>NC_089695.1:1389675-1737094 GCF_031753505.1 Anomalospiza imberbis | reverse complement strand
GCCTATAGACTAACAAACTTACAAACATATTTACATGGGAGCCTATAGGCTAACCAACTTACAAACATATTTACAGAAAGCCTCTAAGCTTTTGAACATATGTACAGAGGGGTCACATCTCTGCCCATCATCTCCATCAGTCCTGGACGAACGATGGAGCAGAGCTGGACTCTGCTGCCACCAGTGGCTCAGGAGGGCTGGCAGCTGGGCCCCAGGGGCTGGGACGGGGCTGGCAGGGCGGGCATGGCCCCCGGCAAGCGCAGGGCAGGCCGGGGGTGCTGCTTGTGCCACCACAATCCAGGGCCCCTCCGGGCACCGTGTCCCTGAGCGGGGCCATCCAGCCCAGCCCCAGCCTGGCCTCAGGGGACACACTCTGCCTGTGGGCTGGCCATGGGAAGCATCTGCCTCTCTTCTTCCTGGAGCTCCATCTTCAACCAAGCACCATGGGCTCCTCCTCAACCTTGCCATCGACTTCCATCTCCTCGATCTTGTCCTCCACATCAATGTCCATCTCCTCGATCTTGTCCTCCACGTCGACGTCCATGTCCTCAGCTGTCTCTTCCCTGTCCACCTCCATCATTTCTTCCCTGTCCAGCACCACGTCCACTTCCATCTCCTCCACGGTGTCTCTGGCAGTCTGCAAGAGGCAGCACAATCCCACGGTGGGCTTGCTGTCCCACATCAGCCATTGCCACCTGGCTGCAGCCTGCCCAAGCAGGCTGCCCCCCTCCCTGGAATGGCACTGTACCTCCACTGGGGCAGCAGTGGCGCACATCCTGCTGGGATTGGCTCCAGAGCAGGCAGCAGGCAAAGCCCAGGCAGCAGCAACAGCTCAGCACTGACGGGCAGAGCCAAGGGCGAGTGAGAACTGGCCCTTGGCAGCAGGTGACGTGTCTGCTGTGCCCCTTTCCAGGTCCTGGACCTTCCAAATGGAACACTCTGGCAGCTGTGATGTCACAGAAGCTTCAAGGCCACTCCACAGGGAGAGATGAGGATTGAAGAATGATTCAAATCCTTGAATGCTTTGGCTTGGAAGCGCCCCTAAGGATCATCTGGTTTCTACTTGATCAACTTCCCACCACACCAGGTTGCTCTGGACCCTGTCCAACCTGGCCTTGGATCTTCCTGGGCATGGGGCATCCACAGCCTCTCTGCACTGCTCCCTGGGTCAGGGACAACCACCCTCACAATAAAGAACTCCTTCCCATCATCAAACCTATTCCAACTCTTGCAGTTTGGTGCCATTGCCCCTTGTCCTGTCACTACAGTTCCTGACAAAGAGTCCTCTCCCACTTCCCTCCAGTTCAGGCAGTTCCTGCAGGGTCACACGTGCGGCTGAAGCTGCCGACAGGAGAGAGAGAAGCCAAGCTCCCAGACAGAGAAAATGGGGAAAGTGACACCAGAGAGGAGAGCAGAAGGCAAAGGTAGACATGGGCCCATGGCCCCCAGCATCAGCACCCACCGGGCCCAAAGCCCCCCGCCCCCTGCCCAGCACAGCCTGCCCTGCCCCTCCAGCTGTCACCCGAGTGGGGGACAGGGGCCAGTGGCCGTGTGCGGCCAGCAGCAGCAATGGGGGCAGGGTGAGGATCCCCTCGCTTGGCTTTTGTCTCTTGAACAAGCTGGGCACAGGGCAGTGCAAGGCAGGCTGGCAAGCAAAGCCCGGAGCCTTTGGAGGCTGCAAGCCTTAAACATCAGCCCCTGCAGCAGCCCAGATCCAGGTCCCACAGTTGCCAAGGCTCTCGTGGCCTTCAGAACAGGAAGGTGGATTTTGCATCCCTGTGGCCTGATGCCGGCTCTCGGCCCAGGAGGCCCCGTGGCTCCAGCAGCAAGGGTGGCTGAGGGGCTCCTGCCTGCTCTGGGGCATTGCTGCAGGGCCACTGCTGTCAGAGCCCCCTCTCTGCTGCTGACAGCTCTGCTCCTGGGGACACTGCTCTGCCCCAGCCCAGCAACAGCAGCAGTGCCCAGTGCCAGGAGTGCTGTCAGTGGGACCCCTGTGCACAGGGACCCCCAGCCCCGGGCTGGCCGTGCCAGCAACCCAGGCACCTCCAGCCCCGGGAACCCAGAACAAGTGGAAACCACAACTGTGCAAAAGCTGCCTGTGCCCAAAGGAATTGCAAAGTGAACTGAGAGTGTAAAAATAAACAATATTTTTTTTTCCCAAAACTCGGCAAAACTGTGGATTTACAGAACATGATTAATGATAGCAATCCTTGTAACGACAACAATCTACAGAACATATTTACATGGGAGCCTATAGACTAACAATCTACAGAACATATTTACATGGGAGCCTATAGACTAACAATCTACAGAACATATTTACATGGGAGCCTATAGACTAACAATCTACAGAACATATTTACATGGGAGCCTATAGACTAACAATCTGCACAACATATTTACATGAGAGCCTATAGACTAACAAACTTACAAACATATTTACATGGGAGCCTATAGACTAACAAACTTACAAACATATTTACATGGGAGCCTATAGACTAACAAACTTACAAACATATTTACATGGGAGCCTATAGGCTAACAAACTTACAAACATATTTACATGGGAGCCTATAGGCTAACAAACTTACAAACATATTACATGGGAGCCTATAGGCTAACCAACTTACAAACATATTTACAGAAAGCCTCTAAGCTTTTGAACATATGTACAGAGGGGTCACATCTCTGCCCATCATCTCCATCAGTCCTGGACGAACGATGGAGCAGAGCTGGACTCTGCTGCCACCAGTGGCTCAGGAGGGCTGGCAGCTGGGCCCCAGGGGCTGGGACGGGGCTGGCAGGGCGGGCATGGCCCCCGGCAAGCGCAGGGCAGGCCGGGGGTGCTGCTTGTGCCACCACAATCCAGGGCCCCTCCGGGCACCGTGTCCCTGAGCGGGGCCATCCAGCCCAGCCCCAGCCTGGCCTCAGGGGACACACTCTGCCTGTGGGCTGGCCATGGGAAGCATCTGCCTCTCTTCTTCCTGGAGCTCCATCTTCAACCAAGGACCATGGGCTCCTCCTCAACCTTGCCATCGACTTCCATCTCCTCGATCTTGTCCTCCACATCAATGTCCATCTCCTCGATCTTGTCCTCCACGTCGACGTCCATGTCCTCAGCTGTCTCTTCCCTGTCCACCTCCATCATTTCTTCCCTGTCCAGCACCACGTCCACTTCCATCTCCTCCACGGTGTCTCTGGCAGTCTGCAAGAGGCAGCACAATCTGACGGTGGGCTTGCTGTCCCACACCAGCCATTGCCACCTGGCTGCAGCCTGCCCAAGCAGGCTGCCCCCCTCCCTGGAATGGCACTGTACCTCCACTGGGGCAGCAGTGGCGCACATCCTGCTGGGATTGGCTCCAGAGCAGGCAGCAGGCAAAGCCCAGGCAGCAGCAACAGCTCAGCACTGACGGGCAGAGCCAAGGGCGAGTGAGAACTGGCCCTTGGCAGCAGGTGACGTGTCTGCTGTGCCCCTTTCCAGGTCCTGGACCTTCCAAATGGAACACTCTGGCAGCTGTGATGTCACAGAAGCTTCAAGGCCACTCCACAGGGAGAGATGAGGATCGAAGAATGATTCAAATCCTTGAATGCGTTGGCTTGGAAGCGCCCCTAAGGATCATCTGGTTTCTACTTGATCAACTTCCCACCACACCAGGTTGCTCTGGACCCTGTCCAACCTGGCCTTGGATCTTCCTGGGCATGGGGCATCCACAGCCTCTCTGCACTGCTCCCTGGGTCAGGGACAACCACCCTCACAGTAAAGAACTCCTTCCCATCATCAAATCTATTCCAACTCTTGCAGTTTGGTGCCATTGCCCCTTGTCCTGTCACTACAGTTCCTGACAAAGAGTTCTCTCCCACTTCCCTCCAGTTCAGGCAGTTCCTGCAGGGTCACACGTGCGGCTGAAGCTGCCGACAGGAGAGAGAGAAGCCAAGCTCCCAGACAGAGAAAATGGGGAAAGTGACACCAGAGAGGAGAGAAGAAGGCAAAGGTAGACATGGGCCCATGGCCCCCAGCATCAGCACCCACCGGGCCCAAAGCCCCCCGCCCCCTGCCCAGCACAGCCTGCCCTGCCCCTCCAGCTGTCACCCGAGTGGGGGACAGGGGCCAGTGGCCGCGCGCGGCCAGCAGCAGCAATGGGGGCAGGGTGAGGATCCCCTCGCTTGGCTTTTGTCTCTTGAACAAGCTGGGCACAGGGCAGTGCAAGGCAGGCTGGCAAGCAAAGCCCGGAGCCTTTGGAGGCTGCAAGCCTTAAACATCAGCCCCTGCAACAGCCCAGATCCAGGCCCCACACTTGCCAAGGCTCTCGTGGCCTTCAGAACAGGAAGGTGGATTTTGCATCCCTGTGGCCTGATGCCGGCTCTCGGCCCAGGAGGCCCCGTGGCTCCAGCAGCAAGGGTGGCTGAGGGGCTCCTGCCTGCTCTGGGGCATTGCTGCAGGGGCCACTGCTGTCAGAGCCCCCTCTCTGCTGCTGACAGCTCTGCTCCTGGGGACACTGCTCTGCCCCAGCCCAGCAACAGCAGCAGTGCCCAGTGCCAGGAGTGCTGTCAGTGGGACCCCTGTGCACAGGGACCCCCAGCCCCGGGCTGGCCGTGCCAGCAACCCAGGCACCTCCAGCCCCGGGAACCCAGAACAAGTGGAAACCACAACTGTGCAAAAGCTGCCTGTGCCCAAAGGAATTGCAAAGTGAACTGAGATTGTAAAAATAAACAATATTTTTTTTTTTCCCAAAACTCGGCAAAACTGTGGATTTACAGAACATGATTAATGATAGCAATCCTTGTAACGACAACAATCTACAGAACATATTTACATGGGAGCCTATAGACTAACAATCTACAGAACATATTTACATGGGAGCCTATAGACTAACAATCTACAGAACATATTTACATGGGAGCTTATAGACTAACAAACTTACAAACATATTTACATGGGAGCCTATAGACTAACAAACTTACAAACATATTTACATGGGAGCCTATAGACTAACAAACTTACAAACATATTTACATGGGAGCCTATAGGCTAAGAAACTTACAAACATATTTACATGGGAGCCTATAGACTAACAAACTTACAAACATATTTACATGGGAGCCTATAGGCTAACCAACTTACAAACATATTTACAGAAAGCCTCTAAGCTTTTGAACATATGTACAGAGGGGTCACATCTCTGCCCATCATCTCCATCAGTCCTGGACGAACGATGGAGCAGAGCTGGACTCTGCTGCCACCAGTGGCTCAGGAGGGCTGGCAGCTGGGCCCCAGGGGCTGGGACGGGGCTGGCAGGGCGGGCATGGCCCCCGGCAAGCGCAGGGCAGGCCGGGGGTGCTGCTTGTGCCACCACAATCCAGGGCCCCTCCGGGCACCGTGTCCCTGAGCGGGGCCATCCAGCCCAGCCCCAGCCTGGCCTCAGGGGACACACTCTGCCTGTGGGCTGGCCATGGGAAGCATCTGCCTCTCTTCTTCCTGGAGCTCCATCTTCAACCAAGCACCATGGGCTCCTCCTCAACCTTGCCATCGACTTCCATCTCCTCGATCTTGTCCTCCACATCAATGTCCATCTCCTCGATCTTGTCCTCCACGTCGACGTCCATGTCCTCAGCTGTCTCTTCCCTGTCCACCTCCATCATTTCTTCCCTGTCCAGCACCACGTCCACTTCCATCTCCTCCACGGTGTCTCTGGCAGTCTGCAAGAGGCAGCACAATCTGACGGTGGGCTTGCTGTCCCACACCAGCCATTGCCACCTGGCTGCAGCCTGCCCAAGCAGGCTGCCCCCCTCCCTGGAATGGCACTGTACCTCCACTGGGGCAGCAGTGGCGCACATCCTGCTGGGATTGGCTCCAGAGCAGGCAGCAGGCAAAGCCCAGGCAGCAGCAACAGCTCAGCACTGACGGGCAGAGCCAAGGGCGAGTGAGAACTGGCCCTTGGCAGCAGGTGACGTGTCTGCTGTGCCCCTTTCCAGGTCCTGGACCTTCCAAATGGAACACTCTGGCAGCTGTGATGTCACAGAAGCTTCAAGGCCACTCCACAGGGAGAGATGGGGATCGAAGAATGATTCAAATCCTTGAATGCTTTGGCTTGGAAGCGCCCCCAAGGATTATCTGGTTTCTACTTGATCAACTTCCCACCACACCAGGTTGCTCTGGACCCTGTCCAACCTGGCCTTGGATCTTCCTGGGCATGGGGCATCCACAGCCTCTCTGCACTGCTCCCTGGGTCAGGGACAACCACCCTCACAATAAAGAACTCCTTCCCATCATCAAATCTATTCCAACTCTTGCAGTTTGGTGCCATTGCCCCTTGTCCTGTCACTACAGTTCCTGACAAAGAGTCCTCTCCCACTTCCCTCCAGTTCAGGCAGTTCCTGCGGGGTCACACGTGCGGCTGAAGCTGCCGACAGGAGAGAGAGAAGCCAAGCTCCCAGACAGAGAAAATGGGGAAAGTGACACCAGAGAGGAGAGAAGAAGGCAAAGGTAGACATGGGCCCATGGCCCCCAGCATCAGCACCCACCGGGCCCAAAGCCCCCCGCCCCCTGCCCAGCACAGCCTGCCCTGCCCCTCCAGCTGTCACCCGAGTGGGGGACAGGGGCCAGTGGCCGCGCGCGGCCAGCAGCAGCAATGGGGGCAGGGTGAGGATCCCCTCGCTTGGCTTTTGTCTCTTGAACAAGCTGGGCACAGGGCAGTGCAAGGCAGGCTGGCAAGCAAAGCCCGGAGCCTTTGGAGGCTGCAAGCCTTAAACATCAGCCCCTGCAGCAGCCCAGATCCAGGTCCCACAGTTGCCAAGGCTCTCGTGGCCTTCAGAACAGGAAGGTGGATTTTGCGTCCCTGTGGCCTGATGCCGGCTCTCGGCCCAGGAGGCCCCGTGGCTCCAGCAGCAAGGGTGGCTGAGGGGCTCCTGCCTGCTCTGGGGCATTGCTGCAGGGGCCACTGCTGTCAGAGCCCCCTCTCTGCTGCTGACAGCTCTGCTCCTGGGGACACTGCTCTGCCCCAGCCCAGCAACAGCAGCAGTGCCCAGTGCCAGGAGTGCTGTCAGTGGGACCCCTGTGCACAGGGACCCCCAGCCCCGGGCTGGCCGTGCCAGCAACCCAGGCACCTCCAGCCCCGGGAACCCAGAACAAGTGGAAACCACAACTGTGCAAAAGCTGCCTGTGCCCAAAGGAATTGCAAAGTGAACTGAGATTGTAAAAATAAACAATATTTTTTTTTCCCAAAACTCGGCAAAACTGTGGATTTACAGAACATGATTAATGATAGCAATCCTTGTAACGACAACAATCTACAGAACATATTTACATGGGAGCCTATAGACTAACAATGTGCAGAACATATTTACATGGGAGCCTATAGAGTAACAATCTACAGAACATATTTACATGGGAGCCTATAGACTAACAATCTACAGAACATATTTACATGGGAGCCTATAGACTAACAATCTACAGAACATATTTACATGGGAGCCTATAGGCTAAAAAACTTACAAACATATTTACATGGGAGCCTATAGGCTAAGAAACTTACAAACATATTTACATGGGAGCCTATAGACTAACAAACTTACAAACATATTTACATGGGAGCCTATAGGCTAACCAACTTACAAACATATTTACAGAAAGCCTCTAAGCTTTTGAACATATGTACAGAGGGGTCACATCTCTGCCCATCATCTCCATCAGTCCTGGACGAACGATGGAGCAGAGCTGGACTCTGCTGCCACCAGTGGCTCAGGAGGGCTGGCAGCTGGGCCCCAGGGGCTGGGACGGGGCTGGCAGGGCGGGCATGGCCCCCGGCAAGCGCAGGGCAGGCCGGGGGTGCTGCTTGTGCCACCACAATCCAGGGCCCCTCCGGGCACCGTGTCCCTGAGCGGGGCCATCCAGCCCAGCCCCAGCCTGGCCTCAGGGGACACACTCTGCCTGTGGGCTGGCCATGGGAAGCATCTGCCTCTCTTCTTCCTGGAGCTCCATCTTCAACCAAGCACCATGGGCTCCTCCTCAACCTTGCCATCGACTTCCATCTCCTCGATCTTGTCCTCCACATCAATGTCCATCTCCTCGATCTTGTCCTCCACGTCGACGTCCATGTCCTCAGCTGTCTCTTCCCTGTCCACCTCCATCATTTCTTCCCTGTCCAGCACCACGTCCACTTCCATCTCCTCCACGGTGTCTCTGGCAGTCTGCAAGAGGCAGCACAATCCCACGGTGGGCTTGCTGTCCCACACCAGCCATTGCCACCTGGCTGCAGCCTGCCCAAGCAGGCTGCCCCCCTCCCTGGAATGGCACTGTACCTCCACTGGGGCAGCAGTGGCGCACATCCTGCTGGGATTGGCTCCAGAGCAGGCAGCAGGCAAAGCCCAGGCAGCAGCAACAGCTCAGCACTGACGGGCAGAGCCAAGGGCGAGTGAGAACTGGCCCTTGGCAGCAGGTGACGTGTCTGCTGTGCCCCTTTCCAGGTCCTGGACCTTCCAAATGGAACACTCTGGCAGCTGTGATGTCACAGAAGCTTCAAGGCCACTCCACAGGGAGAGATGAGGATCGAAGAATGATTCAAATCCTTGAATGCTTTGGCTTGGAAGCGCCCCCAAGGATTATCTGGTTTCTACTTGATCAACTTCCCACCACACCAGGTTGCTCTGGACCCTGTCCAACCTGGCCTTGGATCTTCCTGGGCATGGGGCATCCACAGCCTCTCTGCACTGCTCCCTGGGTCAGGGACAACCACCCTCACAATAAAGAACTCCTTCCCATCATCAAACCTATTCCAACTCTTGCAGTTTGGTGCCATTGCCCCTTGTCCTGTCACTACAGTTCCTGACAAAGAGTCCTCTCCCACTTCCCTCCAGTTCAGGCAGTTCCTGCGGGGTCACACGTGCGGCTGAAGCTGCCGACAGGAGAGAGAGAAGCCAAGCTCCCAGACAGAGAAAATGGGGAAAGTGACACCAGAGAGGAGAGAAGAAGGCAAAGGTAGACATGGGCCCATGGCCCCCAGCATCAGCACCCACCGGGCCCAAAGCCCCCCGCCCCCTGCCCAGCACAGCCTGCCCTGCCCCTCCAGCTGTCACCCGAGTAGGGGACAGGGGCCAGTGGCCGCGCGCGGCCAGCAGCAGCAATGGGGGCAGGGTGAGGATCCCCTCGCTTGGCTTTTGTCTCTTGAACAAGCTGGGCACAGGGCAGTGCAAGGCAGGCTGGCAAGCAAAGCCCGGAGCCTTTGGAGGCTGCAAGCCTTAAACATCAGCCCCTGCAGCAGCCCAGATCCAGGTCCCACAGTTGCCAAGGCTCTCGCGGCCTTCAGAACAGGAAGGTGGATTTTGCGTCCCTGTGGCCTGATGCCGGCTCTCGGCCCAGGAGGCCCCGTGGCTCCAGCAGCAAGGGTGGCTGAGGGGCTCCTGCCTGCTCTGGGGCATTGCTGCAGGGGCCACTGCTGTCAGAGCCCCCTCTCTGCTGCTGACAGCTCTGCTCCTGGGGACACTGCTCTGCCCCAGCCCAGCAACAGCAGCAGTGCCCAGTGCCAGGAGTGCTGTCAGTGGGACCCCTGTGCACAGGGACCCCCAGCCCCGGGCTGGCCGTGCCAGCAACCCAGGCACCTCCAGCCCCGGGAACCAGGAACAAGTGGAAACCACAACTGTGCAAAAGCTGCCTGTGCCCAAAGGAATTGCAAAGTGAACTGAGAGTGTAAAAATAAACAATATTTTTTTTTCCCAAAACTCGGCAAAACTGAGGATTTACAGAACATGAATAATGATAGCAATCCTTGTAATGACAACAATCTACAGAACATATTTACATGGGAGCCTATAGACTAACAATGTGCAGAACATATTTACATGGGAGCCTATAGAGTAACAATCTACAGAACATATTTACATGGGAGCCTATAGACTAACAATCTACAGAACATATTTACATGGGAGCCTATAGACTAACAATCTACAGAACATATTTACATGGGAGCCTATAGGCTAAAAAACTTACAAACATATTTACATGGGAGCCTATAGGCTAACAAACTTACAAACATATTTACATGGGAGCCTATAGACTAACAAACTTACAAACATATTTACATGGGAGCCTATAGGCTAACTAACTTACAAACATATTTACATGGGAGCCTATAGGCTAACCAACTTACAAACATATTTACAGAAAGCCTCTAAGCTTTTGAACATATGTACAGAGGGGTCACATCTCTGCCCATCATCTCCATCAGTCCTGGACGAACGATGGAGCAGAGCTGGACTCTGCTGCCACCAGTGGCTCAGGAGGGCTGGCAGCTGGGCCCCAGGGGCTGGGACGGGGCTGGCAGGGCGGGCATGGCCCCCGGCAAGCGCAGGGCAGGCCGGGGGTGCTGCTTGTGCCACCACAATCCAGGGCCCCTCCGGGCACCGTGTCCCTGAGCGGGGCCATCCAGCCCAGCCCCAGCCTGGCCTCAGGGGACACACTCTGCCTGTGGGCTGGCCATGGGAAGCATCTGCCTCTCTTCTTCCTGGAGCTCCATCTTCAACCAAGCACCATGGGCTCCTCCTCAACCTTGCCATCGACTTCCATCTCCTCGATCTTGTCCTCCACATCAATGTCCATCTCCTCGATCTTGTCCTCCATGTCAACGTCCATGTCCTCAGCTGTCTCTTCCCTGTCCACCTCCATCATTTCTTCCCTGTCCAGCACCACGTCCACTTCCATCTCCTCCACGGTGTCTCTGGCAGTCTGCAAGAGGCAGCACAATCTGACGGTGGGCTTGCTGTCCCACACCAGCCATTGCCACCTGGCTGCAGCCTGCCCAAGCAGGCTGCCCCCCTCCCTGGAATGGCACTGTACCTCCACTGGGGCAGCAGTGGCGCACATCCTGCTGGGATTGGCTCCAGAGCAGGCAGCAGGCAAAGCCCAGGCAGCAGCAACAGCTCAGCACTGACGGGCAGAGCCAAGGGCGAGTGAGAACTGGCCCTTGGCAGCAGGTGACGTGTCTGCTGTGCCCCTTTCCAGGTCCTGGACCTTCCAAATGGAACACTCTGGCAGCTGTGATGTCACAGAAGCTTCAAGGCCACTCCACAGGGAGAGATGGGGATCGAAGAATGATTCGAATCCTTGAATGCTTTGGCTTGGAAGCGCCCCCAAGGATCATCTGGTTTCTACTTGATCAACTTCCCACCACACCAGGTTGCTCTGGACCCTGTCCAACCTGGCCTTGGATCTTCCTGGGCATGGGGCATCCACAGCCTCTCTGCACTGCTCCCTGGGTCAGGGACAACCACCCTCACAGTAAAGAACTCCTTCCCATCATCAAACCTATTCCAACTCTTGCAGTTTGGTGCCATTGCCCCTTGTCCTGTCACTACAGTTCCTGACAAAGAGTCCTCTCCCACTTCCCTCCAGTTCAGGCAGTTCCTGCGGGGTCACACGTGCGGCTGAAGCTGCCGACAGGAGAGAGAGAAGCCAAGCTCCCAGACAGAGAAAATGGGGAAAGTGACACCAGAGAGGAGAGCAGAAGGCAAAGGTAGACATGGGCCCATGGCCCCCAGCATCAGCACCCACCGGGCCCAAAGCCCCCCGCCCCCTGCCCAGCACAGCCTGCCCTGCCCCTCCAGCTGTCACCCGAGTGGGGGACAGGGGCCAGTGGCCGCGCGCGGCCAGCAGCAGCAATGGGGGCAGGGTAAGGATCCCCTCGCTTGGCTTTTGTCTCTTGAACAAGCTGGGCACAGGGCAGTGCAAGGCAGGCTGGCAAGCAAAGCCCGGAGCCTTTGGAGGCTGCAAGCCTTAAACATCAGCCCCTGCAGCAGCCCAGATCCAGGTCCCACAGTTGCCAAGGCTCTCGTGGCCTTCAGAACAGGAAGGTGGATTTTGCATCCCTGTGGCCTGATGCCGGCTCTCGGCCCAGGAGGCCCCGTGGCTCCAGCAGCAAGGGTGGCTGAGGGGCTCCTGCCTGCTCTGGGGCATTGCTGCAGGGGCCACTGCTGTCAGAGCCCCCTCTCTGCTGCTGACAGCTCTGCTCCTGGGGACACTGCTCTGCCCCAGCCCAGCAACAGCAGCAGTGCCCAGTGCCAGGAGTGCTGTCAGTGGGACCCCTGTGCACAGGGACCCCCAGCCCCGGGCTGGCCGTGCCAGCAACCCAGGCACCTCCAGCCCCGGGAACCCAGAACAAGTGGAAACCACAACTGTGCAAAAGCTGCCTGTGCCCAAAGGAATTGCAAAGTGAACTGAGAGTGTAAAAATAAACAATATTTTTTTTTCCCAAAACTCTGCAAAACTGAGGATTTACAGAACATGATTAAGGATAGCAATCCTTGTAACGTCAACAATCTACAGAACATATTTACATGGGAGCCTATAGACTAACAATGTGCAGAACATATTTACATGGGAGCCTATAGACTAAGAATCTGCAGAACATATTTACATGGGAGCCTACAGACTAACAATCTGCAGAACATATTTACATGGGAGCCTATAGACTAACAAACTTACAAACATATTTACATGGGAGCCTATAGACTAAGAATCTGCAGAACATATTTACATGGGAGCCTATAGACTAACAATCTACAGAACATATTTACATGGGAGCCTATAGACTAACAATCTGCAGAACATATTTACATGGGAGCCTATAGACTTACAATGTGCAGAACATATTTACATGGGAGCCTATAGACTAACCAACTTACAAACATATTTACATGGGAGCCTATAGACTAACAAACTTACAAACATATTTACATGGGAGCCTATAGGCTAACAAACTTAAAAACATATTTACATGGGAGCTTATAGACTAACAAACTTACAAACATATTTACATGGGAGCCTATAGGCTAACAAACTTACAAACATATTTACATGGGAGCCTATAGGCTAACAAACTTACAAACATATTTACAGAAAGCCTCTAAGCTTTTGAACATATGTACAGAGGGGTCACATCTCTGCCCATCATCTCCATCAGTCCTGGACGAACGATGGAGCAGAGCTGGACTCTGCTGCCACCAGTGGCTCAGGAGGGCTGGCAGCTGGGCCCCAGGGGCTGGGACGGGGCTGGCAGGGCGGGCATGGCCCCCGGCAAGCGCAGGGCAGGCCGGGGGTGCTGCTTGTGCCACCACAATCCAGGGCCCCTCCGGGCACCGTGTCCCTGAGCGGGGCCATCCAGCCCAGCCCCAGCCTGGCCTCAGGGGACACACTCTGCCTGTGGGCTGGCCATGGGAAGCATCTGCCTCTCTTCTTCCTGGAGCTCCATCTTCAACCAAGCACCATGGGCTCCTCCTCAACCTTGCCATCGACTTCCATCTCCTCGATCTTATCCTCCACGTCGACGTCCATGTCCTCAGCTGTCTCTTCCCTGTCCACCTCCATCATTTCTTCCCTGTCCAGCACCACGTCCACTTCCATCTCCTCCACGGTGTCTCTGGCAGTCTGCAAGAGGCAGCACAATCTGACGGTGGGCTTGCTGTCCCACACCAGCCATTGCCACCTGGCTGCAGCCTGCCCAAGCAGGGTGCCCCCCTCCCTGGAATGGCACTGTACCTCCACTGGGGCAGCAGTGGCGCACATCCTGCTGGGATTGGCTCCAGAGCAGGCAGCAGGCAAAGCCCAGGCAGCAGCAACAGCTCAGCACTGACGGGCAGAGCCAAGGGCGAGTGAGAACTGGCCCTTGGCAGCAGGTGACGTGTCTGCTGTGCCCCTTTCCAGGTCCTGGACCTTCCAAATGGAACACTCTGGCAGCTGTGATGTCACAGAAGCTTCAAGGCCACTCCACAGGGAGAGATGGGGATCGAAGAATGATTCAAATCCTTGAATGCTTTGGCTTGGAAGAGCCCCCAAGGGTCATCTGGTTTCTACTTGATCAACTTCCCACCACACCAGGTTGCTCTGGACCCTGTCCAACCTGGCCTTGGATCTTCCTGGGCATGGGGCATCCACAGCCTCTCTGCACTGCTCCCTGGGTCAGGGACAACCACCCTCACAGTAAAGAACTCCTTCCCATCATCAAATCTATTCCAACTCTTGCAGTTTGGTGCCATTGCCCCTTGTCCTGTCACTACAGTTCCTGACAAAGAGTTCTCTCCCACTTCCCTCCAGTTCAGGCAGTTCCTGCAGGGTCACACGTGCGGCTGAAGCTGCCGACAGGAGAGAGAGAAGCCAAGCTCCCAGACAGAGAAAATGGGGAAAGTGACACCAGAGAGGAGAGAAGAAGGCAAAGGTAGACATGGGCCCATGGCCCCCAGCATCAGCACCCACCGGGCCCAAAGCCCCCCGCCCCCTGCCCAGCACAGCCTGCCCTGCCCCTCCAGCTGTCACCCGAGTGGGGGACAGGGGCCAGTGACCGCGCGCGGCCAGCAGCAGCAATGGGGGCAGGGTGAGGATCCCCTCGCTTGGCTTTTGTCTCTTGAACAAGCTGGGCACAGGGCAGTGCAAGGCAGGCTGGCAAGCAAAGCCCGGAGCCTTTGGAGGCTGCAAGCCTTAAACATCAGCCCCTGCAGCAGCCCAGATCCAGGCCCCACAGTTGCCAAGGCTCTCATGGCCTTCAGAACAGGAAGGTGGATTTTGCATCCCTGTGGCCTGATGCCGGCTCTCGGCCCAGGAGGCCCCGTGGCTCCAGCAGCAAGGGTGGCTGAGGGGCTCCTGCCTGCTCTGGGGCATTGCTGCAGGGGCCACTGCTGTCAGAGCCCCCTCTCTGCTGCTGACAGCTCTGCTCCTGGGGACACTGCTCTGCCCCAGCCCAGCAACAGCAGCAGTGCCCAGTGCCAGGAGTGCTGTCAGTGGGACCCCTGTGCACAGGGACCCCCAGCCCCGGGCTGGCCGTGCCAGCAACCCAGGCACCTCCAGCCCTGGGAACCCAGAACAAGTGGAAACCACAACTGTGCAAAAGCTGCCTGTGCCCAAAGGAATTGCAAAGTGAACTGAGAGTGTAAAAATAAACAATATTTTTTTTTCCCAAAACTCGGCAAAACTGAGGATTTACAGAACATGATTAAGGATAGCAATCCTTGTAACGTCAACAATCTACAGAACATATTTACCTGGGAGCCTATAGACTAACAATGTGCAGAACATATTTACATGGGAGCCTATAGACTAACAATCTACAGAGCATATTTACATGGGAGCCTATAGACTAACAATCTGCAGAACATATTTACATGGGAGCCTATAGACTAACAAACTTACAAACATATTTACATGGGAGCCTATAGACTAAGAATCTGCAGAACATATTTACATGGTAGCCTATAGACTAACAATCTGCAGAACATATTTACATGGGAGCCTATAGACTAACAATGTGCAGAACATATTTACATGGGAGCCTATAGACTAACCAACTTACAAACATATTTACATGGGAGCCTATAGGCTAACAAACTTAAAAACATATTTACATGGGAGCTTATAGACTAACAATCTTACAAACATATTTACATGGGAGCCTATAGGCTAACAAACTTACAAACATATTTACAGAAAGCCTCTAAGCTTTTGAACATATGTACAGAGGGGTCACATCTCTGCCCATCATCTCCATCAGTCCTGGACGGACGATGGAGCAGAGCTGGACTCTGCTGCCACCAGTGGCTCAGGAGGGCTGGCAGCTGGGCCCCAGGGGCTGGGACGGGGCTGGCAGGGCGGGCATGGCCCCCGGCAAGCGCAGGGCAGGCCGGGGGTGCTGCTTGTGCCACCACAATCCAGGGCCCCTCCGGGCACCGTGTCCCTGAGCGGGGCCATCCAGCCCAGCCCCAGCCTGGCCTCAGGGGACACACTCTGCCTGTGGGCTGGCCATGGGAAGCATCTGCCTCTCTTCTTCCTGGAGCTCCATCTTCAACCAAGGACCATGGGCTCCTCCTCAACCTTGCCATCGACTTCCATCTCCTCGATCTTGTCCTCCACATCAATGTCCATCTCCTCGATCTTATCCTCCATGTCAACGTCCATGTCCTCAGCTGTCTCTTCCCTGTCCACCTCCATCATTTCTTCCCTGTCCAGCACCACGTCCACTTCCATCTCCTCCACGGTGTCTCTGGCAGTCTGCAAGAGGCAGCACAATCTGACGGTGGGCTTGCTGTCCCACACCAGCCATTGCCACCTGGCTGCAGCCTGCCCAAGCAGGCTGCCCCCCTCCCTGGAATGGCACTGTACCTCCACTGGGGCAGCAGTGGCGCACATCCTGCTGGGATTGGCTCCAGAGCAGGCAGCAGGCAAAGCCCAGGCAGCAGCAACAGCTCAGCACTGACGGGCAGAGCCAAGGGCGAGTGAGAACTGGCCCTTGGCAGCAGGTGACGTGTCTGCTGTGCCCCTTTCCAGGTCCTGGACCTTCCAAATGGAACACTCTGGCAGCTGTGATGTCACAGAAGCTTCAAGGCCACTCCACAGGGAGAGATGGGGATCGAAGAATGATTCAAATCCTTGAATGCTTTGGCTTGGAAGAGCCCCTAAGGATCATCTGGTTTCTACTTGATCAACTTCCCACCACACCAGGTTGCTCTGGACCCTGTCCAACCTGGCCTTGGATCTTCCTGGGCATGGGGCATCCACAGCCTCTCTGCACTGCTCCCTGGGTCAGGGACAACCACCCTCACAGTAAAGAACTCCTTCCCATCATCAAATCTATTCCAACTCTTGCAGTTTGGTGCCATTGCCCCTTGTCCTGTCACTACAGTTCCTGACAAAGAGTCCTCTCCCACTTCCCTCCAGTTCAGGCAGTTCCTGCAGGGTCACACGTGCGGCTGAAGCTGCCGACAGGAGAGAGAGAAGCCAAGCTCCCAGACAGAGAAAATGGGGAAAGTGACACCAGAGAGGAGAGAAGAAGGCAAAGGTAGACATGGGCCCATGGCCCCCAGCATCAGCACCCACCGGGCCCAAAGCCCCCCGCCCCCTGCCCAGCACAGCCTGCCCTGCCCCTCCAGCTGTCACCCGAGTGGGGGACAGGGGCCAGTGGCCGCGCGCGGCCAGCAGCAGCAATGGGGGCAGGGTGAGGATCCCCTCGCTTGGCTTTTGTCTCTTGAACAAGCTGGGCACAGGGCAGTGCAAGGCAGGCTGGCAAGCAAAGCCCGGAGCCTTTGGAGGCTGCAAGCCTTAAACATCAGCCCCTGCAGCAGCCCAGATCCAGGCCCCACAGTTGCCAAGGCTCTCATGGCCTTCAGAACAGGAAGGTGGATTTTGCATCCCTGTGGCCTGATGCCGGCTCTCGGCCCAGGAGGCCCCGTGGCTCCAGCAGCAAGGGTGGCTGAGGGGCTCCTGCCTGCTCTGGGGCATTGCTGCAGGGGCCACTGCTGTCAGAGCCCCCTCTCTGCTGCTGACAGCTCTGCTCCTGGGGACACTGCTCTGCCCCAGCCCAGCAACAGCAGCAGTGCCCAGTGCCAGGAGTGCTGTCAGTGGGACCCCTGTGCACAGGGACCCCCAGCCCCGGGCTGGCCGTGCCAGCAACCCAGGCACCTCCAGCCCTGGGAACCCAGAACAAGTGGAAACCACAACTGTGCAAAAGCTGCCTGTGCCCAAAGGAATTGCAAAGTGAACTGAGATTGTAAAAATAAACAATATTTTTTTTTCCCAAAACTCGGCAAAACTGAGGATTTACAGAACATGATTAAGGATAGCAATCCTTGTAACGTCAACAATCTACAGAACATATTTACATGGGAGCCTATAGAATAACAATCTACAGAACATATTTACATGGGAGCCTATAGACTAACAATCTGCAGAACATATTTACATGGGAGCCTATAGACTAACAATCTACAGAACATATTTACATGGGAGCCTATAGACTAACAATCTGCAGAACATATTTACATGGGAGCCTATAGACTAACAAACTTACAAACATATTTACATGGGAGCCTATAGACTAAGAATCTGCAGAACATATTTACATGGGAGCCTATAGACTAACAATCTGCAGAACATATTTACATGGGAGCCTATAGACTAACAATGTGCAGAACATATTTACATGGGAGCCTATAGACTAACAATCTACAGAACATATTTACCTGGGAGCCTATAGGCTAACAAACTTACAAACATATTTACATGGGAGCCTATAGACTAACAAACTTACAAACATATTTACATGGGAGCCTATAGGCTAACAAACTTACAAACATATTTACAGAAAGCCTCTAAGCTTTTGAACATATGTACAGAGGGGTCACATCTCTGCCCATCATCTCCATCAGTCCTGGACGGACGATGGAGCAGAGCTGGACTCTGCTGCCACCAGTGGCTCAGGAGGGCTGGCAGCTGGGCCCCAGGGGCTGGGACGGGGCTGGCAGGGCGGGCATGGCCCCCGGCAAGCGCAGGGCAGGCCGGGGGTGCTGCTTGTGCCACCACAATCCAGGGCCCCTCCGGGCACCGTGTCCCTGAGCGGGGCCATCCAGCCCAGCCCCAGCCTGGCCTCAGGGGACACACTCTGCCTGTGGGCTGGCCATGGGAAGCATCTGCCTCTCTTCTTCCTGGAGCTCCATCTTCAACCAAGCACCATGGGCTCCTCCTCAACCTTGCCATCGACTTCCATCTCCTCGATCTTATCCTCCACGTCAACGTCCATGTCCTCAGCTGTCTCTTCCCTGTCCACCTCCATCATTTCTTCCCTGTCCAGCACCACGTCCACTTCCATCTCCTCCACGGTGTCTCTGGCAGTCTGCAAGAGGCAGCACAATCTGACGGTGGGCTTGCTGTCCCACACCAGCCATTGCCACCTGGCTGCAGCCTGCCCAAGCAGGCTGCCCCCCTCCCTGGAATGGCACTGTACCTCCACTGGGGCAGCAGTGGCGCACATCCTGCTGGGATTGGCTCCAGAGCAGGCAGCAGGCAAAGCCCAGGCAGCAGCAACAGCTCAGCACTGACGGGCAGAGCCAAGGGCGAGTGAGAACTGGCCCTTGGCAGCAGGTGACGTGTCTGCTGTGCCCCTTTCCAGGTCCTGGACCTTCCAAATGGAACACTCTGGCAGCTGTGATGTCACAGAAACTTCAAGGCCACTCCACAGGGAGAGATGGGGATCGAAGAATGATTCAAATCCTTGAATGCTTTGGCTTGGAAGAGCCCCCAAGGGTCATCTGGTTTCTACTTGATCAACTTCCCACCACACCAGGTTGCTCTGGACCCTGTCCAACCTGGCCTTGGATCTTCCTGGGCATGGGGCATCCACAGCCTCTCTGCACTGCTCCCTGGGTCAGGGACAACCACCCTCACAGTAAAGAACTCCTTCCCATCATCAAATCTATTCCAACTCTTGCAGTTTGGTGCCATTGCCCCTTGTCCTGTCACTACAGTTCCTGACAAAGAGTCCTCTCCCACTTCCCTCCAGTTCAGGCAGTTCCTGCAGGGTCACACGTGCGGCTGAAGCTGCCGACAGGAGAGAGAGAAGCCAAGCTCCCAGACAGAGAAAATGGGGAAAGTGACACCAGAGAGGAGAGAAGAAGGCAAAGGTAGACATGGGCCCATGGCCCCCAGCATCAGCACCCACCGGGCCCAAAGCCCCCCGCCCCCTGCCCAGCACAGCCTGCCCTGCCCCTCCAGCTGTCACCCGAGTGGGGGACAGGGGCCAGTGGCCGCGCGCGGCCAGCAGCAGCAATGGGGGCAGGGTGAGGATCCCCTCGCTTGGCTTTTGTCTCTTGAACAAGCTGGGCACAGGGCAGTGCAAGGCAGGCTGGCAAGCAAAGCCCGGAGCCTTTGGAGGCTGCAAGCCTTAAACATCAGCCCCTGCAGCAGCCCAGATCCAGGCCCCACAGTTGCCAAGGCTCTCATGGCCTTCAGAACAGGAAGGTGGATTTTGCATCCCTGTGGCCTGATGCCGGCTCTCGGCCCAGGAGGCCCCGTGGCTCCAGCAGCAAGGGTGGCTGAGGGGCTCCTGCCTGCTCTGGGGCATTGCTGCAGGGGCCACTGCTGTCAGAGCCCCCTCTCTGCTGCTGACAGCTCTGCTCCTGGGGACACTGCTCTGCCCCAGCCCAGCAACAGCAGCAGTGCCCAGTGCCAGGAGTGCTGTCAGTGGGACCCCTGTGCACAGGGACCCCCAGCCCCGGGCTGGCCGTGCCAGCAACCCAAGCACCTCCAGCCCTGGGAACCCAGAACAAGTGGAAACCACAACTGTGCAAAAGCTGCCTGTGCCCAAAGGAATTGCAAAGTGAACTGAGAGTGTAAAAATAAACAATATTTTTTTTTCCCAAAACTCGGCAAAACTGAGGATTTACAGAACATGATTAAGGATAGCAATCCTTGTAACGTCAACAATCTACAGAACATATTTACATGGGAGCCTATAGACTAACAATGTGCAGAACATATTTACATGGGAGCCTATAGACTAACAATCTACAGAACATATTTACATGGGGGCCTATAGACTAACAATCTACAGAACATATTTACATGGGAGCCTATAGACTAACAATCTGCAGAACATATTTACATGGGAGCCTATAGACTAACAATGTGCAGAACATATTTACATGGGAGCCTATAGACTAACAATGTGCAGAACATATTTACATGGGAGCCTATAGACTAACCAACTTACAAACATATTTACATGGGAGCCTATAGACTAACAAACTTACAAACATATTTACATGGGAGCCTATAGGCTAACAAACTTAAAAACATATTTACATGGGAGCTTATAGACTAACAAATTTACAAACATATTTACATGGGAGCCTATAGACTAACAAACTTACAAACATATTTACATGGGAGCCTATAGGCTAACAAACTTACAAACATATTTACATAAAGCCTCTAAGCTTTTGAACATATGTACAGAGGGGTCACATCTCTGCCCATCATCTCCATCAGTCCTGGACGAACGATGGAGCAGAGCTGGACTCTGCTGCCACCAGTGGCTCAGGAGGGCTGGCAGCTGGGCCCCAGGGGCTGGGACGGGGCTGGCAGGGCGGGCATGGCCCCCGGCAAGCGCAGGGCAGGCCGGGGGTGCTGCTTGTGCCACCACAATCCAGGGCCCCTCCGGGCACCGTGTCCCTGAGCGGGGCCATCCAGCCCAGCCCCAGCCTGGCCTCAGGGGACACACTCTGCCTGTGGGCTGGCCATGGGAAGCATCTGCCTCTCTTCTTCCTGGAGCTCCATCTTCAACCAAGCACCATGGGCTCCTCCTCAACCTTGCCATCGACTTCCATCTCCTCGATCTTATCCTCCACGTCAACGTCCATGTCCTCAGCTGTCTCTTCCCTGTCCACCTCCATCATTTCTTCCCTGTCCAGCACCACGTCCACTTCCATCTCCTCCACGGTGTCTCTGGCAGTCTGCAAGAGGCAGCACAATCTGACGGTGGGCTTGCTGTCCCACACCAGCCATTGCCACCTGGCTGCAGCCTGCCCAAGCAGGGTGCCCCCCTCCCTGGAATGGCACTGTACCTCCACTGGGGCAGCAGTGGCGCACATCCTGCTGGGATTGGCTCCAGAGCAGGCAGCAGGCAAAGCCCAGGCAGCAGCAACAGCTCAGCACTGACGGGCAGAGCCAAGGGCGAGTGAGAACTGGCCCTTGGCAGCAGGTGACGTGTCTGCTGTGCCCCTTTCCAGGTCCTGGACCTTCCAAATGGAACACTCTGGCAGCTGTGATGTCACAGAAGCTTCAAGGCCACTCCACAGGGAGAGATGGGGATCGAAGAATGATTCAAATCCTTGAATGCTTTGGCTTGGAAGAGCCCCCAAGGGTCATCTGGTTTCTACTTGATCAACTTCCCACCACACCAGGTTGCTCTGGACCCTGTCCAACCTGGCCTTGGATCTTCCTGGGCATGGGGCATCCACAGCCTCTCTGCACTGCTCCCTGGGTCAGGGACAACCACCCTCACAGTAAAGAACTCCTTCCCATCATCAAATCTATTCCAACTCTTGCAGTTTGGTGCCATTGCCCCTTGTCCTGTCACTACAGTTCCTGACAAAGAGTCCTCTCCCACTTCCCTCCAGTTCAGGCAGTTCCTGCAGGGTCACACGTGCGGCTGAAGCTGCCGACAGGAGAGAGAGAAGCCAAGCTCCCAGACAGAGAAAATGGGGAAAGTGACACCAGAGAGGAGAGAAGAAGGCAAAGGTAGACATGGGCCCATGGCCCCCAGCATCAGCACCCACCGGGCCCAAAGCCCCCCGCCCCCTGCCCAGCACAGCCTGCCCTGCCCCTCCAGCTGTCACCCGAGTGGGGGACAGGGGCCAGTGGCCGCGCGCGGCCAGCAGCAGCAATGGGGGCAGGGTGAGGATCCCCTCGCTTGGCTTTTGTCTCTTGAACAAGCTGGGCACAGGGCAGTGCAAGGCAGGCTGGCAAGCAAAGCCCGGAGCCTTTGGAGGCTGCAAGCCTTAAACATCAGCCCCTGCAGCAGCCCAGATCCAGGCCCCACAGTTGCCAAGGCTCTCGTGGCCTTCAGAACAGGAAGGTGGATTTTGCATCCCTGTGGCCTGATGCCGGCTCTCGGCCCAGGAGGCCCCGTGGCTCCAGCAGCAAGGGTGGCTGAGGGGCTCCTGCCTGCTCTGGGGCATTGCTGCAGGGGCCACTGCTGTCAGAGCCCCCTCTCTGCTGCTGACAGCTCTGCTCCTGGGGACACTGCTCTGCCCCAGCCCAGCAACAGCAGCAGTGCCCAGTGCCAGGAGTGCTGTCAGTGGGACCCCTGTGCACAGGGACCCCCAGCCCCGGGCTGGCCGTGCCAGCAACCCAGGCACCTCCAGCCCTGGGAACCCAGAACAAGTGGAAACCACAACTGTGCAAAAGCTGCCTGTGCCCAAAGGAATTGCAAAGTGAACTGAGATTGTAAAAATAAACAATATTTTTTTTTCCCAAAACTCGGCAAAACTGAGGATTTACAGAACATGATTAAGGATAGCAATCCTTGTACCGTCAACAATCTACAGAACATATTTACATGGGACCCTATAGACTAACAATGTGCAGAACATATTTACATGGGAGCCTATAGACTAACAATCTACAGAACATATTTACATGGGAGCCTATAGACTAACAATCTACAGAACATATTTACATGGGAGCCTATAGACTAACAATCTACAGAACATATTTACATGGGAGCCTATAGACTAACAATGTGCAGAACATATTTACATGGGAGCCTATAGACTAACAATCTGCAGAACATATTTACATGGGAGCCTATAGACTAACAAACTTACAAACATATTTACATGGGAGCCTATAGACTAAGAATCTGCAGAACATATTTACATGGGAGCCTATAGACTAACAATCTACAGAACATATTTACATGGGAGCCTATAGACTAACAAACTTACAAACATATTTACATGGGAGCCTATAGACTAACAATCTGCAGAACATATTTACATGGGAGCCTATGGACTAACAATGTGCAGAACATATTTACATGGGAGCCTATAGACTAACCAACTTACAAACATATTTACATGGAAGCCTATAGACTAACAAACTTACAAACATATTTACATGGGAGCCTATAGACTAACAAACTTACAAACATATTTACATGGGAGCCTCTAGGCTAACCAACTTACAAACATATTTACATGGGAGCCTATAGGCTAACAAACTTACAAATATATTTACATGGGAGCCTATAGGCTAACAAACTTACAAACATATTTACATAAAGCCTCTAAGCTTTTGAACATATGTACAGAGGGGTCACATCTCTGCCCATCATCTCCATCAGTCCTGGACGAACGATGGAGCAGAGCTGGACTCTGCTGCCACCAGTGGCTCAGGAGGGCTGGCAGCTGGGCCCCAGGGGCTGGGACGGGGCTGGCAGGGCGGGCATGGCCCCCGGCAAGCGCAGGGCAGGCCGGGGGTGCTGCTTGTGCCACCACAATCCAGGGCCCCTCCGGGCACCGTGTCCCTGAGCGGGGCCATCCAGCCCAGCCCCAGCCTGGCCTCAGGGGACACACTCTGCCTGTGGGCTGGCCATGGGAAGCATCTGCCTCTCTTCTTCCTGGAGCTCCATCTTCAACCAAGGACCATGGGCTCCTCCTCAACCTTGCCATCGACTTCCATCTCCTCGATCTTATCCTCCACGTCAACGTCCATGTCCTCAGCTGTCTCTTCCCTGTCCACCTCCATCATTTCTTCCCTGTCCAGCACCACGTCCACTTCCATCTCCTCCACGGTGTCTCTGGCAGTCTGCAAGAGGCAGCACAATCCCACGGTGGGCTTGCTGTCCCACACCAGCCATTGCCACCTGGCTGCAGCCTGCCCAAGCAGGCTGCCCCCCTCCCTGGAATGGCACTGTACCTCCACTGGGGCAGCAGTGGCGCACATCCTGCTGGGATTGGCTCCAGAGCAGGCAGCAGGCAAAGCCCAGGCAGCAGCAACAGCTCAGCACTGACGGGCAGAGCCAAGGGCGAGTGAGAACTGGCCCTTGGCAGCAGGTGACGTGTCTGCTGTGCCCCTTTCCAGGTCCTGGACCTTCCAAATGGAACACTCTGGCAGCTGTGATGTCACAGAAGCTTCAAGGCCACTCCACAGGGAGAGATGGGGATCGAAGAATGATTCAAATCCTTGAATGCTTTGGCTTGGAAGAGCCCCCAAGGGTCATCTGGTTTCTACTTGATCAACTTCCCACCACACCAGGTTGCTCTGGACCCTGTCCAACCTGGCCTTGGATCTTCCTGGGCATGGGGCATCCACAGCCTCTCTGCACTGCTCCCTGGGTCAGGGACAACCACCCTCACAGTAAAGAACTCCTTCCCATCATCAAATCTATTCCAACTCTTGCAGTTTGGTGCCATTGCCCCTTGTCCTGTCACTACAGTTCCTGACAAAGAGTCCTCTCCCACTTCCCTCCAGTTCAGGCAGTTCCTGCGGGGTCAAACGTGCGGCTGAAGCTGCCGACAGGAGAGAGAGAAGCCAAGCTCCCAGACAGAGAAAATGGGGAAAGTGACACCAGAGAGGAGAGAAGAAGGCAAAGGTAGACATGGGCCCATGGCCCCCAGCATCAGCACCCACCGGGCCCAAAGCCCCCCGCCCCCTGCCCAGCACAGCCTGCCCTGCCCCTCCAGCTGTCACCCGAGTGGGGGACAGGGGCCAGTGGCCGCGCGCGGCCAGCAGCAGCAATGGGGGCAGGGTGAGGATCCCCTCGCTTGGCTTTTGTCTCTTGAACAAGCTGGGCACAGGGCAGTGCAAGGCAGGCTGGCAAGCAAAGCCCGGAGCCTTTGGAGGCTGCAAGCCTTAAACATCAGCCCCTGCAGCAGCCCAGATCCAGGCCCCACAGTTGCCAAGGCTCTCGTGGCCTTCAGAACAGGAAGGTGGATTTTGCATCCCTGTGGCCTGATGCCGGCTCTCGGCCCAGGAGGCCCCGTGGCTCCAGCAGCAAGGGTGGCTGAGGGGCTCCTGCCTGCTCTGGGGCATTGCTGCAGGGGCCACTGCTGTCAGAGCCCCCTCTCTGCTGCTGACAGCTCTGCTCCTGGGGACACTGCTCTGCCCCAGCCCAGCAACAGCAGCAGTGCCCAGTGCCAGGAGTGCTGTCAGTGGGACCCCTGTGCACAGGGACCCCCAGCCCCGGGCTGGCCGTGCCAGCAACCCAGGCACCTCCAGCCCCGGGAACCCAGAACAAGTGGAAACCACAACTGTGCAAAAGCTGCCTGTGCCCAAAGGAATTGCAAAGTGAACTGAGATTGTAAAAATAAACAATATTTTTTTTTTCCCAAAACTCGGCAAAACTGAGGATTTACAGAACATGATTAAGGATAGCAATCCTTGTACCGACAACAATCTACAGAACATATTTACATGGGAGCCTATAGACTAACAATCTACAGAACATATTTACATGGGAGCCTATAGACTAACAATCTACAGAACATATTTACATGGGAGCCTATAGACTAACAATCTGCAGAACATATTTACATGGGAGCCTATAGATTAACAATCTACAGAACATATTTACATGGGAGCCTATAGACTAACAATGTGCAGAACATATTTACATGGGAGCCTATAGACTAACAATGTGCAGAACATATTTACATGGGAGCCTATAGACTAACAATGTGCAGAACATATTTACATGGGAGCTTACAGACTAACAAACTTACAAACATATTTACATGGGAGCCTATAGACTAACAAACTTACAAACATATTTACATGGGAGCCTCTAGGCTAACCAACTTACAAACATATTTACATGGGAGCCTATAGGCTAACAAACTTACAAATATATTTACATGGGAGCCTATAGGCTAACAAACTTACAAACATATTTACATAAAGCCTCTAAGCTTTTGAACATATGTACAGAGGGGTCACATCTCTGCCCATCATCTCCATCAGTCCTGGACGAACGATGGAGCAGAGCTGGACTCTGCTGCCACCAGTGGCTCAGGAGGGCTGGCAGCTGGGCCCCAGGGGCTGGGACGGGGCTGGCAGGGCGGGCATGGCCCCCGGCAAGCGCAGGGCAGGCCGGGGGTGCTGCTTGTGCCACCACAATCCAGGGCCCCTCCGGGCACCGTGTCCCTGAGCGGGGCCATCCAGCCCAGCCCCAGCCTGGCCTCAGGGGACACACTCTGCCTGTGGGCTGGCCATGGGAAGCATCTGCCTCTCTTCTTCCTGGAGCTCCATCTTCAACCAAGGACCATGGGCTCCTCCTCAACCTTGCCATCGACTTCCATCTCCTCGATCTTATCCTCCACGTCAACGTCCATGTCCTCAGCTGTCTCTTCCCTGTCCACCTCCATCATTTCTTCCCTGTCCAGCACCACGTCCACTTCCATCTCCTCCACGGTGTCTCTGGCAGTCTGCAAGAGGCAGCACAATCCCACGGTGGGCTTGCTGTCCCACACCAGCCATTGCCACCTGGCTGCAGCCTGCCCAAGCAGGCTGCCCCCCTCCCTGGAATGGCACTGTACCTCCACTGGGGCAGCAGTGGCGCACATCCTGCTGGGATTGGCTCCAGAGCAGGCAGCAGGCAAAGCCCAGGCAGCAGCAACAGCTCAGCACTGACGGGCAGAGCCAAGGGCGAGTGAGAACTGGCCCTTGGCAGCAGGTGACGTGTCTGCTGTGCCCCTTTCCAGGTCCTGGACCTTCCAAATGGAACACTCTGGCAGCTGTGATGTCACAGAAGCTTCAAGGCCACTCCACAGGGAGAGATGGGGATCGAAGAATGATTCAAATCCTTGAATGCTTTGGCTTGGAAGAGCCCCCAAGGGTCATCTGGTTTCTACTTGATCAACTTCCCACCACACCAGGTTGCTCTGGACCCTGTCCAACCTGGCCTTGGATCTTCCTGGGCATGGGGCATCCACAGCCTCTCTGCACTGCTCCCTGGGTCAGGGACAACCACCCTCACAGTAAAGAACTCCTTCCCATCATCAAATCTATTCCAACTCTTGCAGTTTGGTGCCATTGCCCCTTGTCCTGTCACTACAGTTCCTGACAAAGAGTCCTCTCCCACTTCCCTCCAGTACAGGCAGTTCCTGCAGGGTCACACGTGCGGCTGAAGCTGCCGACAGGAGAGAGAGAAGCCAAGCTCCCAGACAGAGAAAATGGGGAAAGTGACACCAGAGAGGAGAGAAGAAGGCAAAGGTAGACATGGGCCCATGGCCCCCAGCATCAGCACCCACCGGGCCCAAAGCCCCCCGCCCCCTGCCCAGCACAGCCTGCCCTGCCCCTCCAGCTGTCACCCGAGTGGGGGACAGGGGCCAGTGGCCGCGCGCGGCCAGCAGCAGCAATGGGGGCAGGGTGAGGATCCCCTCGCTTGGCTTTTGTCTCTTGAACAAGCTGGGCACAGGGCAGTGCAAGGCAGGCTGGCAAGCAAAGCCCGGAGCCTTTGGAGGCTGCAAGCCTTAAACATCAGCCCCTGCAGCAGCCCAGATCCAGGCCCCACAGTTGCCAAGGCTCTCGTGGCCTTCAGAACAGGAAGGTGGATTTTGCATCCCTGTGGCCTGATGCCGGCTCTCGGCCCAGGAGGCCCCGTGGCTCCAGCAGCAAGGGTGGCTGAGGGGCTCCTGCCTGCTCTGGGGCATTGCTGCAGGGGCCACTGCTGTCAGAGCCCCCTCTCTGCTGCTGACAGCTCTGCTCCTGGGGACACTGCTCTGCCCCAGCCCAGCAACAGCAGCAGTGCCCAGTGCCAGGAGTGCTGTCAGTGGGACCCCTGTGCACAGGGACCCCCAGCCCCGGGCTGGCCGTGCCAGCAACCCAGGCACCTCCAGCCCCGGGAACCCAGAACAAGTGGAAACCACAACTGTGCAAAAGCTGCCTGTGCCCAAAGGAATTGCAAAGTGAACTGAGATTGTAAAAATAAACAATATTTTTTTTTTCCCAAAACTCGGCAAAACTGAGGATTTACAGAACATGATTAAGGATAGCAATCCTTGTAACGACAACAATCTACAGAACATATTTACATGGGAGCCTATAGACTAACAATCTACAGAACATATTTACATGGGAGCCTATAGACTAACAATCTACAGAACATATTTACATGGGAGCCTACAGACTAACCAACTTACAAACATATTTACATGGGAGCTTATAGACTAACAAACTTACAAACATATTTACATGGGAGCCTATAGACTAACAAACTTACAAACATATTTACATGGGAGCCTATAGGCTAACCAAACTTACAAACATATTTACAGAAAGCCTCTAAGCTTTTGAACATATGTACAGAGGGGTCACATCTCTGCCCATCATCTCCATCAGTCCTGGACGAACGATGGAGCAGAGCTGGACTCTGCTGCCACCAGTGGCTCAGGAGGGCTGGCAGCTGGGCCCCAGGGGCTGGGACGGGGCTGGCAGGGCGGGCATGGCCCCCGGCAAGCGCAGGGCAGGCCGGGGGTGCTGCTTGTGCCACCACAATCCAGGGCCCCTCCGGGCACCGTGTCCCTGAGCGGGGCCATCCAACCCAGCCCCAGCCTGGCCTCAGGGGACACACTCTGCCTGTGGGCTGGCCATGGGAAGCATCTGCCTCTCTTCTTCCTGGAGCTCCATCTTCAACCAAGCACCATGGGCTCCTCCTCAACCTTGCCATCGACTTCCATCTCCTCAATCTTGTCCTCCACATCAATGTCCATCTCCTCGATCTTATCCTCCACGTCAACGTCCATGTCCTCAGCTGTCTCTTCCCTGTCCACCTCCATCATTTCTTCCCTGTCCAGCACCACATCCACTTCCATCTCCTCCACGGTGTCTCTGGCAGTCTGCAAGAGGCAGCGCAATCTGACGGTGGGCTTGCTGTCCCACACCAGCCATTGCCACCTGGCTGCAGCCTGCCCAAGCAGGCTGCCCCCCTCCCTGGAATGGCACTGTACCTCCACTGGGGCAGCAGTGGCGCACATCCTGCTGGGATTGGCTCCAGAGCAGGCAGCAGGCAAAGCCCAGGCAGCAGCAACAGCTCAGCACTGACGGGCAGAGCCAAGGGCGAGTGAGAACTGGCCCTTGGCAGCAGGTGACGTGTCTGCTGTGCCCCTTTCCAGGTCCTGGACCTTCCAAATGGAACACTCTGGCAGCTGTGATGTCACAGAAGCTTCAAGGCCACTCCACAGGGAGAGATGGGGATCGAAGAATGATTCAAATCCTTGAATGCTTTGGCTTGGAAGAGCCCCCAAGGGTCATCTGGTTTCTACTTGATCAACTTCCCACCACACCAGGTTGCTCTGGACCCTGTCCAACCTGGCCTTGGATCTTCCTGGGCATGGGGCATCCACAGCCTCTCTGCACTGCTCCCTGGGTCAGGGACAACCACCCTCACAGTAAAGAACTCCTTCCCATCATCAAATCTATTCCAACTCTTGCAGTTTGGTGCCATTGCCCCTTGTCCTGTCACTACAGTTCCTGACAAAGAGTTCTCTCCCACTTCCCTCCAGTTCAGGCAGTTCCTGCAGGGTCACACGTGCGGCTGAAGCTGCCGACAGGAGAGAGAGAAGCCAAGCTCCCAGACAGAGAAAATGGGGAAAGTGACACCAGAGAGGAGAGAAGAAGGCAAAGGTAGACATGGGCCCATGGCCCCCAGCATCAGCACCCACCGGGCCCAAAGCCCCCCGCCCCCTGCCCAGCACAGCCTGCCCTGCCCCTCCAGCTGTCACCCGAGTGGGGGACAGGGGCCAGTGGCCGCGCGCGGCCAGCAGCAGCAATGGGGGCAGGGTGAGGATCCCCTCGCTTGGCTTTTGTCTCTTGAACAAGCTGGGCACAGGGCAGTGCAAGGCAGGCTGGCAAGCAAAGCCCGGAGCCTTTGGAGGCTGCAAGCCTTAAACATCAGCCCCTGCAGCAGCCCAGATCCAGGCCCCACAGTTGCCAAGGCTCTCGTGGCCTTCAGAACAGGAAGGTGGATTTTGCATCCCTGTGGCCTGATGCCGGCTCTCGGCCCAGGAGGCCCCGTGGCTCCAGCAGCAAGGGTGGCTGAGGGGCTCCTGCCTGCTCTGGGGCATTGCTGCAGGGGCCACTGCTGTCAGAGCCCCCTCTCTGCTGCTGACAGCTCTGCTCCTGGGGACACTGCTCTGCCCCAGCCCAGCAACAGCAGCAGTGCCCAGTGCCAGGAGTGCTGTCAGTGGGACCCCTGTGCACAGGGACCCCCAGCCCCGGGCTGGCCGTGCCAGCAACCCAGGCACCTCCAGCCCCGGGAACCCAGAACAAGTGGAAACCACAACTGTGCAAAAGCTGCCTGTGCCCAAAGGAATTGCAAAGTGAACTGAGATTGTAAAAATAAACAATATTTTTTTTTTCCCAAAACTCGGCAAAACTGAGGATTTACAGAACATGATTAAGGATAGCAATCCTTGTAACGACAACAATCTACAGAACATATTTACATGGGAGCCTATAGACTAACAATCTACAGAACATATTTACATGGGAGCCTATAGACTAACAATCTACAGAACATATTTACATGGGAGCCTATAGACTAACAATGTGCAGAACATATTTACATGGGAGCCTATAGACTAACAATCTACAGAACATATTTACATGGGAGCCTATAGACTAACAATCTACAGAACATATTTACATGGGAGCCTACAGACTAACCAACTTACAAACATATTTACATGGGAGCCTATAGACTAACAAACTTACAAACATATTTACATGGGAGCTTATAGACTAACAAACTTACAAACATATTTACATGGGAGCCTATAGACTGACAAACTTACAAACATATTTACATGGGAGCCTATAGGCTAACCAAACTTACAAACATATTTACAGAAAGCCTCTAAGCTTTTGAACATATGTACAGAGGGGTCACATCTCTGCCCATCATCTCCATCAGTCCTGGACGAACGATGGAGCAGAGCTGGACTCTGCTGCCACCAGTGGCTCAGGAGGGCTGGCAGCTGGGCCCCAGGGGCTGGGACGGGGCTGGCAGGGCGGGCATGGCCCCCGGCAAGCGCAGGGCAGGCCGGGGGTGCTGCTTGTGCCACCACAATCCAGGGCCCCTCCGGGCACCGTGTCCCTGAGCGGGGCCATCCAACCCAGCCCCAGCCTGGCCTCAGGGGACACACTCTGCCTGTGGGCTGGCCATGGGAAGCATCTGCCTCTCTTCTTCCTGGAGCTCCATCTTCAACCAAGCACCATGGGCTCCTCCTCAACCTTGCCATCGACTTCCATCTCCTCAATCTTGTCCTCCACATCAATGTCCATCTCCTCGATCTTATCCTCCACGTCAACGTCCATGTCCTCAGCTGTCTCTTCCCTGTCCACCTCCATCATTTCTTCCCTGTCCAGCACCACGTCCACTTCCATCTCCTCCACGGTGTCTCTGGCAGTCTGCAAGAGGCAGCACAATCCCACGGTGGGCTTGCTGTCCCACACCAGCCATTGCCACCTGGCTGCAGCCTGCCCAAGCAGGCTGCCCCCCTCCCTGGAATGGCACTGTACCTCCACTGGGGCAGCAGTGGCGCACATCCTGCTGGGATTGGCTCCAGAGCAGGCAGCAGGCAAAGCCCAGGCAGCAGCAACAGCTCAGCACTGACGGGCAGAGCCAAGGGCGAGTGAGAACTGGCCCTTGGCAGCAGGTGACGTGCCTGCTGTGCCCCTTTCCAGGTCCTGGACCTTCCAAATGGAACACTCTGGCAGCTGTGATGTCACAGAAGCTTCAAGGCCACTCCACAGGGAGAGATGGGGATCGAAGAATGATTCAAATCCTTGAATGCTTTGGCTTGGAAGAGCCCCCAAGGGTCATCTGGTTTCTACTTGATCAACTTCCCACCACACCAGGTTGCTCTGGACCCTGTCCAACCTGGCCTTGGATCTTCCTGGGCATGGGGCATCCACAGCCTCTCTGCACTGCTCCCTGGGTCAGGGACAACCACCCTCACAGTAAAGAACTCCTTCCCATCATCAAATCTATTCCAACTCTTGCAGTTTGGTGCCATTGCCCCTTGTCCTGTCACTACAGTTCCTGACAAAGAGTCCTCTCCCACTTCCCTCCAGTTCAGGCAGTTCCTGCAGGGTCACACGTGCGGCTGAAGCTGCCGACAGGAGAGAGAGAAGCCAAGCTCCCAGACAGAGAAAATGGGGAAAGTGACACCAGAGAGGAGAGAAGAAGGCAAAGGTAGACATGGGCCCATGGCCCCCAGCATCAGCACCCACCGGGCCCAAAGCCCCCCGCCCCCTGCCCAGCACAGCCTGCCCTGCCCCTCCAGCTGTCACCCGAGTGGGGGACAGGGGCCAGTGGCCGCGCGCGGCCAGCAGCAGCAATGGGGGCAGGGTGAGGATCCCCTCGCTTGGCTTTTGTCTCTTGAACAAGCTGGGCACAGGGCAGTGCAAGGCAGGCTGGCAAGCAAAGCCCGGAGCCTTTGGAGGCTGCAAGCCTTAAACATCAGCCCCTGCAGCAGCCCAGATCCAGGCCCCACAGTTGCCAAGGCTCTCGTGGCCTTCAGAACAGGAAGGTGGATTTTGCATCCCTGTGGCCTGATGCCGGCTCTCGGCCCAGGAGGCCCCGTGGCTCCAGCAGCAAGGGTGGCTGAGGGGCTCCTGCCTGCTCTGGGGCATTGCTGCAGGGGCCACTGCTGTCAGAGCCCCCTCTCTGCTGCTGACAGCTCTGCTCCTGGGGACACTGCTCTGCCCCAGCCCAGCAACAGCAGCAGTGCCCAGTGCCAGGAGTGCTGTCAGTGGGACCCCTGTGCACAGGGACCCCCAGCCCCGGGCTGGCCGTGCCAGCAACCCAGGCACCTCCAGCCCTGGGAACCCAGAACAAGTGGAAACCACAACTGTGCAAAAGCTGCCTGTGCCCAAAGGAATTGCAAAGTGAACTGAGAGTGAAAAAATAAACAATATTTTTTTTTCCCAAAACTCGGCAAAACTGAGGATTTACAGAACATGATTAAGGATAGCAATCCTTGTAACGTCAACAATCTACAGAACATATTTACATGGGAGCCTATAGACTAACAATCTACAGAACATATTTACATGGGAGCCTATAGACTAACAATCTACAGAACATATTTACATGGGAGCCTATAGACTAACAATCTACAGAACATATTTACATGGGAGCCTATAGACTAACAATCTACAGAACATATTTACATGGGAGCCTATAGACTAACCAACTTACAAACATATTTACATGGGAGCATATAGACTAACAAACTTACATACATATTTACATGGGAGCCTATAGACTAACAAACTTACAAACATATTTACATGGGAGCCTATAGGCTAACCAAACTTACAAACATATTTACAGAAAGCCTCTAAGCTTTTGAACATATGTACAGAGGGGTCACATCTCTGCCCATCATCTCCATCAGTCCTGGACGAACGATGGAGCAGAGCTGGACTCTGCTGCCACCAGTGGCTCAGGAGGGCTGGCAGCTGGGCCCCAGGGGCTGGGACGGGGCTGGCAGGGCGGGCATGGCCCCCGGCAAGCGCAGGGCAGGCCGGGGGTGCTGCTTGTGCCACCACAATCCAGGGCCCCTCCGGGCACTGTGTCCCTGAGCGGGGCCATCCAGCCCAGCCCCAGCCTGGCCTCAGGGGACACACTCTGCCTGTGGGCTGGCCATGGGAAGCATCTGCCTCTCTTCTTCCTGGAGCTCCATCTTCAACCAAGCACCATGGGCTCCTCCTCAACCTTGCCATCGACTTCCATCTCCTCAATCTTGTCCTCCACATCAATGTCCATCTCCTCGATCTTATCCTCCACGTCAACGTCCATGTCCTCAGCTGTCTCTTCCCTGTCCACCTCCATCATTTCTTCCCTGTCCAGCACCACGTCCACTTCCATCTCCTCCACGGTGTCTCTGGCAGTCTGCAAGAGGCAGCACAATCTGACGGTGGGCTTGCTGTCCCACACCAGCCATTGCCACCTGGCTGCAGCCTGCCCAAGCAGGCTGCCCCCCTCCCTGGAATGGCACTGTACCTCCACTGGGGCAGCAGTGGCGCACATCCTGCTGGGATTGGCTCCAGAGCAGGCAGCAGGCAAAGCCCAGGCAGCAGCAACAGCTCAGCACTGACGGGCAGAGCCAAGGGCGAGTGAGAACTGGCCCTTGGCAGCAGGTGACGTGCCTGCTGTGCCCCTTTCCAGGTCCTGGACCTTCCAAATGGAACACTCTGGCAGCTGTGATGTCACAGAAGCTTCAAGGCCACTCCACAGGGAGAGATGGGGATCGAAGAATGATTCAAATCCTTGAATGCTTTGGCTTGGAAGAGCCCCCAAGGGTCATCTGGTTTCTACTTGATCAACTTCCCACCACACCAGGTTGCTCTGGACCCTGTCCAACCTGGCCTTGGATCTTCCTGGGCATGGGGCATCCACAGCCTCTCTGCACTGCTCCCTGGGTCAGGGACAACCACCCTCACAGTAAAGAACTCCTTCCCATCATCAAATCTATTCCAACTCTTGCAGTTTGGTGCCATTGCCCCTTGTCCTGTCACTACAGTTCCTGACAAAGAGTCCTCTCCCACTTCCCTCCAGTTCAGGCAGTTCCTGCAGGGTCACACGTGCGGCTGAAGCTGCCGACAGGAGAGAGAGAAGCCAAGCTCCCAGACAGAGAAAATGGGGAAAGTGACACCAGAGAGGAGAGAAGAAGGCAAAGGTAGACATGGGCCCATGGCCCCCAGCATCAGCACCCACCGGGCCCAAAGCCCCCCGCCCCCTGCCCAGCACAGCCTGCCCTGCCCCTCCAGCTGTCACCCGAGTGGGGGACAGGGGCCAGTGGCCGCGCGCGGCCAGCAGCAGCAATGGGGGCAGGGTGAGGATCCCCTCGCTTGGCTTTTGTCTCTTGAACAAGCTGGGCACAGGGCAGTGCAAGGCAGGCTGGCAAGCAAAGCCCGGAGCCTTTGGAGGCTGCAAGCCTTAAACATCAGCCCCTGCAGCAGCCCAGATCCAGGCCCCACACTTGCCAAGGCTCTCGTGGCCTTCAGAACAGGAAGGTGGATTTTGCATCCCTGTGGCCTGATGCCGGCTCTCGGCCCAGGAGGCCCCGTGGCTCCAGCAGCAAGGGTGGCTGAGGGGCTCCTGCCTGCTCTGGGGCATTGCTGCAGGGGCCACTGCTGTCAGAGCCCCCTCTCTGCTGCTGACAGCTCTGCTCCTGGGGACACTGCTCTGCCCCAGCCCAGCAACAGCAGCAGTGCCCAGTGCCAGGAGTGCTGTCAGTGGGACCCCTGTGCACAGGGACCCCCAGCCCCGGGCTGGCCGTGCCAGCAACCCAGGCACCTCCAGCCCTGGGAACCCAGAACAAGTGGAAACCACAACTGTGCAAAAGCTGCCTGTGCCCAAAGGAATTGCAAAGTGAACTGAGATTGTAAAAATAAACAATATTTTTTTTTCCCAAAACTCGGCAAAACTGAGGATTTACAGAACATGATTAAGGATAGCAATCCTTGTAACGTCAACAATCTACAGAACATATTTACATGGGAGCCTATAGACTAACAATGTGCAGAACATATTTACATGGGAGCCTATAGACTAACAATCTGCAGAACATATTTACATGGGAGCCTATAGACTAACAATGTGCAGAACATATTTACATGGGAGCCTATAGACTAACCAACTTACAAACATATTTACATGGAAGCCTATAGACTAACAAACTTACAAACATATTTACATGGGAGTCTATAGGCTAACAAACTTAAAAAAATATTTACATGGGAGCTTATAGACTAACAAACTTACAAACATATTTACATGGGAGCCTATAGACTAACAAACTTACAAACATATTTACATGGGAGCCTATAGGCTAACCAAACTTACAAACATATTTACAGAAAGCCTCTAAGCTTTTGAACATATGTACAGAGGGGTCACATCTCTGCCCATCATCTCCATCAGTCCTGGACGAACGATGGAGCAGAGCTGGACTCTGCTGCCACCAGTGGCTCAGGAGGGCTGGCAGCTGGGCCCCAGGGGCTGGGACGGGGCTGGCAGGGCGGGCATGGCCCCCGGCAAGCGCAGGGCAGGCCGGGGGTGCTGCTTGTGCCACCACAATCCAGGGCCCCTCCGGGCACCGTGTCCCTGAGCGGGGCCATCCAGCCCAGCCCCAGCCTGGCCTCAGGGGACACACTCTGCCTGTGGGCTGGCCATGGGAAGCATCTGCCTCTCTTCTTCCTGGAGCTCCATCTTCAACCAAGCACCATGGGCTCCTCCTCAACCTTGCCATCGACTTCCATCTCCTCGATCTTATCCTCCACGTCAACGTCCATGTCCTCAGCTGTCTCTTCCCTGTCCACCTCCATCATTTCTTCCCTGTCCAGCACCACGTCCACTTCCATCTCCTCCACGGTGTCTCTGGCAGTCTGCAAGAGGCAGCACAATCCCACGGTGGGCTTGCTGTCCCACACCAGCCATTGCCACCTGGCTGCAGCCTGCCCAAGCAGGGTGCCCCCCTCCCTGGAATGGCACTGTACCTCCACTGGGGCAGCAGTGGCGCACATCCTGCTGGGATTGGCTCCAGAGCAGGCAGCAGGCAAAGCCCAGGCAGCAGCAACAGCTCAGCACTGACGGGCAGAGCCAAGGGCGAGTGAGAACTGGCCCTTGGCAGCAGGTGACGTGTCTGCTGTGCCCCTTTCCAGGTCCTGGACCTTCCAAATGGAACACTCTGGCAGCTGTGATGTCACAGAAGCTTCAAGGCCACTCCACAGGGAGAGATGGGGATCGAAGAATGATTCAAATCCTTGAATGCTTTGGCTTGGAAGAGCCCCCAGGGTCATCTGGTTTCTACTTGATCAACTTCCCACCACACCAGGTTGCTCTGGACCCTGTCCAACCTGGCCTTGGATCTTCCTGGGCATGGGGCATCCACAGCCTCTCTGCACTGCTCCCTGGGTCAGGGACAACCACCCTCACAGTAAAGAACTCCTTCCCATCATCAAATCTATTCCAACTCTTGCAGTTTGGTGCCATTGCCCCTTGTCCTGTCACTACAGTTCCTGACAAAGAGTCCTCTCCCACTTCCCTCCAGTTCAGGCAGTTCCTGCGGGGTCAAACGTGCGGCTGAAGCTGCCGACAGGAGAGAGAGAAGCCAAGCTCCCAGACAGAGAAAATGGGGAAAGTGACACCAGAGAGGAGAGAAGAAGGCAAAGGTAGACATGGGCCCATGGCCCCCAGCATCAGCACCCACCGGGCCCAAAGCCCCCCGCCCCCTGCCCAGCACAGCCTGCCCTGCCCCTCCAGCTGTCACCCGAGTGGGGGACAGGGGCCAGTGGCCGCGCGCGGCCAGCAGCAGCAATGGGGGCAGGGTGAGGATCCCCTCGCTTGGCTTTTGTCTCTTGAACAAGCTGGGCACAGGGCAGTGCAAGGCAGGCTGGCAAGCAAAGCCCGGAGCCTTTGGAGGCTGCAAGCCTTAAACATCAGCCCCTGCAGCAGCCCAGATCCAGGCCCCACAGTTGCCAAGGCTCTCGTGGCCTTCAGAACAGGAAGGAGGATTTTGCATCCCTGTGGCCTGATGCCGGCTCTCGGCCCAGGAGGCCCCGTGGCTCCAGCAGCAAGGGTGGCTGAGGGGCTCCTGCCTGCTCTGGGGCATTGCTGCAGGGGCCACTGCTGTCAGAGCCCCCTCTCTGCTGCTGACAGCTCTGCTCCTGGGGACACTGCTCTGCCCCAGCCCAGCAACAGCAGCAGTGCCCAGTGCCAGGAGTGCTGTCAGTGGGACCCCTGTGCACAGGGACCCCCAGCCCCGGGCTGGCCGTGCCAGCAACCCAGGCACCTCCAGCCCTGGGAACCCAGAACAAGTGGAAACCACAACTGTGCAAAAGCTGCCTGTGCCCAAAGGAATTGCAAAGTGAACTGAGATTGTAAAAATAAACAATATTTTTTTTTCCCAAAACTCGGCAAAACTGAGGATTTACAGAACATGATTAAGGATAGCAATCCTTGTAACGTCAACAATCTACAGAACATATTTACATGGGAGCCTATAGACTAACAATCTACAGAACATATTTACATGGGAGCCTATAGACTAACAATCTACAGAACATATTTACATGGGAGCCTATAGACTAACAATCTACAGAACATATTTACATGGGAGCCTATAGACTAACAATCTACAGAACATATTTACATGGGAGCCTATAGACTAACCAACTTACAAACATATTTACATGGGAGCATATAGACTAACAAACTTACATACATATTTACATGGGAGCCTATAGACTAACAAACTTACAAACATATTTACAGAAAGCCTCTAAGCTTTTGAACATATGTACAGAGGGGTCACATCTCTGCCCATCATCTCCATCAGTCCTGGACGAACGATGGAGCAGAGCTGGTCTCTGCTGCCACCAGTGGCTCAGGAGGGCTGGCAGCTGGGCCCCAGGGGCTGGGACGGGGCTGGCAGGGCGGGCATGGCCCCCGGCAAGCGCAGGGCAGGCCGGGGGTGCTGCTTGTGCCACCACAATCCAGGGCCCCTCCGGGCACTGTGTCCCTGAGCGGGGCCATCCAGCCCAGCCCCAGCCTGGCCTCAGGGGACACACTCTGCCTGTGGGCTGGCCATGGGAAGCATCTGCCTCTCTTCTTCCTGGAGCTCCATCTTCAACCAAGCACCATGGGCTCCTCCTCAACCTTGCCATCAACTTCCATCTCCTCAATCTTGTCCTCCACATCAATGTCCATCTCCTCGATCTTATCCTCCACGTCAACGTCCATGTCCTCAGCTGTCTCTTCCCTGTCCACCTCCATCATTTCTTCCCTGTCCAGCACCACGTCCACTTCCATCTCCTCCACGGTGTCTCTGGCAGTCTGCAAGAGGCAGCACAATCTGACGGTGGGCTTGCTGTCCCACACCAGCCATTGCCACCTGGCTGCAGCCTGCCCAAGCAGGCTGCCCCCCTCCCTGGAATGGCACTGTACCTCCACTGGGGCAGCAGTGGCGCACATCCTGCTGGGATTGGCTCCAGAGCAGGCAGCAGGCAAAGCCCAGGCAGCAGCAACAGCTCAGCACTGACGGGCAGAGCCAAGGGCGAGTGAGAACTGGCCCTTGGCAGCAGGTGACGTGCCTGCTGTGCCCCTTTCCAGGTCCTGGACCTTCCAAATGGAACACTCTGGCAGCTGTGATGTCACAGAAGCTTCAAGGCCACTCCACAGGGAGAGATGGGGATCGAAGAATGATTCAAATCCTTGAATGCTTTGGCTTGGAAGAGCCCCCAAGGGTCATCTGGTTTCTACTTGATCAACTTCCCACCACACCAGGTTGCTCTGGACCCTGTCCAACCTGGCCTTGGATCTTCCTGGGCATGGGGCATCCACAGCCTCTCTGCACTGCTCCCTGGGTCAGGGACAACCACCCTCACAGTAAAGAACTCCTTCCCATCATCAAATCTATTCCAACTCTTGCAGTTTGGTGCCATTGCCCCTTGTCCTGTCACTACAGTTCCTGACAAAGAGTCCTCTCCCACTTCCCTCCAGTTCAGGCAGTTCCTGCAGGGTCACACGTGCGGCTGAAGCTGCCGACAGGAGAGAGAGAAGCCAAGCTCCCAGACAGAGAAAATGGGGAAAGTGACACCAGAGAGGAGAGAAGAAGGCAAAGGTAGACATGGGCCCATGGCCCCCAGCATCAGCACCCACCGGGCCCAAAGCCCCCCGCCCCCTGCCCAGCACAGCCTGCCCTGCCCCTCCAGCTGTCACCCGAGTGGGGGACAGGGGCCAGTGGCCGCGCGCGGCCAGCAGCAGCAATGGGGGCAGGGTGAGGATCCCCTCGCTTGGCTTTTGTCTCTTGAACAAGCTGGGCACAGGGCAGTGCAAGGCAGGCTGGCAAGCAAAGCCCGGAGCCTTTGGAGGCTGCAAGCCTTAAACATCAGCCCCTGCAGCAGCCCAGATCCAGGCCCCACAGTTGCCAAGGCTCTCGTGGCCTTCAGAACAGGAAGGTGGATTTTGCATCCCTGTGGCCTGATGCCGGCTCTCGGCCCAGGAGGCCCCGTGGCTCCAGCAGCAAGGGTGGCTGAGGGGCTCCTGCCTGCTCTGGGGCATTGCTGCAGGGGCCACTGCTGTCAGAGCCCCCTCTCTGCTGCTGACAGCTCTGCTCCTGGGGACACTGCTCTGCCCCAGCCCAGCAACAGCAGCAGTGCCCAGTGCCAGGAGTGCTGTCAGTGGGACCCCTGTGCACAGGGACCCCCAGCCCCGGGCTGGCCGTGCCAGCAACCCAGGCACCTCCAGCCCCGGGAACCCAGAACAAGTGGAAACCACAACTGTGCAAAAGCTGCCTGTGCCCAAAGGAATTGCAAAGTGAACTGAGAGTGTAAAAATAAACAATATTTTTTTTTCCCAAAACTCGGCAAAACTGAGGATTTACAGAACATGATTAAGGATAGCAATCCTTGTAACGACAACAATCTACAGAACATATTTACATGGGAGCCTATAGACTAACAATCTACAGAACATATTTACATGGGAGCCTATAGACTAACAATCTACAGAACATATTTACATGGGAGCCTATAGACTAACAATCTGCAGAACATATTTACATGGGAGCCGATAGACTAATAATCTACAGAACATATTTACATGGGAGCCTACAGACTAACAATCTGCAGAACATATTTACATGGGAGCCTATAGACTAGCAATGTGCAGAACATATTTACATGGGAGCCTATAGACTAACAATGTGCAGAACATATTTACATGGGAGCCTATAGACTAACAATGTGCAGAACATATTTACATGGGAGCCTATAGACTAACAATGTGCAGAACATATTTACATGGGAGCCTATAGGCTAACAAACTTACAAACATATTTACATGGGAGCCTATAGGCTAACAAACTTACAAACATATTTACATGGGAGCCTATAGGCTAACCAACTTACAAACATATTTACAGAAAGCCTCTAAGCTTTTGAACATATGTACAGAGGGGTCACATCTCTGCCCATCATCTCCATCAGTCCTGGACGGACGATGGAGCAGAGCTGGACTCTGCTGCCACCAGTGGCTCAGGAGGGCTGGCAGCTGGGCCCCAGGGGCTGGGACGGGGCTGGCAGGGCGGGCATGGCCCCCGGCAAGCGCAGGGCAGGCCGGGGGTGCTGCTTGTGCCACCACAATCCAGGGCCCCTCCGGGCACCGTGTCCCTGAGCGGGGCCATCCAGCCCAGCCCCAGCCTGGCCTCAGGGGACACACTCTGCCTGTGGGCTGGCCATGGGAAGCATCTGCCTCTCTTCTTCCTGGAGCTCCATCTTCAACCAAGCACCATGGGCTCCTCCTCAACCTTGCCATCGACTTCCATCTCCTCGATCTTATCCTCCACGTCAACGTCCATCTCCTCGATCTTGTCCTCCACGTCAACGTCCATGTCCTCAGCTGTCTCTTCCCTGTCCACCTCCATCATTTCTTCCCTGTCCAGCACCACGTCCACTTCCATCTCCTCCACGGTGTCTCTGGCAGTCTGCAAGAGGCAGCACAATCCCACGGTGGGCTTGCTGTCCCACACCAGCCATTGCCACCTGGCTGCAGCCTGCCCAAGCAGGGTGCCCCCCTCCCTGGAATGGCACTGTACCTCCACTGGGGCAGCAGTGGCGCACATCCTGCTGGGATTGGCTCCAGAGCAGGCAGCAGGCAAAGCCCAGGCAGCAGCAACAGCTCAGCACTGACGGGCAGAGCCAAGGGCGAGTGAGAACTGGCCCTTGGCAGCAGGTGACGTGTCTGCTGTGCCCCTTTCCAGGTCCTGGACCTTCCAAATGGAACACTCTGGCAGCTGTGATGTCACAGAAGCTTCAAGGCCACTCCACAGGGAGAGATGGGGATCGAAGAATGATTCAAATCCTTGAATGCTTTGGCTTGGAAGAGCCCCCAAGGGTCATCTGGTTTCTACTTGATCAACTTCCCACCACACCAGGTTGCTCTGGACCCTGTCCAACCTGGCCTTGGATCTTCCTGGGCATGGGGCATCCACAGCCTCTCTGCACTGCTCCCTGGGTCAGGGACAACCACCCTCACAGTAAAGAACTCCTTCCCATCATCAAACCTATTCCAACTCTTGCAGTTTGGTGCCATTGCCCCTTGTCCTGTCACTACAGTTCCTGACAAAGAGTCCTCTCCCACTTCCCTCCAGTTCAGGCAGTTCCTGCGGGGTCACACATGCGGCTGAAGCTGCCGACAGGAGAGAGAGAAGCCAAGCTCCCAGACAGAGAAAATGGGGAAAGTGACACCAGAGAGGAGAGAAGAAGGCAAAGGTAGACATGGGCCCATGGCCCCCAGCATCAGCACCCACCGGGCCCAAAGCCCCCCGCCCCCCGCCCAGCACAGCCTGCCCTGCCCCTCCAGCTGTCACCCGAGTGGGGGACAGGGGCCAGTGGCCGCGCGCGGCCAGCAGCAGCAATGGGGGCAGGGTGAGGATCCCCTCGCTTGGCTTTTGTCTCTTGAACAAGCTGGGCACAGGGCAGTGCAAGGCAGGCTGGCAAGCAAAGCCCGGAGCCTTTGGAGGCTGCAAGCCTTAAACATCAGCCCCTGCAGCAGCCCAGATCCAGGCCCCACAGTTGCCAAGGCTCTCGTGGCCTTCAGAACAGGAAGGTGGATTTTGCATCCCTGTGGCCTGATGCCGGCTCTCGGCCCAGGAGGCCCCGTGGCTCCAGCAGCAAGGGTGGCTGAGGGGCTCCTGCCTGCTCTGGGGCATTGCTGCAGGGGCCACTGCTGTCAGAGCCCCCTCTCTGCTGCTGACAGCTCTGCTCCTGGGGACACTGCTCTGCCCCAGCCCAGCAACAGCAGCAGTGCCCAGTGCCAGGAGTGCTGTCAGTGGGACCCCTGTGCACAGGGACCCCCAGCCCCGGGCTGGCCGTGCCAGCAACCCAGGCACCTCCAGCCCCGGGAACCCAGAACAAGTGGAAACCACAACTGTGCAAAAGCTGCCTGTGCCCAAAGGAATTGCAAAGTGAACTGAGAGTGTAAAAATAAACAATATTTTTTTTTCCCAAAACTCGGCAAAACTGAGGATTTACAGAACATGATTAAGGATAGCAATCCTTGTAACGTCAACAATCTACAGAACATATTTACATGGGAGCCTATAGACTAACAATGTGCAGAACATATTTACATGGGAGCCTATAGACTAACAATCTACAGAACATATTTACATGGGAGCCTATAGACTAACAATCTACAGAACATATTTACATGGGAGCCTATAGACTAACAATCTGCAGAACATATTTACATGGGAGCCTATAGACTAACAAACTTACAAACATATTTACATGGGAGCCTATAGACTAAGAATCTGCAGAACATATTTACATGGGAGCCTATAGACTAACAATCTACAGAACATATTTACATGGGAGCCTATAGACTAACAAACTTACAAACATATTTACATGGGAGCCTATAGACTAACAATCTGCAGAACATATTTACATGGGAGCCTATAGACTAACAATGTGCAGAACATATTTACATGGGAGCCTATAGACTAACCAACTTACAAACATATTTACATGGAAGCCTATAGACTAACAAACTTACAAACATATTTACATGGGAGTCTATAGGCTAACAAACTTAAAAAAATATTTACATGGGAGTTTATAGACTAACAAACTTGCAAACATATTTACATGGGAGCCTATAGACTAACAAACTTACAAACATATTTACATGGGAGCCTATAGGCTAACAAACTTACAAACATATTTACAGAAAGCCTCTAAGCTTTTGAACATATGTACAGAGGGGTCACATCTCTGCCCATCATCTCCATCAGTCCTGGACGGACGATGGAGCAGAGCTGGACTCTGCTGCCACCAGTGGCTCAGGAGGGCTGGCAGCTGGGCCCCAGGGGCTGGGACGGGGCTGGCAGGGCGGGCATGGCCCCCGGCAAGCGCAGGGCAGGCCGGGGGTGCTGCTTGTGCCACCACAATCCAGGGCCCCTCCGGGCACCGTGTCCCTGAGCGGGGCCATCCAGCCCAGCCCCAGCCTGGCCTCAGGGGACACACTCTGCCTGTGGGCTGGCCATGGGAAGCATCTGCCTCTCTTCTTCCTGGAGCTCCATCTTCAACCAAGCACCATGGGCTCCTCCTCAACCTTGCCATCGACTTCCATCTCCTCGATCTTATCCTCCACGTCAACGTCCATGTCCTCAGCTGTCTCTTCCCTGTCCACCTCCATCATTTCTTCCCTGTCCAGCACCACGTCCACTTCCATCTCCTCCACGGTGTCTCTGGCAGTCTGCAAGAGGCAGCACAATCCCACGGTGGGCTTGCTGTCCCACACCAGCCATTGCCACCTGGCTGCAGCCTGCCCAAGCAGGGTGCCCCCCTCCCTGGAATGGCACTGTACCTCCACTGGGGCAGCAGTGGCGCACATCCTGCTGGGATTGGCTCCAGAGCAGGCAGCAGGCAAAGCCCAGGCAGCAGCAACAGCTCAGCACTGACGGGCAGAGCCAAGGGCGAGTGAGAACTGGCCCTTGGCAGCAGGTGACGTGTCTGCTGTGCCCCTTTCCAGGTCCTGGACCTTCCAAATGGAACACTCTGGCAGCTGTGATGTCACAGAAGCTTCAAGGCCACTCCACAGGGAGAGATGGGGATCGAAGAATGATTCAAATCCTTGAATGCTTTGGCTTGGAAGAGCCCCCAAGGGTCATCTGGTTTCTACTTGATCAACTTCCCACCACACCAGGTTGCTCTGGACCCTGTCCAACCTGGCCTTGGATCTTCCTGGGCATGGGGCATCCACAGCCTCTCTGCACTGCTCCCTGGGTCAGGGACAACCACCCTCACAGTAAAGAACTCCTTCCCATCATCAAATCTATTCCAACTCTTGCAGTTTGGTGCCATTGCCCCTTGTCCTGTCACTACACTTCCTGACAAAGAGTCCTCTCCCACTTCCCTCCAGTTCAGGCAGTTCCTGCAGGGTCACACGTGCGGCTGAAGCTGCCGACAGGAGAGAGAGAAGCCAAGCTCCCAGACAGAGAAAATGGGGAAAGTGACACCAGAGAGGAGAGAAGAAGGCAAAGGTAGACATGGGCCCATGGCCCCCAGCATCAGCACCCACCGGGCCCAAAGCCCCCCGCCCCCTGCCCAGCACAGCCTGCCCTGCCCCTCCAGCTGTCACCCGAGTGGGGGACAGGGGCCAGTGGCCGTGTGCGGCCAGCAGCAGCAATGGGGGCAGGGTGAGGATCCCCTCGCTTGGCTTTTGTCTCTTGAACAAGCTGGGCACAGGGCAGTGCAAGGCAGGCTGGCAAGCAAAGCCCGGAGCCTTTGGAGGCTGCAAGCCTTAAACATCAGCCCCTGCAGCAGCCCAGATCCAGGCCCCACAGTTGCCAAGGCTCTCGTGGCCTTCAGAACAGGAAGGTGGATTTTGCATCCCTGTGGCCTGATGCCGGCTCTCGGCCCAGGAGGCCCCGTGGCTCCAGCAGCAAGGGTGGCTGAGGGGCTCCTGCCTGCTCTGGGGCATTGCTGCAGGGGCCACTGCTGTCAGAGCCCCCTCTCTGCTGCTGACAGCTCTGCTCCTGGGGACACTGCTCTGCCCCAGCCCAGCAACAGCAGCAGTGCCCAGTGCCAGGAGTGCTGTCAGTGGGACCCCTGTGCACAGGGACCCCCAGCCCCGGGCTGGCCGTGCCAGCAACCCAGGCACCTCCAGCCCCGGGAACCCAGAACAAGTGGAAACCACAACTGTGCAAAAGCTGCCTGTGCCCAAAGGAATTGCAAAGTGAACTGAGATTGTAAAAATAAACAATATTTTTTTTTTACCAAAACTCGGCAAAACTGAGGATTTACAGAACATGATTAAGGATAGCAATCCTTGTAATGACAACAATCTACAGAACATATTTACATGGGAGCCTATAGACTAACAATCTACAGAACATATTTACATGGGAGCCTATAGACTAACAATCTACAGAACATATTTACATGGGAGCCTATAGACTAACAATGTGCAGAACATATTTACATGGGAGCCTATAGACTAACAATCTACAGAACATATTTACATGGGAGCCTATAGACTAACAATCTACAGAACATATTTACATGGGAGCCTACAGACTAACCAACTTACAAACATATTTACATGGGAGCCTATAGACTAACAAACTTACAAACATATTTACATGGGAGCTTATAGACTAACAAACTTACAAACATATTTACATGGGAGCCTATAGACTAACAAACTTACAAACATATTTACATGGGAGCCTATAGGCTAACCAAACTTACAAACATATTTACAGAAAGCCTCTAAGCTTTTGAACATATGTACAGAGGGGTCACATCTCTGCCCATCATCTCCATCAGTCCTGGACGAACGATGGAGCAGAGCTGGACTCTGCTGCCACCAGTGGCTCAGGAGGGCTGGCAGCTGGGCCCCAGGGGCTGGGACGGGGCTGGCAGGGCGGGCATGGCCCCCGGCAAGCGCAGGGCAGGCCGGGGGTGCTGCTTGTGCCACCACAATCCAGGGCCCCTCCGGGCACCGTGTCCCTGAGCGGGGCCATCCAGCCCAGCCCCAGCCTGGCCTCAGGGGACACACTCTGCCTGTGGGCTGGCCATGGGAAGCATCTGCCTCTCTTCTTCCTGGAGCTCCATCTTCAACCAAGCACCATGGGCTCCTCCTCAACCTTGCCATCGACTTCCATCTCCTCAATCTTGTCCTCCACATCAATGTCCATCTCCTCGATCTTATCCTCCACGTCAACGTCCATGTCCTCAGCTGTCTCTTCCCTGTCCACCTCCATCATTTCTTCCCTGTCCAGCACCACATCCACTTCCATCTCCTCCACGGTGTCTCTGGCAGTCTGCAAGAGGCAGCACAATCCCACGGTGGGCTTGCTGTCCCACACCAGCCATTGCCACCTGGCTGCAGCCTGCCCAAGCAGGGTGCCCCCCTCCCTGGAATGGCACTGTACCTCCACTGGGGCAGCAGTGGCGCACATCCTGCTGGGATTGGCTCCAGAGCAGGCAGCAGGCAAAGCCCAGGCAGCAGCAACAGCTCAGCACTGACGGGCAGAGCCAAGGGCGAGTGAGAACTGGCCCTTGGCAGCAGGTGACGTGTCTGCTGTGCCCCTTTCCAGGTCCTGGACCTTCCAAATGGAACACTCTGGCAGCTGTGATGTCACAGAAGCTTCAAGGCCACTCCACAGGGAGAGATGGGGATCGAAGAATGATTCAAATCCTTGAATGCTTTGGCTTGGAAGAGCCCCCAAGGGTCATCTGGTTTCTACTTGATCAACTTCCCACCACACCAGGTTGCTCTGGACCCTGTCCAACCTGGCCTTGGATCTTCCTGGGCATGGGGCATCCACAACCTCTCTGCACTGCTCCCTGGGTCAGGGACAACCACCCTCACAGTAAAGAACTCCTTCCCATCATCAAATCTATTCCAACTCTTGCAGTTTGGTGCCATTGCCCCTTGTCCTGTCACTACAGTTCCTGACAAAGAGTCCTCTCCCACTTCCCTCCAGTACAGGCAGTTCCTGCAGGGTCACACGTGCGGCTGAAGCTGCCGACAGGAGAGAGAGAAGCCAAGCTCCCAGACAGAGAAAATGGGGAAAGTGACACCAGAGAGGAGAGAAGAAGGCAAAGGTAGACATGGGCCCATGGCCCCCAGCATCAGCACCCACCGGGCCCAAAGCCCCCCGCCCCCTGCCCAGCACAGCCTGCCCTGCCCCTCCAGCTGTCACCCGAGTGGGGGACAGGGGCCAGTGGCCGCGCGCGGCCAGCAGCAGCAATGGGGGCAGGGTGAGGATCCCCTCGCTTGGCTTTTGTCTCTTGAACAAGCTGGGCACAGGGCAGTGCAAGGCAGGCTGGCAAGCAAAGCCCGGAGCCTTTGGAGGCTGCAAGCCTTAAACATCAGCCCCTGCAGCAGCCCAGATCCAGGCCCCACAGTTGCCAAGGCTCTCATGGCCTTCAGAACAGGAAGGTGGATTTTGCATCCCTGTGGCCTGATGCCGGCTCTCGGCCCAGGAGGCCCCGTGGCTCCAGCAGCAAGGGTGGCTGAGGGGCTCCTGCCTGCTCTGGGGCATTGCTGCAGGGGCCACTGCTGTCAGAGCCCCCTCTCTGCTGCTGACAGCTCTGCTCCTGGGGACACTGCTCTGCCCCAGCCCAGCAACAGCAGCAGTGCCCAGTGCCAGGAGTGCTGTCAGTGGGACCCCTGTGCACAGGGACCCCCAGTCCCGGGCTGGCCGTGCCAGCAACCCAGGCACCTCCAGCCCCGGGAACCCAGAACAAGTGGAAACCACAACTGTGCAAAAGCTGCCTGTGCCCAAAGGAATTGCAAAGTGAACTGAGATTGTAAAAATAAACAATATTTTTTTTTTCCCAAAACTCGGCAAAACTGAGGATTTACAGAACATGATTAAGGATAGCAATCCTTGTAACGACAACAATCTACAGAACATATTTACATGGGAGCCTATAGACTAACAATCTGCAGAACATATTTACATGGGAGCCGATAGACTAATAATCTACAGAACATATTTACATGGGAGCCTATAGACTAACAATCTGCAGAACATATTTACATGGGAGCCTATAGACTAACAATGTGCAGAACATATTTACATGGGAGCTTACAGACTAACCAACTTACAAACATATTTACATGGGAGCCTATAGACTAACAAACTTACAAACATATTTACATGGGAGCCTCTAGGCTAACCAACTTACAAACATATTTACATGGGAGCCTATAGGCTAACAAACTTACAAACATATTTACATGGGAGCCTATAGGCTAACAAACTTACAAACATATTTACATAAAGCCTCTAAGCTTTTGAACATATGTACAGAGGGGTCACATCTCTGCCCATCATCTCCATCAGTCCTGGACGAACGATGGAGCAGAGCTGGACTCTGCTGCCACCAGTGGCTCAGGAGGGCTGGCAGCTGGGCCCCAGGGGCTGGGACGGGGCTGGCAGGGCGGGCATGGCCCCCGGCAAGCGCAGGGCAGGCCGGGGGTGCTGCTTGTGCCACCACAATCCAGGGCCCCTCCGGGCACCGTGTCCCTGAGCGGGGCCATCCAGCCCAGCCCCAGCCTGGCCTCAGGGGACACACTCTGCCTGTGGGCTGGCCATGGGAAGCATCTGCCTCTCTTCTTCCTGGAGCTCCATCTTCAACCAAGCACCATGGGCTCCTCCTCAACCTTGCCATCGACTTCCATCTCCTCGATCTTATCCTCCACGTCAACGTCCATGTCCTCAGCTGTCTCTTCCCTGTCCACCTCCATCATTTCTTCCCTGTCCAGCACCACGTCCACTTCCATCTCCTCCACGGTGTCTCTGGCAGTCTGCAAGAGGCAGCACAATCCCACGGTGGGCTTGCTGTCCCACACCAGCCATTGCCACCTGGCTGCAGCCTGCCCAAGCAGGCTGCCCCCCTCCCTGGAATGGCACTGTACCTCCACTGGGGCAGCAGTGGCGCACATCCTGCTGGGATTGGCTCCAGAGCAGGCAGCAGGCAAAGCCCAGGCAGCAGCAACAGCTCAGCACTGACGGGCAGAGCCAAGGGCGAGTGAGAACTGGCCCTTGGCAGCAGGTGACGTGCCTGCTGTGCCCCTTTCCAGGTCCTGGACCTTCCAAATGGAACACTCTGGCAGCTGTGATGTCACAGAAGCTTCAAGGCCACTCCACAGGGAGAGATGGGGATCGAAGAATGATTCAAATCCTTGAATGCTTTGGCTTGGAAGAGCCCCCAAGGGTCATCTGGTTTCTACTTGATCAACTTCCCACCACACCAGGTTGCTCTGGACCCTGTCCAACCTGGCCTTGGATCTTCCTGGGCATGGGGCATCCACAACCTCTCTGCACTGCTCCCTGGGTCAGGGACAACCACCCTCACAGTAAAGAACTCCTTCCCATCATCAAATCTATTCCAACTCTTGCAGTTTGGTGCCATTGCCCCTTGTCCTGTCACTACAGTTCCTGACAAAGAGTCCTCTCCCACTTCCCTCCAGTTCAGGCAGTTCCTGCAGGGTCACACGTGCGGCTGAAGCTGCCGACAGGAGAGAGAGAAGCCAAGCTCCCAGACAGAGAAAATGGGGAAAGTGACACCAGAGAGGAGAGAAGAAGGCAAAGGTAGACATGGGCCCATGGCCCCCAGCATCAGCACCCACCGGGCCCAAAGCCCCCCGCCCCCTGCCCAGCACAGCCTGCCCTGCCCCTCCAGCTGTCACCCGAGTGGGGGACAGGGGCCAGTGGCCGCGCGCGGCCAGCAGCAGCAATGGGGGCAGGGTGAGGATCCCCTCGCTTGGCTTTTGTCTCTTGAACAAGCTGGGCACAGGGCAGTGCAAGGCAGGCTGGCAAGCAAAGCCCGGAGCCTTTGGAGGCTGCAAGCCTTAAACATCAGCCCCTGCAGCAGCCCAGATCCAGGCCCCACAGTTGCCAAGGCTCTCATGGCCGTCAGAACAGGAAGGAGGATTTTGCATCCCTGTGGCCTGATGCCGGCTCTCGGCCCAGGAGGCCCCGTGGCTCCAGCAGCAAGGGTGGCTGAGGGGCTCCTGCCTGCTCTGGGGCATTGCTGCAGGGGCCACTGCTGTCAGAGCCCCCTCTCTGCTGCTGACAGCTCTGCTCCTGGGGACACTGCTCTGCCCCAGCCCAGCAACAGCAGCAGTGCCCAGTGCCAGGAGTGCTGTCAGTGGGACCCCTGTGCACAGGGACCCCCAGCCCCGGGCTGGCCGTGCCAGCAACCCAGGCACCTCCAGCCCCGGGAACCCAGAACAAGTGGAAACCACAACTGTGCAAAAGCTGCCTGTGACCAAAGGAATTGCAAAGTGAACTGAGATTGTAAAAATAAACAATATTTTTTTTTTCCCAAAACTCGGCAAAACTGAGGATTTACAGAACATGATTAAGGATAGCAATCCTTGTAACGACAACAATCTACAGAACATATTTACATGGGAGCCTATAGACTAACAATCTGCAGAACATATTTACATGGGAGCCTATAGACTAACAATCTACAGAACATATTTACATGGGAGCCTATAGACTAACAATCTACAGAACATATTTACATGGGAGCCTACAGACTAACCAACTTACAAACATATTTACATGGGAGCCTATAGACTAACAAACTTACAAACATATTTACATGGGAGCTTATAGACTAACAAACTTACAAACATATTTACATGGGAGCCTATAGACTAACAAACTTACAAACATATTTACATGGGAGCCTATAGGCTACCCAAACTTACAAACATATTTACAGAAAGCCTCTAAGCTTTTGAACATATGTACAGAGGGGTCACATCTCTGCCCATCATCTCCATCAGTCCTGGACGAACGATGGAGCAGAGCTGGACTCTGCTGCCACCAGTGGCTCAGGAGGGCTGGCAGCTGGGCCCCAGGGGCTGGGACGGGGCTGGCAGGGCGGGCATGGCCCCCGGCAAGCGCAGGGCAGGCCGGGGGTGCTGCTTGTGCCACCACAATCCAGGGCCCCTCCGGGCACCGTGTCCCTGAGCGGGGCCATCCAACCCAGCCCCAGCCTGGCCTCAGGGGACACACTCTGCCTGTGGGCTGGCCATGGGAAGCATCTGCCTCTCTTCTTCCTGGAGCTCCATCTTCAACCAAGCACCATGGGCTCCTCCTCAACCTTGCCATCGACTTCCATCTCCTCAATCTTGTCCTCCACATCAATGTCCATCTCCTCGATCTTATCCTCCACGTCAACGTCCATGTCCTCAGCTGTCTCTTCCCTGTCCACCTCCATCATTTCTTCCCTGTCCAGCACCACGTCCACTTCCATCTCCTCCATGGTGTCTCTGGCAGTCTGCAACAGGCAGCACAATCCCACGGTGGGCTTGCTGTCCCACACCAGCCATTGCCACCTGGCTGCAGCCTGCCCAAGCAGGCTGCCCCCCTCCCTGGAATGGCACTGTACCTCCACTGGGGCAGCAGTGGCGCACATCCTGCTGGGATTGGCTCCAGAGCAGGCAGCAGGCAAAGCCCAGGCAGCAGCAACAGCTCAGCACTGACGGGCAGAGCCAAGGGCGAGTGAGAACTGGCCCTTGGCAGCAGGTGACGTGTCTGCTGTGCCCCTTTCCAGGTCCTGGACCTTCCAAATGGAACACTCTGGCAGCTGTGATGTCACAGAAGCTTCAAGGCCACTCCACAGGGAGAGATGGGGATCGAAGAATGATTCAAATCCTTGAATGCTTTGGCTTGGAAGAGCCCCCAAGGGTCATCTGGTTTCTACTTGATCAACTTCCCACCACACCAGGTTGCTCTGGACCCTGTCCAACCTGGCCTTGGATCTTCCTGGGCATGGGGCATCCACAGCCTCTCTGCACTGCTCCCTGGGTCAGGGACAACCACCCTCACAGTAAAGAACTCCTTCCCATCATCAAACCTATTCCAACTCTTGCAGTTTGGTGCCATTGCCCCTTGTCCTGTCACTACAGTTCCTGACAAAGAGTCCTCTCCCACTTCCCTCCAGTTCAGGCAGTTCCTGCAGGGTCACACGTGCGGCTGAAGCTGCCGACAGGAGAGAGAGAAGCCAAGCTCCCAGACAGAGAAAATGGGGAAAGTGACACCAGAGAGGAGAGAAGAAGGCAAAGGTAGACATGGGCCCATGGCCCCCAGCATCAGCACCCACCGGGCCCAAAGCCCCCCGCCCCCTGCCCAGCACAGCCTGCCCTGCCCCTCCAGCTGTCACCCGAGTGGGGGACAGGGGCCAGTGGCCGCGCGCGGCCAGCAGCAGCAATGGGGGCAGGGTGAGGATCCCCTCGCTTGGCTTTTGTCTCTTGAACAAGCTGGGCACAGGGCAGTGCAAGGCAGGCTGGCAAGCAAAGCCCGGAGCCTTTGGAGGCTGCAAGCCTTAAACATCAGCCCCTGCAGCAGCCCAGATCCAGGCCCCACAGTTGCCAAGGCTCTCATGGCCGTCAGAACAGGAAGGAGGATTTTGCATCCCTGTGGCCTGATGCCGGCTCTCGGCCCAGGAGGCCCCGTGGCTCCAGCAGCAAGGGTGGCTGAGGGGCTCCTGCCTGCTCTGGGGCATTGCTGCAGGGGCCACTGCTGTCAGAGCCCCCTCTCTGCTGCTGACAGCTCTGCTCCTGGGGACACTGCTCTGCCCCAGCCCAGCAACAGCAGCAGTGCCCAGTGCCAGGAGTGCTGTCAGTGGGACCCCTGTGCACAGGGACCCCCAGCCCCGGGCTGGCCGTGCCAGCAACCCAGGCACCTCCAGCCCTGGGAACCCAGAACAAGTGGAAACCACAACTGTGCAAAAGCTGCCTGTGCCCAAAGGAATTGCAAAGTGAACTGAGAGTGTAAAAATAAACAATATTTTTTTTTCCCAAAACTCGGCAAAACTGAGGATTTACAGAACATGATTAAGGATAGCAATCCTTGTAACGTCAACAATCTACAGAACATATTTACATGGGAGCCTATAGACTAACAATGTGCAGAACATATTTACATGGGAGCCTATAGACTAACAATCTACAGAACATATTTACATGGGAGCCTATAGACTAACAATCTACAGAACATATTTACATGGGAGCCTATAGACTAACAATCTGCAGAACATATTTACATGGGAGCCTATAGACTAACAAACTTACAAACATATTTACATGGGAGCCTATAGACTAAGAATCTGCAGAACATATTTGCATGGGAGCCTATAGACTAACAATGTGCAGAACATATTTACATGGGAGCCTATAGACTAACCAACTTACAAACATATTTACATGGAAGCCTATAGACTAACAAACTTACAAACATATTTACATGGGAGCCTATAGGCTAACAAACTTAAAAACATATTTACATGGGAGCTTATAGACTAACAAACTTACAAACATATTTACATAAAGCCTCTAAGCTTTTGAACATATGTACAGAGGGGTCACATCTCTGCCCATCATCTCCATCAGTCCTGGACGAACGATGGAGCAGAGCTGGACTCTGCTGCCACCAGTGGCTCAGGAGGGCTGGCAGCTGGGCCCCAGGGGCTGGGACGGGGCTGGCAGGGCGGGCATGGCCCCCGGCAAGCGCAGGGCAGGCCGGGGGTGCTGCTTGTGCCACCACAATCCAGGGCCCCTCCGGGCACCGTGTCCCTGAGCGGGGCCATCCAGCCCAGCCCCAGCCTGGCCTCAGGGGACACACTCTGCCTGTGGGCTGGCCATGGGAAGCATCTGCCTCTCTTCTTCCTGGAGCTCCATCTTCAACCAAGCACCATGGGCTCCTCCTCAACCTTGCCATCGACTTCCATCTCCTCGATCTTATCCTCCACGTCAACGTCCATGTCCTCAGCTGTCTCTTCCCTGTCCACCTCCATCATTTCTTCCCTGTCCAGCACCACGTCCACTTCCATCTCCTCCACGGTGTCTCTGGCAGTCTGCAAGAGGCAGCACAATCCCACGGTGGGCTTGCTGTCCCACACCAGCCATTGCCACCTGGCTGCAGCCTGCCCAAGCAGGGTGCCCCCCTCCCTGGAATGGCACTGTACCTCCACTGGGGCAGCAGTGGCGCACATCCTGCTGGGATTGGCTCCAGAGCAGGCAGCAGGCAAAGCCCAGGCAGCAGCAACAGCTCAGCACTGACGGGCAGAGCCAAGGGCGAGTGAGAACTGGCCCTTGGCAGCAGGTGACGTGTCTGCTGTGCCCCTTTCCAGGTCCTGGACCTTCCAAATGGAACACTCTGGCAGCTGTGATGTCACAGAAGCTTCAAGGCCACTCCACAGGGAGAGATGGGGATCGAAGAATGATTCAAATCCTTGAATGCTTTGGCTTGGAAGAGCCCCCAAGGGTCATCTGGTTTCTACTTGATCAACTTCCCACCACACCAGGTTGCTCTGGACCCTGTCCAACCTGGCCTTGGATCTTCCTGGGCATGGGGCATCCACAACCTCTCTGCACTGCTCCCTGGGTCAGGGACAACCACCCTCACAGTAAAGAACTCCTTCCCATCATCAAATCTATTCCAACTCTTGCAGTTTGGTGCCATTGCCCCTTGTCCTGTCACTACAGTTCCTGACAAAGAGTCCTCTCCCACTTCCCTCCAGTTCAGGCAGTTCCTGCAGGGTCACACGTGCGGCTGAAGCTGCCGACAGGAGAGAGAGAAGCCAAGCTCCCAGACAGAGAAAATGGGGAAAGTGACACCAGAGAGGAGAGAAGAAGGCAAAGGTAGACATGGGCCCATGGCCCCCAGCATCAGCACCCACCGGGCCCAAAGCCCCCCGCCCCCTGCCCAGCACAGCCTGCCCTGCCCCTCCAGCTGTCACCCGAGTGGGGGACAGGGGCCAGTGGCCGCGCGCGGCCAGCAGCAGCAATGGGGGCAGGGTGAGGATCCCCTCGCTTGGCTTTTGTCTCTTGAACAAGCTGGGCACAGGGCAGTGCAAGGCAGGCTGGCAAGCAAAGCCCGGAGCCTTTGGAGGCTGCAAGCCTTAAACATCAGCCCCTGCAGCAGCCCAGATCCAGGCCCCACAGTTGCCAAGGCTCTCATGGCCGTCAGAACAGGAAGGAGGATTTTGCATCCCTGTGGCCTGATGCCGGCTCTCGGCCCAGGAGGCCCCGTGGCTCCAGCAGCAAGGGTGGCTGAGGGGCTCCTGCCTGCTCTGGGGCATTGCTGCAGGGGCCACTGCTGTCAGAGCCCCCTCTCTGCTGCTGACAGCTCTGCTCCTGGGGACACTGCTCTGCCCCAGCCCAGCAACAGCAGCAGTGCCCAGTGCCAGGAGTGCTGTCAGTGGGACCCCTGTGCACAGGGACCCCCAGCCCCGGGCTGGCCGTGCCAGCAACCCAGGCACCTCCAGCCCCGGGAACCCAGAACAAGTGGAAACCACAACTGTGCAAAAGCTGCCTGTGACCAAAGGAATTGCAAAGTGAACTGAGATTGTAAAAATAAACAATATTTTTTTTTTCCCAAAACTCGGCAAAACTGAGGATTTACAGAACATGATTAAGGATAGCAATCCTTGTAACGACAACAATCTACAGAACATATTTACATGGGAGCCTATAGACTAACAATCTGCAGAACATATTTACATGGGAGCCTATAGACTAACAATCTACAGAACATATTTACATGGGAGCCTATAGACTAACAATCTACAGAACATATTTACATGGGAGCCTACAGACTAACCAACTTACAAACATATTTACATGGGAGCCTATAGACTAACAAACTTACAAACATATTTACATGGGAGCTTATAGACTAACAAACTTACAAACATATTTACATGGGAGCCTATAGACTAACAAACTTACAAACATATTTACATGGGAGCCTATAGGCTAACAAACTTACAAACATATTTACATGGGAGCCTATAGGCTACCCAAACTTACAAACATATTTACAGAAAGCCTCTAAGCTTTTGAACATATGTACAGAGGGGTCACATCTCTGCCCATCATCTCCATCAGTCCTGGACGAACGATGGAGCAGAGCTGGACTCTGCTGCCACCAGTGGCTCAGGAGGGCTGGCAGCTGGGCCCCAGGGGCTGGGACGGGGCTGGCAGGGCGGGCATGGCCCCCGGCAAGCGCAGGGCAGGCCGGGGGTGCTGCTTGTGCCACCACAATCCAGGGCCCCTCCGGGCACCGTGTCCCTGAGCGGGGCCATCCAACCCAGCCCCAGCCTGGCCTCAGGGGACACACTCTGCCTGTGGGCTGGCCATGGGAAGCATCTGCCTCTCTTCTTCCTGGAGCTCCATCTTCAACCAAGCACCATGGGCTCCTCCTCAACCTTGCCATCGACTTCCATCTCCTCAATCTTGTCCTCCACATCAATGTCCATCTCCTCGATCTTATCCTCCACGTCAACGTCCATGTCCTCAGCTGTCTCTTCCCTGTCCACCTCCATCATTTCTTCCCTGTCCAGCACCACGTCCACTTCCATCTCCTCCATGGTGTCTCTGGCAGTCTGCAACAGGCAGCACAATCCCACGGTGGGCTTGCTGTCCCACACCAGCCATTGCCACCTGGCTGCAGCCTGCCCAAGCAGGCTGCCCCCCTCCCTGGAATGGCACTGTACCTCCACTGGGGCAGCAGTGGCGCACATCCTGCTGGGATTGGCTCCAGAGCAGGCAGCAGGCAAAGCCCAGGCAGCAGCAACAGCTCAGCACTGACGGGCAGAGCCAAGGGCGAGTGAGAACTGGCCCTTGGCAGCAGGTGACGTGTCTGCTGTGCCCCTTTCCAGGTCCTGGACCTTCCAAATGGAACACTCTGGCAGCTGTGATGTCACAGAAGCTTCAAGGCCACTCCACAGGGAGAGATGGGGATCGAAGAATGATTCAAATCCTTGAATGCTTTGGCTTGGAAGAGCCCCCAAGGGTCATCTGGTTTCTACTTGATCAACTTCCCACCACACCAGGTTGCTCTGGACCCTGTCCAACCTGGCCTTGGATCTTCCTGGGCATGGGGCATCCACAGCCTCTCTGCACTGCTCCCTGGGTCAGGGACAACCACCCTCACAGTAAAGAACTCCTTCCCATCATCAAACCTATTCCAACTCTTGCAGTTTGGTGCCATTGCCCCTTGTCCTGTCACTACAGTTCCTGACAAAGAGTCCTCTCCCACTTCCCTCCAGTTCAGGCAGTTCCTGCAGGGTCACACGTGCGGCTGAAGCTGCCGACAGGAGAGAGAGAAGCCAAGCTCCCAGACAGAGAAAATGGGGAAAGTGACACCAGAGAGGAGAGAAGAAGGCAAAGGTAGACATGGGCCCATGGCCCCCAGCATCAGCACCCACCGGGCCCAAAGCCCCCCGCCCCCTGCCCAGCACAGCCTGCCCTGCCCCTCCAGCTGTCACCCGAGTGGGGGACAGGGGCCAGTGGCCGCGCGCGGCCAGCAGCAGCAATGGGGGCAGGGTGAGGATCCCCTCGCTTGGCTTTTGTCTCTTGAACAAGCTGGGCACAGGGCAGTGCAAGGCAGGCTGGCAAGCAAAGCCCGGAGCCTTTGGAGGCTGCAAGCCTTAAACATCAGCCCCTGCAGCAGCCCAGATCCAGGCCCCACAGTTGCCAAGGCTCTCATGGCCGTCAGAACAGGAAGGAGGATTTTGCATCCCTGTGGCCTGATGCCGGCTCTCGGCCCAGGAGGCCCCGTGGCTCCAGCAGCAAGGGTGGCTGAGGGGCTCCTGCCTGCTCTGGGGCATTGCTGCAGGGGCCACTGCTGTCAGAGCCCCCTCTCTGCTGCTGACAGCTCTGCTCCTGGGGACACTGCTCTGCCCCAGCCCAGCAACAGCAGCAGTGCCCAGTGCCAGGAGTGCTGTCAGTGGGACCCCTGTGCACAGGGACCCCCAGCCCCGGGCTGGCCGTGCCAGCAACCCAGGCACCTCCAGCCCTGGGAACCCAGAACAAGTGGAAACCACAACTGTGCAAAAGCTGCCTGTGCCCAAAGGAATTGCAAAGTGAACTGAGAGTGTAAAAATAAACAATATTTTTTTTTCCCAAAACTCGGCAAAACTGAGGATTTACAGAACATGATTAAGGATAGCAATCCTTGTAACGTCAACAATCTACAGAACATATTTACATGGGAGCCTATAGACTAACAATGTGCAGAACATATTTACATGGGAGCCTATAGACTAACAATCTACAGAACATATTTACATGGGAGCCTATAGACTAACAATCTACAGAACATATTTACATGGGAGCCTATAGACTAACAATCTGCAGAACATATTTACATGGGAGCCTATAGACTAACAAACTTACAAACATATTTACATGGGAGCCTATAGACTAAGAATCTGCAGAACATATTTGCATGGGAGCCTATAGACTAACAATGTGCAGAACATATTTACATGGGAGCCTATAGACTAACCAACTTACAAACATATTTACATGGAAGCCTATAGACTAACAAACTTACAAACATATTTACATGGGAGCCTATAGGCTAACAAACTTAAAAACATATTTACATGGGAGCTTATAGACTAACAAACTTACAAACATATTTACATGGGAGCCTATAGACTAACAAACTTACAAACATATTTACATGGGAGCCTATAGGCTAACAAACTTACAAACATATTTACAGAAAGCCTCTAAGCTTTTGAACATATGTACAGAGGGGTCACATCTCTGCCCATCATCTCCATCAGTCCTGGACAGACGATGGAGCAGAGCTGGTCTCTGCTGCCACCAGTGGCTCAGGAGGGCTGGCAGCTGGGCCCCAGGGGCTGGGACGGGGCTGGCAGGGCGGGCATGGCCCCCGGCAAGCGCAGGGCAGGCCGGGGGTGCTGCTTGTGCCACCACAATCCAGGGCCCCTCCGGGCACCGTGTCCCTGAGCGGGGCCATCCAGCCCAGCCCCAGCCTGGCCTCAGGGGACACACTCTGCCTGTGGGCTGGCCATGGGAAGCATCTGCCTCTCTTCTTCCTGGAGCTCCATCTTCAACCAAGCACCATGGGCTCCTCCTCAACCTTGCCATCGACTTCCATCTCCTCGATCTTGTCCTCCACATCAATGTCCATCTCCTCGATCTTGTCCTCCACGTCGACGTCCATGTCCTCAGCTGTCTCTTCCCTGTCCACCTCCATCATTTCTTCCCTGTCCAGCACCACGTCCACTTCCATCTCCTCCACGGTGTCTCTGGCAGTCTGCAAGAGGCAGCACAATCCCACGGTGGGCTTGCTGTCCCACACCAGCCATTGCCACCTGGCTGCAGCCTGCCCAAGCAGGCTGCCCCCCTCCCTGGAATGGCACTGTACCTCCACTGGGGCAGCAGTGGCGCACATCCTGCTGGGATTGGCTCCAGAGCAGGCAGCAGGCAAAGCCCAGGCAGCAGCAACAGCTCAGCACTGACGGGCAGAGCCAAGGGCGAGTGAGAACTGGCCCTTGGCAGCAGGTGACGTGTCTGCTGTGCCCCTTTCCAGGTCCTGGACCTTCCAAATGGAACACTCTGGCAGCTGTGATGTCACAGAAGCTTCAAGGCCACTCCACAGGGAGAGATGGGGATCGAAGAATGATTCAAATCCTTGAATGCTTTGGCTTGGAAGAGCCCCCAAGGGTCATCTGGTTTCTACTTGATCAACTTCCCACCACACCAGGTTGCTCTGGACCCTGTCCAACCTGGCCTTGGATCTTCCTGGGCATGGGGCATCCACAGCCTCTCTGCACTGCTCCCTGGGTCAGGGACAACCACCCTCACAGTAAAGAACTCCTTCCCATCATCAAATCTATTCCAACTCTTGCAGTTTGGTGCCATTGCCCCTTGTCCTGTCACTACAGTTCCTGACAAAGAGTCCTCTCCCACTTCCCTCCAGTACAGGCAGTTCCTGCAGGGTCACACGTGCGGCTGAAGCTGCCGACAGGAGAGAGAGAAGCCAAGCTCCCAGACAGAGAAAATGGGGAAAGTGACACCAGAGAGGAGAGAAGAAGGCAAAGGTAGACATGGGCCCATGGCCCCCAGCATCAGCACCCACCGGGCCCAAAGCCCCCCGCCCCCTGCCCAGCACAGCCTGCCCTGCCCCTCCAGCTGTCACCCGAGTGGGGGACAGGGGCCAGTGGCCGCGCGCGGCCAGCAGCAGCAATGGGGGCAGGGTGAGGATCCCCTCGCTTGGCTTTTGTCTCTTGAACAAGCTGGGCACAGGGCAGTGCAAGGCAGGCTGGCAAGCAAAGCCCGGAGCCTTTGGAGGCTGCAAGCCTTAAACATCAGCCCCTGCAGCAGCCCAGATCCAGGCCCCACAGTTGCCAAGGCTCTCGTGGCCTTCAGAACAGGAAGGTGGATTTTGCATCCCTGTGGCCTGATGCCGGCTCTCGGCCCAGGAGGCCCCGTGGCTCCAGCAGCAAGGGTGGCTGAGGGGCTCCTGCCTGCTCTGGGGCATTGCTGCAGGGGCCACTGCTGTCAGAGCCCCCTCTCTGCTGCTGACAGCTCTGCTCCTGGGGACACTGCTCTGCCCCAGCCCAGCAACAGCAGCAGTGCCCAGTGCCAGGAGTGCTGTCAGTGGGACCCCTGTGCACAGGGACCCCCAGCCCCGGGCTGGCCGTGCCAGCAACCCAGGCACCTCCAGCCCCGGGAACCCAGAACAAGTGGAAACCACAACTGTGCAAAAGCTGCCTGTGCCCAAAGGAATTGCAAAGTGAACTGAGATTGTAAAAATAAACAATATTTTTTTTTTCCCAAAACTCGGCAAAACTGAGGATTTACAGAACATGATTAAGGATAGCAATCCTTGTAACAACAACAATCTACAGAACATATTTACATGGGAGCCTATAGACTAACAATCTACAGAACATATTTACATGGGAGCCTATAGACTAACAATCTACAGAACATATTTACATGGGAGCCTACAGACTAACCAACTTACAAACATATTTACATGGGAGCCTATAGACTAACAAACTTACAAACATATTTACATGGGAGCTTATAGACTAACAAACTTACAAACATATTTACATGGGAGCCTATAGACTAACAAACTTACAAACATATTTACATGGGAGCCTATAGGCTACCCAAACTTACAAACATATTTACAGAAAGCCTCTAAGCTTTTGAACATATGTACAGAGGGGTCACATCTCTGCCCATCATCTCCATCAGTCCTGGACGAACGATGGAGCAGAGCTGGACTCTGCTGCCACCAGTGGCTCAGGAGGGCTGGCAGCTGGGCCCCAGGGGCTGGGACGGGGCTGGCAGGGCGGGCATGGCCCCCGGCAAGCGCAGGGCAGGCCGGGGGTGCTGCTTGTGCCACCACAATCCAGGGCCCCTCCGGGCACCGTGTCCCTGAGCGGGGCCATCCAACCCAGCCCCAGCCTGGCCTCAGGGGACACACTCTGCCTGTGGGCTGGCCATGGGAAGCATCTGCCTCTCTTCTTCCTGGAGCTCCATCTTCAACCAAGGACCATGGGCTCCTCCTCAACCTTGCCATCGACTTCCATCTCCTCGATCTTGTCCTCCACATCAATGTCCATCTCCTCGATCTTATCCTCCACGTCAACGTCCATGTCCTCAGCTGTCTCTTCCCTGTCCACCTCCATCATTTCTTCCCTGTCCAGCACCACGTCCACTTCCATCTCCTCCACGGTGTCTCTGGCAGTCTGCAAGAGGCAGCACAATCTGACGGTGGGCTTGCTGTCCCACACCAGCCATTGCCACCTGGCTGCAGCCTGCCCAAGCAGGCTGCCCCCCTCCCTGGAATGGCACTGTACCTCCACTGGGGCAGCAGTGGCGCACATCCTGCTGGGATTGGCTCCAGAGCAGGCAGCAGGCAAAGCCCAGGCAGCAGCAACAGCTCAGCACTGACGGGCAGAGCCAAGGGCGAGTGAGAACTGGCCCTTGGCAGCAGGTGACGTGTCTGCTGTGCCCCTTTCCAGGTCCTGGACCTTCCAAATGGAACACTCTGGCAGCTGTGATGTCACAGAAGCTTCAAGGCCACTCCACAGGGAGAGATGAGGATCGAAGAATGATTCAAATCCTTGAATGCTTTGGCTTGGAAGAGCCCCCAAGGGTCATCTGGTTTCTACTTGATCAACTTCCCACCACACCAGGTTGCTCTGGACCCTGTCCAACCTGGCCTTGGATCTTCCTGGGCATGGGGCATCCACAGCCTCTCTGCACTGCTCCCTGGGTCAGGGACAACCACCCTCACAGTAAAGAACTCCTTCCCATCATCAAATCTATTCCAACTCTTGCAGTTTGGTGCCATTGCCCCTTGTCCTGTCACTACAGTTCCTGACAAAGAGTCCTCTCCCACTTCCCTCCAGTTCAGGCAGTTCCTGCAGGGTCACACGTGCGGCTGAAGCTGCCGACAGGAGAGAGAGAAGCCAAGCTCCCAGACAGAGAAAATGGGGAAAGTGACACCAGAGAGGAGAGAAGAAGGCAAAGGTAGACATGGGCCCATGGCCCCCAGCATCAGCACCCACCGGGCCCAAAGCCCCCCGCCCCCTGCCCAGCACAGCCTGCCCTGCCCCTCCAGCTGTCACCCGAGTGGGGGACAGGGGCCAGTGGCCGCGTGCGGCCAGCAGCAGCAATGGGGGCAGGGTGAGGATCCCCTCGCTTGGCTTTTGTCTCTTGAACAAGCTGGGCACAGGGCAGTGCAAGGCAGGCTGGCAAGCAAAGCCCGGAGCCTTTGGAGGCTGCAAGCCTTAAACATCAGCCCCTGCAGCAGCCCAGATCCAGGCCCCACAGTTGCCAAGGCTCTCATGGCCGTCAGAACAGGAAGGAGGATTTTGCATCCCTGTGGCCTGATGCCGGCTCTCGGCCCAGGAGGCCCCGTGGCTCCAGCAGCAAGGGTGGCTGAGGGGCTCCTGCCTGCTCTGGGGCATTGCTGCAGGGGCCACTGCTGTCAGAGCCCCCTCTCTGCTGCTGACAGCTCTGCTCCTGGGGACACTGCTCTGCCCCAGCCCAGCAACAGCAGCAGTGCCCAGTGCCAGGAGTGCTGTCAGTGGGACCCCTGTGCACAGGGACCCCCAGCCCCGGGCTGGCCGTGCCAGCAACCCAGGCACCTCCAGCCCTGGGAACCCAGAACAAGTGGAAACCACAACTGTGCAAAAGCTGCCTGTGCCCAAAGGAATTGCAAAGTGAACTGAGAGTGTAAAAATAAACAATATTTTTTTTTCCCAAAACTCGGCAAAACTGAGGATTTACAGAACATGATTAAGGATAGCAATCCTTGTAACGTCAACAATCTACAGAACATATTTACATGGGAGCCTATAGACTAACAATGTGCAGAACATATTTACATGGGAGCCTATAGACTAACAATCTACAGAACATATTTACATGGGAGCCTATAGACTAACAATCTACAGAACATATTTACATGGGAGCCTATAGACTAACAATCTGCAGAACATATTTACATGGGAGCCTATAGACTAACAAACTTACAAACATATTTACATGGGAGCCTATAGACTAAGAATCTGCAGAACATATTTGCATGGGAGCCTATAGACTAACAATGTGCAGAACATATTTACATGGGAGCCTATAGACTAACCAACTTACAAACATATTTACATGGAAGCCTATAGACTAACAAACTTACAAACATATTTACATGGGAGCCTATAGGCTAACAAACTTAAAAACATATTTACATGGGAGCCTATAGACTAACAAACTTACAAACATATTTACATGGGAGCCTATAGGCTAACAAACTTACAAACATATTTACAGAAAGCCTCTAAGCTTTTGAACATATGTACAGAGGGGTCACATCTCTGCCCATCATCTCCATCAGTCCTGGACAGACGATGGAGCAGAGCTGGTCTCTGCTGCCACCAGTGGCTCAGGAGGGCTGGCAGCTGGGCCCCAGGGGCTGGGACGGGGCTGGCAGGGCGGGCATGGCCCCCGGCAAGCGCAGGGCAGGCCGGGGGTGCTGCTTGTGCCACCACAATCCAGGGCCCCTCCGGGCACCGTGTCCCTGAGCGGGGCCATCCAGCCCAGCCCCAGCCTGGCCTCAGGGGACACACTCTGCCTGTGGGCTGGCCATGGGAAGCATCTGCCTCTCTTCTTCCTGGAGCTCCATCTTCAACCAAGCACCATGGGCTCCTCCTCAACCTTGCCATCGACTTCCATCTCCTCGATCTTATCCTCCACGTCAACGTCCATGTCCTCAGCTGTCTCTTCCCTGTCCACCTCCATCATTTCTTCCCTGTCCAGCACCACGTCCACTTCCATCTCCTCCACGGTGTCTCTGGCAGTCTGCAAGAGGCAGCACAATCCCACGGTGGGCTTGCTGTCCCACACCAGCCATTGCCACCTGGCTGCAGCCTGCCCAAGCAGGCTGCCCCCCTCCCTGGAATGGCACTGTACCTCCACTGGGGCAGCAGTGGCGCACATCCTGCTGGGATTGGCTCCAGAGCAGGCAGCAGGCAAAGCCCAGGCAGCAGCAACAGCTCAGCACTGACGGGCAGAGCCAAGGGCGAGTGAGAACTGGCCCTTGGCAGCAGGTGACGTGTCTGCTGTGCCCCTTTCCAGGTCCTGGACCTTCCAAATGGAACACTCTGGCAGCTGTGATGTCACAGAAGCTTCAAGGCCACTCCACAGGGAGAGATGGGGATCGAAGAATGATTCAAATCCTTGAATGCTTTGGCTTGGAAGAGCCCCCAAGGGTCATCTGGTTTCTACTTGATCAACTTCCCACCACACCAGGTTGCTCTGGACCCTGTCCAACCTGGCCTTGGATCTTCCTGGGCATGGGGCATCCACAGCCTCTCTGCACTGCTCCCTGGGTCAGGGACAACCACCCTCACAGTAAAGAACTCCTTCCCATCATCAAATCTATTCCAACTCTTGCAGTTTGGTGCCATTGCCCCTTGTCCTGTCACTACACTTCCTGACAAAGAGTCCTCTCCCACTTCCCTCCAGTTCAGGCAGTTCCTGCAGGGTCACACGTGCGGCTGAAGCTGCCGACAGGAGAGAGAGAAGCCAAGCTCCCAGACAGAGAAAATGGGGAAAGTGACACCAGAGAGGAGAGAAGAAGGCAAAGGTAGACATGGGCCCATGGCCCCCAGCATCAGCACCCACCGGGCCCAAAGCCCCCCGCCCCCTGCCCAGCACAGCCTGCCCTGCCCCTCCAGCTGTCACCCGAGTGGGGGACAGGGGCCAGTGGCCGCGCGCGGCCAGCAGCAGCAATGGGGGCAGGGTGAGGATCCCCTCGCTTGGCTTTTGTCTCTTGAACAAGCTGGGCACAGGGCAGTGCAAGGCAGGCTGGCAAGCAAAGCCCGGAGCCTTTGGAGGCTGCAAGCCTTAAACATCAGCCCCTGCAGCAGCCCAGATCCAGGCCCCACAGTTGCCAAGGCTCTCGTGGCCTTCAGAACAGGAAGGTGGATTTTGCATCCCTGTGGCCTGATGCCGGCTCTCGGCCCAGGAGGCCCCGTGGCTCCAGCAGCAAGGGTGGCTGAGGGGCTCCTGCCTGCTCTGGGGCATTGCTGCAGGGGCCACTGCTGTCAGAGCCCCCTCTCTGCTGCTGACAGCTCTGCTCCTGGGGACACTGCTCTGCCCCAGCCCAGCAACAGCAGCAGTGCCCAGTGCCAGGAGTGCTGTCAGTGGGACCCCTGTGCACAGGGACCCCCAGCCCCGGGCTGGCCGTGCCAGCAACCCAGGCACCTCCAGCCCCGGGAACCCAGAACAAGTGGAAACCACAACTGTGCAAAAGCTGCCTGTGCCCAAAGGAATTGCAAAGTGAACTGAGATTGTAAAAATAAACAATATTTTTTTTTTCCCAAAACTCGGCAAAACTGAGGATTTACAGAACATGATTAAGGATAGCAATCCTTGTAACGACAACAATCTACAGAACATATTTACATGGGAGCCTATAGACTAACAATCTACAGAACATATTTACATGGGAGCCTATAGACTAACAATCTACAGAACATATTTACATGGGAGCCTACAGACTAACCAACTTACAAACATATTTACATGGGAGCCTATAGACTAACAATCTGCAGAACATATTTACATGGGAGCCGATAGACTAATAATCTACAGAACATATTTACATGGGAGCCTATAGACTAACAATCTGCAGAACATATTTACATGGGAGCCTATAGACTAACAATGTGCAGAACATATTTACATGGGAGCCTATAGACTAACAATGTGCAGAACATATTTACATGGGAGCTTACAGACTAACAAACTTACAAACATATTTACATGGGAGCCTATAGACTAACAAACTTACAAACATATTTACATGGGAGCCTATAGGCTAACAAACTTAAAAACATATTTACATGGGAGCCTATAGGCTAACAAACTTACAAACATATTTACATGGGAGCCTATAGGCTAACAAACTTACAAACATATTTACATAAAGCCTCTAAGCTTTTGAACATATGTACAGAGGGGTCACATCTCTGCCCATCATCTCCATCAGTCCTGGACGAACGATGGAGCAGAGCTGGACTCTGCTGCCACCAGTGGCTCAGGAGAGCTGGCAGCTGGGCCCCAGGGGCTGGGACGGGGCTGGCAGGGCGGGCATGGCCCCCGGCAAGCGCAGGGCAGGCCGGGGGTGCTGCTTGTGCCACCACAATCCAGGGCCCCTCCGGGCACCGTGTCCCTGAGCGGGGCCATCCAGCCCAGCCCCAGCCTGGCCTCAGGGGACACACTCTGCCTGTGGGCTGGCCATGGGAAGCATCTGCCTCTCTTCTTCCTGGAGCTCCATCTTCAACCAAGGACCATGGGCTCCTCCTCAACCTTGCCATCGACTTCCATCTCCTCGATCTTGTCCTCCACATCAATGTCCATCTCCTCGATCTTGTCCTCCACGTCGACGTCCATGTCCTCAGCTGTCTCTTCCCTGTCCACCTCCATCATTTCTTCCCTGTCCAGCACCACGTCCACTTCCATCTCCTCCACGGTGTCTCTGGCAGTCAGCAAGAGGCAGCGCAATCTGACGGTGGGCTTGCTGTCCCACACCAGCCATTGCCACCTGGCTGCAGCCTGCCCAAGCAGGCTGCCCCCCTCCCTGGAATGGCACTGTACCTCCACTGGGGCAGCAGTGGCGCACATCCTGCTGGGATTGGCTCCAGAGCAGGCAGCAGGCAAAGCCCAGGCAGCAGCAACAGCTCAGCACTGACGGGCAGAGCCAAGGGCGAGTGAGAACTGGCCCTTGGCAGCAGGTGACGTGTCTGCTGTGCCCCTTTCCAGGTCCTGGACCTTCCAAATGGAACACTCTGGCAGCTGTGATGTCACAGAAGCTTCAAGGCCACTCCACAGGGAGAGATGGGGATCGAAGAATGATTCAAATCCTTGAATGCTTTGGCTTGGAAGAGCCCCCAAGGGTCATCTGGTTTCTACTTGATCAACTTCCCACCACACCAGGTTGCTCTGGACCCTGTCCAACCTGGCCTTGGATCTTCCTGGGCATGGGGCATCCACAGCCTCTCTGCACTGCTCCCTGGGTCAGGGACAACCACCCTCACAGTAAAGAACTCCTTCCCATCATCAAATCTATTCCAACTCTTGCAGTTTGGTGCCATTGCCCCTTGTCCTGTCACTACACTTCCTGACAAAGAGTCCTCTCCCACTTCCCTCCAGTTCAGGCAGTTCCTGCAGGGTCACACGTGCGGCTGAAGCTGCCGACAGGAGAGAGAGAAGCCAAGCTCCCAGACAGAGAAAATGGGGAAAGTGACACCAGAGAGGAGAGAAGAAGGCAAAGGTAGACATGGGCCCATGGCCCCCAGCATCAGCACCCACCGGGCCCAAAGCCCCCCGCCCCCTGCCCAGCACAGCCTGCCCTGCCCCTCCAGCTGTCACCCGAGTGGGGGACAGGGGCCAGTGGCCGCGCGCGGCCAGCAGCAGCAATGGGGGCAGGGTGAGGATCCCCTCGCTTGGCTTTTGTCTCTTGAACAAGCTGGGCACAGGGCAGTGCAAGGCAGGCTGGCAAGCAAAGCCCGGAGCCTTTGGAGGCTGCAAGCCTTAAACATCAGCCCCTGCAGCAGCCCAGATCCAGGCCCCACAGTTGCCAAGGCTCTCGTGGCCTTCAGAACAGGAAGGTGGATTTTGCATCCCTGTGGCCTGATGCCGGCTCTCGGCCCAGGAGGCCCCGTGGCTCCAGCAGCAAGGGTGGCTGAGGGGCTCCTGCCTGCTCTGGGGCATTGCTGCAGGGGCCACTGCTGTCAGAGCCCCCTCTCTGCTGCTGACAGCTCTGCTCCTGGGGACACTGCTCTGCCCCAGCCCAGCAACAGCAGCAGTGCCCAGTGCCAGGAGTGCTGTCAGTGGGACCCCTGTGCACAGGGACCCCCAGCCCCGGGCTGGCCGTGCCAGCAACCCAGGCACCTCCAGCCCTGGGAACCCAGAACAAGTGGAAACCACAACTGTGCAAAAGCTGCCTGTGCCCAAAGGAATTGCAAAGTGAACTGAGAGTGTAAAAATAAACAATATTTTTTTTTCCCAAAACTCGGCAAAACTGAGGATTTACTGAACATGATTAAGGATAGCAATCCTTGTAACGTCAACAATCTACAGAACATATTTACATGGGAGCCTATAGACTAACAATGTGCAGAACATATTTACATGGGAGCCTATAGACTAACAATCTACAGAACATATTTACATGGGAGCCTATAGACTAACAATCTACAGAACATATTTACATGGGAGCCTATAGACTAACAATCTGCAGAACATATTTACATGGGAGCCTATAGACTAACAAACTTACAAACATATTTACATGGGAGCCTATAGACTAAGAATCTGCAGAACATATTTACATGGGAGCCTATAGACTAACAATCTGCAGAACATATTTACATGGGAGCCTATAGACTAACAAACTTACAAACATATTTACATGGGAGCCTATAGACTAAGAATCTGCAGAACATATTTACATGGGAGCCTATAGACTAACCAACTTACAAACATATTTACATGGAAGCCTATAGACTAACAAACTTACAAACATATTTACATGGGAGCCTATAGGCTAACAAACTTACAAACATATTTACATGGGAGCTTATAGACTAACAAACTTACAAACATATTTACATGGGAGCCTATAGACTAACAAACTTACAAACATATTTACATGGGAGCCTATAGGCTAACAAACTTACAAACATATTTACAGAAAGCCTCTAAGCTTTTGAACATATGTACAGAGGGGTCACATCTCTGCCCATCATCTCCATCAGTCCTGGACGGACGATGGAGCAGAGCTGGTCTCTGCTGCCACCAGTGGCTCAGGATGGCTGGCAGCTGGGCCCCAGGGGCTGGGACGGGGCTGGCAGGGCGGGCATGGCCCCCGGCAAGCGCAGGGCAGGCCGGGGGTGCTGCTTGTGCCACCACAATCCAGGGCCCCTCCGGGCACCGTGTCCCTGAGCGGGGCCATCCAGCCCAGCCCCAGCCTGGCCTCAGGGGACACACTCTGCCTGTGGGCTGGCCATGGGAAGCATCTGCCTCTCTTCTTCCTGGAGCTCCATCTTCAACCAAGCACCATGGGCTCCTCCTCAACCTTGCCACCGACTTCCATCTCCTCGATCTTATCCTCCACGTCAACGTCCATGTCCTCAGCTGTCTCTTCCCTGTCCACCTCCATCATTTCTTCCCTGTCCAGCACCACGTCCACTTCCATCTCCTCCACGGTGTCTCTGGCAGTCTGCAAGAGGCAGCACAATCCCACGGTGGGCTTGCTGTCCCACACCAGCCATTGCCACCTGGCTGCAGCCTGCCCAAGCAGGCTGCCCCCCTCCCTGGAATGGCACTGTACCTCCACTGGGGCAGCAGTGGCGCACATCCTGCTGGGATTGGCTCCAGAGCAGGCAGCAGGCAAAGCCCAGGCAGCAGCAACAGCTCAGCACTGACGGGCAGAGCCAAGGGCGAGTGAGAACTGGCCCTTGGCAGCAGGTGACGTGTCTGCTGTGCCCCTTTCCAGGTCCTGGACCTTCCAAATGGAACACTCTGGCAGCTGTGATGTCACAGAAGCTTCAAGGCCACTCCACAGGGAGAGATGGGGATCGAAGAATGATTCAAATCCTTGAATGCTTTGGCTTGGAAGAGCCCCCAAGGGTCATCTGGTTTCTACTTGATCAACTTCCCACCACACCAGGTTGCTCTGGACCCTGTCCAACCTGGCCTTGGATCTTCCTGGGCATGGGGCATCCACAGCCTCTCTGCACTGCTCCCTGGGTCAGGGACAACCACCCTCACAGTAAAGAACTCCTTCCCATCATCAAATCTATTCCAACTCTTGCAGTTTGGTGCCATTGCCCCTTGTCCTGTCACTACAGTTCCTGACAAAGAGTCCTCTCCCACTTCCCTCCAGTTCAGGCAGTTCCTGCAGGGTCACACGTGCGGCTGAAGCTGCCGACAGGAGAGAGAGAAGCCAAGCTCCCAGACAGAGAAAATGGGGAAAGTGACACCAGAGAGGAGAGAAGAAGGCAAAGGTAGACATGGGCCCATGGCCCCCAGCATCAGCACCCACCGGGCCCAAAGCCCCCCGCCCCCTGCCCAGCACAGCCTGCCCTGCCCCTCCAGCTGTCACCCGAGTGGGGGACAGGGGCCAGTGGCCGCGCGCGGCCAGCAGCAGCAATGGGGGCAGGGTGAGGATCCCCTCGCTTGGCTTTTGTCTCTTGAACAAGCTGGGCACAGGGCAGTGCAAGGCAGGCTGGCAAGCAAAGCCCGGAGCCTTTGGAGGCTGCAAGCCTTAAACATCAGCCCCTGCAGCAGCCCAGATCCAGGCCCCACAGTTGCCAAGGCTCTCGTGGCCTTCAGAACAGGAAGGAGGATTTTGCATCCCTGTGGCCTGATGCCGGCTCTCGGCCCAGGAGGCCCCGTGGCTCCAGCAGCAAGGGTGGCTGAGGGGCTCCTGCCTGCTCTGGGGCATTGCTGCAGGGGCCACTGCTGTCAGAGCCCCCTCTCTGCTGCTGACAGCTCTGCTCCTGGGGACACTGCTCTGCCCCAGCCCAGCAACAGCAGCAGTGCCCAGTGCCAGGAGTGCTGTCAGTGGGACCCCTGTGCACAGGGACCCCCAGCCCCGGGCTGGCCGTGCCAGCAACCCAGGCACCTCCAGCCCTGGGAACCCAGAACAAGTGGAAACCACAACTGTGCAAAAGCTGCCTGTGCCCAAAGGAATTGCAAAGTGAACTGAGAGTGTAAAAATAAACAATATTTTTTTTTCCCAAAACTCGGCAAAACTGAGGATTTACTGAACATGATTAAGGATAGCAATCCTTGTAACGTCAACAATCTACAGAACATATTTACATGGGAGCCTATAGACTAACAATGTGCAGAACATATTTACATGGGAGCCTATAGACTAACAATCTACAGAACATATTTACATGGGAGCCTATAGACTAACAATCTACAGAACATATTTACATGGGAGCCTATAGACTAACAATCTGCAGAACATATTTACATGGGAGCCTATAGACTAACAAACTTACAAACATATTTACATGGGAGCCTATAGACTAAGAATCTGCAGAACATATTTACATGGGAGCCTATAGACTAACAATCTGCAGAACATATTTACATGGGAGCCTATAGACTAACAAACTTACAAACATATTTACATGGGAGCCTATAGACTAAGAATCTGCAGAACATATTTACATGGGAGCCTATAGACTAACCAACTTACAAACATATTTACATGGAAGCCTATAGACTAACAAACTTACAAACATATTTACATGGGAGCCTATAGGCTAACAAACTTACAAACATATTTACATGGGAGCTTATAGACTAACAAACTTACAAACATATTTACATGGGAGCCTATAGACTAACAAACTTACAAACATATTTACATGGGAGCCTATAGGCTAACAAACTTACAAACATATTTACAGAAAGCCTCTAAGCTTTTGAACATATGTACAGAGGGGTCACATCTCTGCCCATCATCTCCATCAGTCCTGGACGGACGATGGAGCAGAGCTGGTCTCTGCTGCCACCAGTGGCTCAGGAGGGCTGGCAGCTGGGCCCCAGGGGCTGGGACGGGGCTGGCAGGGCGGGCATGGCCCCCGGCAAGCGCAGGGCAGGCCGGGGGTGCTGCTTGTGCCACCACAATCCAGGGCCCCTCCGGGCACCGTGTCCCTGAGCGGGGCCATCCAGCCCAGCCCCAGCCTGGCCTCAGGGGACACACTCTGCCTGTGGGCTGGCCATGGGAAGCATCTGCCTCTCTTCTTCCTGGAGCTCCATCTTCAACCAAGCACCATGGGCTCCTCCTCAACCTTGCCACCGACTTCCATCTCCTCGATCTTATCCTCCACGTCAACGTCCATGTCCTCAGCTGTCTCTTCCCTGTCCACCTCCATCATTTCTTCCCTGTCCAGCACCACGTCCACTTCCATCTCCTCCACGGTGTCTCTGGCAGTCTGCAAGAGGCAGCACAATCCCACGGTGGGCTTGCTGTCCCACACCAGCCATTGCCACCTGGCTGCAGCCTGCCCAAGCAGGCTGCCCCCCTCCCTGGAATGGCACTGTACCTCCACTGGGGCAGCAGTGGCGCACATCCTGCTGGGATTGGCTCCAGAGCAGGCAGCAGGCAAAGCCCAGGCAGCAGCAACAGCTCAGCACTGACGGGCAGAGCCAAGGGCGAGTGAGAACTGGCCCTTGGCAGCAGGTGACGTGTCTGCTGTGCCCCTTTCCAGGTCCTGGACCTTCCAAATGGAACACTCTGGCAGCTGTGATGTCACAGAAGCTTCAAGGCCACTCCACAGGGAGAGATGGGGATCGAAGAATGATTCAAATCCTTGAATGCTTTGGCTTGGAAGAGCCCCCAAGGGTCATCTGGTTTCTACTTGATCAACTTCCCACCACACCAGGTTGCTCTGGACCCTGTCCAACCTGGCCTTGGATCTTCCTGGGCATGGGGCATCCACAGCCTCTCTGCACTGCTCCCTGGGTCAGGGACAACCACCCTCACAGTAAAGAACTCCTTCCCATCATCAAATCTATTCCAACTCTTGCAGTTTGGTGCCATTGCCCCTTGTCCTGTCACTACAGTTCCTGACAAAGAGTCCTCTCCCACTTCCCTCCAGTTCAGGCAGTTCCTGCAGGGTCACACGTGCGGCTGAAGCTGCCGACAGGAGAGAGAGAAGCCAAGCTCCCAGACAGAGAAAATGGGGAAAGTGACACCAGAGAGGAGAGAAGAAGGCAAAGGTAGACATGGGCCCATGGCCCCCAGCATCAGCACCCACCGGGCCCAAAGCCCCCCGCCCCCTGCCCAGCACAGCCTGCCCTGCCCCTCCAGCTGTCACCCGAGTGGGGGACAGGGGCCAGTGGCCGCGCGCGGCCAGCAGCAGCAATGGGGGCAGGGTGAGGATCCCCTCGCTTGGCTTTTGTCTCTTGAACAAGCTGGGCACAGGGCAGTGCAAGGCAGGCTGGCAAGCAAAGCCCGGAGCCTTTGGAGGCTGCAAGCCTTAAACATCAGCCCCTGCAGCAGCCCAGATCCAGGCCCCACAGTTGCCAAGGCTCTCGTGGCCTTCAGAACAGGAAGGAGGATTTTGCATCCCTGTGGCCTGATGCCGGCTCTCGGCCCAGGAGGCCCCGTGGCTCCAGCAGCAAGGGTGGCTGAGGGGCTCCTGCCTGCTCTGGGGCATTGCTGCAGGGGCCACTGCTGTCAGAGCCCCCTCTCTGCTGCTGACAGCTCTGCTCCTGGGGACACTGCTCTGCCCCAGCCCAGCAACAGCAGCAGTGCCCAGTGCCAGGAGTGCTGTCAGTGGGACCCCTGTGCACAGGGACCCCCAGCCCCGGGCTGGCCGTGCCAGCAACCCAGGCACCTCCAGCCCTGGGAACCCAGAACAAGTGGAAACCACAACTGTGCAAAAGCTGCCTGTGCCCAAAGGAATTGCAAAGTGAACTGAGAGTGTAAAAATAAACAATATTTTTTTTTCCCAAAACTCGGCAAAACTGAGGATTTACAGAACATGATTAAGGATAGCAATCCTTGTAACGTCAACAATCTACAGAACATATTTACATGGGAGCCTATAGACTAACAATCTACAGAACATATTTACATGGGAGCCTATAGACTAACAATCTACAGAACATATTTACATGGGAGCCTATAGACTAACAATCTACAGAACATATTTACATGGGGGCCTATAGACTAACAAACTTACAAACATATTTACATGGGAGCCTATAGACTAACAAACTTACAAACATATTTACATGGGAGCCTATAGACTAACAAACTTACAAACATATTTACATGGGAGCCTATAGACTAACAAACTTACAAACATATTTACATGGGAGCCTATAGACTAACAAACTTACAAACATATTTACGTGGGAGCCTATAGGCTAACCAAACTTACAAACATATTTACAGAAAGCCTCTAAGCTTTTGAACATATGTACAGAGGGGTCATATCTCTGCCCATCATCTCCATCAGTCCTGGACGAACGATGGAGCAGAGCTGGACTCTGCTGCCACCAGTGGCTCAGGAGGGCTGGCAGCTGGGCCCCAGGGGCTGGGACGGGGCTGGCAGGGCGGGCATGGCCCCCGGCAAGCGCAGGGCAGGCCGGGGGTGCTGCTTGTGCCACCACAATCCAGGGCCCCTCCGGGCACCGTGTCCCTGAGCGGGGCCATCCAGCCCAGCCCCAGCCTGGCCTCAGGGGACACACTCTGCCTGTGGGCTGGCCATGGGAAGCATCTGCCTCTCTTCTTCCTGGAGCTCCATCTTCAACCAAGCATCATGGGCTCCTCCTCAACCTTGCCATCGACTTCCATCTCCTCAATCTTGTCCTCCACATCAATGTCCATCTCCTCGATCTTATCCTCCACGTCAACGTCCATGTCCTCAGCTGTCTCTTCCCTGTCCACCTCCATCATTTCTTCCCTGTCCAGCACCACGTCCACTTCCATCTCCTCCACGGTGTCTCTGGCAGTCTGCAAGAGGCAGCACAATCTGATGGTGGGCTTGCTGTCCCACACCAGCCATTGCCACCTGGCTGCAGCCTGCCCAAGCAGGCTGCCCCCCTCCCTGGAATGGCACTGTACCTCCACTGGGGCAGCAGTGGCGCACATCCTGCTGGGATTGGCTCCAGAGCAGGCAGCAGGCAAAGCCCAGGCAGCAGCAACAGCTCAGCACTGACGGGCAGAGCCAAGGGCGAGTGAGAACTGGCCCTTGGCAGCAGGTGACGTGTCTGCTGTGCCCCTTTCCAGGTCCTGGACCTTCCAAATGGAACACTCTGGCAGCTGTGATGTCACAGAAGCTTCAAGGCCACTCCACAGGGAGAGATGAGGATCGAAGAATGATTCAAATCCTTGAATGCTTTGGCTTGGAAGAGCCCCCAAGGGTCATCTGGTTTCTACTTGATCAACTTCCCACCACACCAGGTTGCTCTGGACCCTGTCCAACCTGGCCTTGGATCTTCCTGGGCATGGGGCATCCACAGCCTCTCTGCACTGCTCCCTGGGTCAGGGACAACCACCCTCACAGTAAAGAACTCCTTCCCATCATCAAATCTATTCCAACTCTTGCAGTTTGGTGCCATTGCCCCTTGTCCTGTCACTACACTTCCTGACAAAGAGTGCTCTCCCACTTCCCTCCAGTTCAGGCAGTTCCTGCAGGGTCACACGTGCGGCTGAAGCTGCCGACAGGAGAGAGAGAAGCCAAGCTCCCAGACAGAGAAAATGGGGAAAGTGACACCAGAGAGGAGAGAAGAAGGCAAAGGTAGACATGGGCCCATGGCCCCCAGCATCAGCACCCACCGGGCCCAAAGCCCCCCGCCCCCTGCCCAGCACAGCCTGCCCTGCCCCTCCAGCTGTCACCCGAGTGGGGGACAGGGGCCAGTGGCCGCGCGCGGCCAGCAGCAGCAATGGGGGCAGGGTGAGGATCCCCTCGCTTGGCTTTTGTCTCTTGAACAAGCTGGGCACAGGGCAGTGCAAGGCAGGCTGGCAAGCAAAGCCCGGAGCCTTTGGAGGCTGCAAGCCTTAAACATCAGCCCCTGCAGCAGCCCAGATCCAGGCCCCACAGTTGCCAAGGCTCTCGTGGCCTTCAGAACAGGAAGGTGGATTTTGCATCCCTGTGGCCTGATGCCGGCTCTCGGCCCAGGAGGCCCCGTGGCTCCAGCAGCAAGGGTGGCTGAGGGGCTCCTGCCTGCTCTGGGGCATTGCTGCAGGGGCCACTGCTGTCAGAGCCCCCTCTCTGCTGCTGACAGCTCTGCTCCTGGGGACACTGCTCTGCCCCAGCCCAGCAACAGCAGCAGTGCCCAGTGCCAGGAGTGCTGTCAGTGGGACCCCTGTGCACAGGGACCCCCAGCCCCGGGCTGGCCGTGCCAGCAACCCAGGCACCTCCAGCCCTGGGAACCCAGAACAAGTGGAAACCACAACTGTGCAAAAGCTGCCTGTGCCCAAAGAAATTGCAAAGTGAACTGAGAGTGTAAAAATAAACAATATTTTTTTTTCCCAAAACTTGGCAAAACTGAGGATTTACAGAACATGATTAAGGATAGCAATCCTTGTAACGTCAACAATCTACAGAACATATTTACATGGGAGCCTATAGACTAACAATCTACAGAACATATTTACATGGGAGCCTATAGACTAACAATGTGCAGAACATATTTACATGGGAGCCTATAGACTAACAATCTACAGAACATATTTACATGGGAGCCTATAGACTAACAATCTACAGAACATATTTACATGGGGGCCTATAGACTAACAATCTGCACAACATATTTACATGAGAGCCTATAGACTAACAAACTTACAAACATATTTACATGGGAGCCTATAGACTAACCAACTTACAAACATATTTACATGGGAGCCTATAGACTAACCAACTTACAAACATATTTACATGGGAGCCTATAGACTAACAAACTTACAAACATATTTACATGGGAGCCTATAGACTAACAAACTTACAAACATATTTACATGGGAGCCTATAGACTAACAAACTTACAAACATATTTACGTGGGAGCCTATAGGCTAACCAAACTTACAAACATATTTACAGAAAGCCTCTAAGCTTTTGAACATATGTACAGAGGGGTCACATCTCTGCCCATCATCTCCATCAGTCCTGGACGGACGATGGAGCAGAGCTGGACTCTGCTGCCACCAGTGGCTCAGGAGGGCTGGCAGCTGGGCCCCAGGGGCTGGGACGGGGCTGGCAGGGCGGGCATGGCCCCCGGCAAGCGCAGGGCAGGCCGGGGGTGCTGCTTGTGCCACCACAATCCAGGGCCCCTCCGGGCACCGTGTCCCTGAGCGGGGCCATCCAACCCAGCCCCAGCCTGGCCTCAGGGGACACACTCTGCCTGTGGGCTGGCCATGGGAAGCATCTGCCTCTCTTCTTCCTGGAGCTCCATCTTCAACCAAGCATCATGGGCTCCTCCTCAACCTTGCCATCGACTTCCATCTCCTCAATCTTGTCCTCCACATCAATGTCCATCTCCTCGATCTTATCCTCCACGTCAACGTCCATGTCCTCAGCTGTCTCTTCCCTGTCCACCTCCATCATTTCTTCCCTGTCCAGCACCACGTCCACTTCCATCTCCTCCACGGTGTCTCTGGCAGTCTGCAAGAGGCAGCACAATCTGACGGTGGGCTTGCTGTCCCACACCAGCCATTGCCACCTGGCTGCAGCCTGCCCAAGCAGGCTGCCCCCCTCCCTGGAATGGCACTGTACCTCCACTGGGGCAGCAGTGGCGCACATCCTGCTGGGATTGGCTCCAGAGCAGGCAGCAGGCAAAGCCCAGGCAGCAGCAACAGCTCAGCACTGACGGGCAGAGCCAAGGGCGAGTGAGAACTGGCCCTTGGCAGCAGGTGACGTGTCTGCTGTGCCCCTTTCCAGGTCCTGGACCTTCCAAATGGAACACTCTGGCAGCTGTGATGTCACAGAAGCTTCAAGGCCACTCCACAGGGAGAGATGGGGATCGAAGAATGATTCAAATCCTTGAATGCTTTGGCTTGGAAGCGCCCCCAAGGATCATCTGGTTTCTACTTGATCAACTTCCCACCACACCAGGTTGCTCTGGACCCTGTCCAACCTGGCCTTGGATCTTCCTGGGCATGGGGCATCCACAGCCTCTCTGCACTGCTCCCTGGGTCAGGGACAACCACCCTCACAGTAAAGAACTCCTTCCCATCATCAAACCTATTCCAACTCTTGCAGTTTGGTGCCATTGCCCCTTGTCCTGTCACTACAGTTCCTGACAAAGAGTCCTCTCCCACTTCCCTCCAGTTCAGGCAGTTCCTGCAGGGTCACACGTGCGGCTGAAGCTGCCGACAGGAGAGAGAGAAGCCAAGCTCCCAGACAGAGAAAATGGGGAAAGTGACACCAGAGAGGAGAGAAGAAGGCAAAGGTAGACATGGGCCCATGGCCCCCAGCATCAGCACCCACCGGGCCCAAAGCCCCCCGCCCCCTGCCCAGCACAGCCTGCCCTGCCCCTCCAGCTGTCACCCGAGTGGGGGACAGGGGCCAGTGGCCGCGCGCGGCCAGCAGCAGCAATGGGGGCAGGGTGAGGATCCCCTCGCTTGGCTTTTGTCTCTTGAACAAGCTGGGCACAGGGCAGTGCAAGGCAGGCTGGCAAGCAAAGCCCGGAGCCTTTGGAGGCTGCAAGCCTTAAACATCAGCCCCTGCAGCAGCCCAGATCCAGGCCCCACAGTTGCCAAGGCTCTCGTGGCCTTCAGAACAGGAAGGAGGATTTTGCATCCCTGTGGCCTGATGCCGGCTCTCGGCCCAGGAGGCCCCGTGGCTCCAGCAGCAAGGGTGGCTGAGGGGCTCCTGCCTGCTCTGGGGCATTGCTGCAGGGGCCACTGCTGTCAGAGCCCCCTCTCTGCTGCTGACAGCTCTGCTCCTGGGGACACTGCTCTGCCCCAGCCCAGCAACAGCAGCAGTGCCCAGTGCCAGGAGTGCTGTCAGTGGGACCCCTGTGCACAGGGACCCCCAGCCCCGGGCTGGCCGTGCCAGCAACCCAGGCACCTCCAGCCCCGGGAACCCAGAACAAGTGGAAACCACAACTGTGCAAAAGCTGCCTGTGCCCAAAGGAATTGCAAAGTGAACTGAGAGTGTAAAAATAAACAATATTTTTTTTTCCCAAAACTCGGCAAAACTGAGGATTTACTGAACATGATTAAGGATAGCAATCCTTGTAACGTCAACAATCTACAGAACATATTTACATGGGAGCCTATAGACTAACAATCTGCAGAACATATTTACATGGGAGCCTATAGACTAACAATCTACAGAACATATTTACATGGGAGCCTATAGACTAACAATCTACAGAACATATTTACATGGGAGCCTATAGACTAACAATCTGCACAACATATTTACATGAGAGCCTATAGACTAACAAACTTACAAACATATTTACATGGGAGCCTATAGACTAACAAAGTTACAAACATATTTACATGGGAGCCTATAGGCTAACAAACTTACAAACATATTTACAGAAAGCCTCTAAGCTTTTGAACATATGTACAGAGGGGTCACATCTCTGCCCATCATCTCCATCAGTCCTGGACGGACGATGGAGCAGAGCTGGACTCTGCTGCCACCAGTGGCTCAGGAGGGCTGGCAGCTGGGCCCCAGGGGCTGGGACGGGGCTGGCAGGGCGGGCATGGCCCCCGGCAAGCGCAGGGCAGGCCGGGGGTGCTGCTTGTGCCACCACAATCCAGGGCCCCTCCGGGCACCGTGTCCCTGAGCGGGGCCATCCAGCCCAGCCCCAGCCTGGCCTCAGGGGACACACTCTGCCTGTGGGCTGGCCATGGGAAGCATCTGCCTCTCTTCTTCCTGGAGCTCCATCTTCAACCAAGCACCATGGGCTCCTCCTCAACCTTGCCATCGACTTCCATCTCCTCGATCTTGTCCTCCACATCAATGTCCATCTCCTCGATCTTGTCCTCCACGTCAACGTCCATGTCCTCAGCTGTCTCTTCCCTGTCCACCTCCATCATTTCTTCCCTGTCCAGCACCATGTCCACTTCCATCTCCTCCACGGTGTCTCTGGCAGTCTGCAAGAGGCAGCCGCCGCCAACCCGCACAGATCCAATCCGGCCCAATGCCCTGCTGCTCTCCTGGCAGATGCGCGGCTCGCAGCATCCTGCGGCTGCAGAGACACAGGTCCTGCCTGCCAGGAATTCGGGAATTCCCTGCCCCATGAGACCCTTCCTGCCAGGTCCAAAACCCCCGCACGGCCCCATCCCTTCCCTGCTGTCCTCTGGGAGCTCTCCCTGCTGCGCCAGCTACTCGGGAACTTGCTCTTGTTTCCTGGCTCAGCAATCATTGTCATTTATTGATAAGCTGCCTTTTGGAAGCCTTGTGGCACTCTGGAGCCTCTGGGGCTGAGCACAGGGGGAGCAGCCCAGGTCTAGCTGCAGGAGCATGGGGGACAAAAGTGTCCTGGCCAGGATGCAGAAAGCAGCTGGGTGTGAGCACTGTAGGAACACGTTCACTCTCCCGTGAACATGTAAAAAGTTTAATAAAGGATAACAGGAGACAAGGACCCCAGAGCAAAGGTTGTTACAGCCGGCTGCATCCTGTCACTCAGCCAAGAGCACCCTGTTACCTTTGGGATACCCCTTAAATACCTTTTCCCTTCCATCAGCCTGTTGCATATTCATAGACCCTTATGCATAGTAAATTTTCCCCAAATAATTTACATGTTCCAATAATTGTTTAGCCTGGCTCCTCCTTGGATCTGCCTTTTTAGAGCATGCACATTCCTTGGTTGTGGTTTTAGCCCATTCTCATCACCTCCAGTTTGGGCCCTGGCCCACACTGCCTTCAGAGGGTGAGTGCTGATGGTTGGCAGATCCATACAGGTGTCCTCATCCTGTGTCCATTGGGTGTTATCCCATCCTGTGTCCATTGGGTGTTATCCCATCCTGTGTCCATTGGGTGCTGTTATCCCATCCTGTGTCCGTTGGGTGCTGTTATCCCATCCTGTGTCCGTTGGGTGTTATCCCATCGTGTGTCCGTTGGGTGCTGTTATCCCATCCTGTGTCCTTTGGGTGTTATCCCATCCTGTGTCCGTTGGGTGTTATCCCATCCTGTGTCTGTTGGGTGTTATCCCATCCTGTGTCTGTTGGGTGTTGTTGTCCCATCCTGTGTCTGTTGGGTGTTGTTATCCCATCCTGTGTCCATTGGGTGTTGTTAACCCATCCTGTGTCTGTTGGGTGTTGTTATCCCATCCTGTGTCCATTGGGTGTTATCCCATCCTGTGTCCATTGGGTGCTGTTATCCCATCCTGTGTCTGTTGGGTGTTGTTATCCCATCCTGTGTCCATTGGGTGTTATCCCATCCTGTGTCCATTGGGTGCTGCTATCCCATCCTGTGTCCGTTTGGTGTTATCCCATCCTGTGTCCGTTGGGTGTTATCCCATCCTGTGTCCATTGGGTGCTGTTATCCCATCCTGTGTCCGTTGGGTGTTATCCCATCCTGTGTCCATTGGGTGTTATCCCATCCTGTGTCCGTTGGGTGCTGTTATCCCATCCTGTGTCCATTGGGTGTTGTTATCCCATCCTGTGTCTGTTGGGTGTTGTTATCCCATCCTGTGTCCATTGGGTGCTGTTATCCCATCCTGTGTCCGTTGGGTGCTGTTATCCCATCCTGTGTCCATTGGGTGTTATCCCATCCTGTGTCTGTTGGGTGCTGTTATCCCATCCTGTGTCCGTTGGGTGGTGTTATCCCATCCTGTGTCCGTTGGGTGCTGTTATCCCATCCTGTATCCATTGGGTGTTGTTATCCCATCCTGTGTCTGTTGGGTGCTGTTATCCCATCCTGTGTCCGTTGGGTGTTATCCCATTCCAGCAGGAATTTTAACACAAGCACACTGATATCAGCTGTTTCACTGAGTTTAATTGCCAGCAGAAATAAAAACTGTATCTTTAGAACAAAGTTACTTTAACGCCACACATATAAAATCCATTTTAATATTTGCAAAAAGCCAATATTATAATATGTATCTACAACAGCATGGAGCTGCAGCAGAACTCCTGGATCAGCACCTGGATGTGTGTGGGAATGGCACACATGGATGTGTAGGAATGGCACAGGGATGTGTGGGAATGGCACACATGGATGTGTGGGAATGGCACATGGATGTGTGGGAATGGCACACATGGATGTGTGGGAATGGCACACATGGATGTGTGGGAATGGCACATGGATGTGTGGGAATGGCACAGGGATGTGTGGGAATGGCACATGGGTGTGTGGGAATGGCACATGAATGTGTGGGAATGGCACACAGGGATGTGTGGGAATGACATACATGGATGTCTGGGAATGGCACACTTCCCCAAGGCTGGCAGCAGGGCCCTTGGGAAGCACCCCAGGCTCTTCTCACCCACTGCAGAGTGTTATTCCAGCAGCATTATTCCAACCTCATCCACACCATTCCCAGCTCCTGGACACCTGCAGTCTGCCCACTCACACCTGGAGTTAAGACAGTACCAAAGGGTAAAGCAAGAAGTTCTCCTGAACAGAAGGAAATTCTTCCCTGTAAGGGTGATGAGGCCCTGAAGGAGCCAACAGAAAAGATGGAGAGAGACTATTGGCAAGAGCCTGGAGTGCCAGAACACAGGGAAGGGCTTCCCACTGCCAGAGGGCAGGGATGGATGGGATATTGGGAATTAGGAATTGTTCCCTGGGAGGGTGGGCAGGCCCTGGAATGGATTTCACAGAGAAGCTGTGGCTGCCCCTGATCCCTGGCAGTGTCCAAGGCCAGGCTGGACGGGGCTTGGAGCAGCCTGGGACAGTGGGAGGTGTCCCTGCCATGGCAGGGGTGGGATGAGATGATCTGTAAGGTCCTTCCAGCCCCAGATATTCCATAACTCCATGAGGAACAGGAGCTGGCTCTGTCACCCCTGAGCCACCTCCCCTGCCAGCAGCATGTCCTTGCCCGGGCCCAGCTCTGGCGTCTGAGCAGCACAGAGACAATGTCCTCCCCTAACTGGGTTAGAGGAGATTGGATTAGCAATTTCTGAGTTAGTAAAAGTCTAAGGATGGCAGATAAAACAAAGTGTGACAGCCTAAGCAGCCCCTGTCAGCAGGGATTGATCACAGCGCTAATGGCCAGCGACAGGCACACATTAATAACACAATAACCCAGCTCGGGATATTGGCACTATCACAACCCTTTAACCTGGCAATAACTCATGGGGAAAATGCTCCCAATGGCAGAGCCAACGTGGCTGTGCTGCTGCCTCCCCCTCCCACCTGCCAGGCAGCTGCAATTCCAGGGGGTCACCTGGCCAGGCAGGTGCCAGGTCCCAGCCCAAGACCCCAGTGTCCCACCTTGTGACACCAGTGTCCCACCCTGAGACCCCAGTGTCCCACCTTGTGACCCCAGTGTCCCACCCTAAGACCCCAGTGTCCCCCACCTTGTGACCCCAGTGTCCCACCCTGAGACCCCAGTGTCCCACACCCAGGCAGGGATTTACACCAGGATGCCCCTTTGGGGTGTGGGCACAGCTCAGGGAGGGGCCAGGAAATGTGCAGGGATGTGGTGGCAGGGAAAAACAGGGAATGGGGAACATCAGGAGTCAAGGAAGGTGGGACTTCAAGCTCAGAGCATTCAGTGAAGGTATCTCAGAGAAATGTGCAGCAGGTGATTGGGGGAAATTTTGGGATTTTTTCAAGATATTTTGAATTTAAGTCACACAAACCATTCCCAGTTTGCCTGAAGCCTCCTGCTTCTACTCCAAGCTATGGTGAGGAGACACTGGGGAAATAACAAAAACATATCCAATCAGGACTGTTTAGAAAATTAAAAACTGAATTAGAGACTGAGTTTTTTTAAGAAATGTAACTTAAAATTTGGGGAGGGGTGAAAAAATTAAAGCCTATGTCAAGGCAGAGAGCAGCCCCTGGTTTCCAAAGGCTTTTCCAGAGGCTGTTTAGTGTCACAGAGCACAGAGAGGGAGGAGAGGTGGAGAAATACCCCTGCTGTTTCTCCACCCCGAGCAGAAGCAGGCTCTGCTCTGGCTCCCTCCCAGCACTTCCATCTCTTGGTTGAGCTCGTCAGAGTAACGCCGAGACCAAACAGTTCCAGGGATTCAAAGGGCAGCAAATCTCGAGTGAGAGCAGGGCTGCGGCAGGGGGATCTGCAGAGGAGCTTCCCTTCCCTTCCCTTCCCTTCCCTTCCCTTCCCTTCCCTTCCCTTCCCTTCCCTTCCCTTCCCTTCCCTTCCCTTCCCTTCCCTTCCCTTCCCTTCCCTTCCCTTCCCTTCCCTTCCCTCCTCCCCAGGGCTGGATCTGCCAGCACCTCTGAGCCCCGGACAGGTGGAATTCCTGGGAAATGCTGTTGCAGCCCCAGTTGGGCCGGGTGGAATTCCTGGGAAATGCTGTTGCAGCCCCAGTTGGGCCGGGTGGGGGATCTGGGATGCCCATGGCCGGTCCCAGCCGTGCGCTGAGCCTCCTCCATGTCAGCCTTTCCAGCGGACCCAGCTGTCCTTGGGTTTGGCCCAGACACTGCTGGCAACGTCCATGTGTGCCAGCCATGGAGCAGGAGGTGCTGGGGAAGGAGAGGGGCCTGTGCCTCAGTGCAGGGATCAGTGTCCTGCCCTGTTCCCAGTGTTCCCTGCATCCCCTCATCCATCCCTTCCAGGAAAAAGAGGGATTAGCCCACTCCTGCTGTGCCAAAAAATTGAATTTAAGGGCACAGAACCCCCCCCCCCCCCCCGCCCCAGCTGTTATAAAGTGCATTAATTCCAGCATGGATTGCTCTGCTCCATCTCCCAATCCATGGCTGAGGTGTTGCTCTGACCTTTCTTTGGATTGGTGACCACTTGTTGCCCAAAACATCAAGTCAGGGACTATCAAGAGGAAAATTTGGGAGGCTGGGGGTGTTATTTAGGGATTCGGGGATGTGGCAGTGATACAGAAAAATACAACCCCCTCGTCAGCACAGCTCCCTTCAGGAGAGAGGCAAATCCCTTCCTTCCTGAGGGGTTCCTGCCACCTGTCCCCCACTCTTTGGGGCAGAAGGCTGAGCCTAAAACAAATATTTAAAAAAAAAAAAGGTGGAAATGCAATGCAGCTTTGAAGGACCCCCTGGCTAATAATTCTGGGAGCTGAGGGAGCTGATCACAGCCAGCCTGGCCTGCAAATCAGACCCCTGAAAGGTTTGCTGCCAAACGGGCGCTGGGGCTGGCAGTGAGAGCATCCCGATGATCCCATCACCCAGCACTTTTCCCACCACAGCTGCCCCAGCGAGGGCTTTGCTGCAGCATTGCATGCGAGGGCCATGCATCACCAGTACAAAAGGGAGGGCTCAGCTTGTTGGGCTTAATTAGAATAATGAAGCTGTGAGTGTAATAGGAGGAGGGTGGGGATGCTGCGGCTGTAATTGGCAGGGCTCGGGAAACGGGAGCTGGCGGCTGGCAGCCATATGGAAGCAGCAAAGTGAGGGGAGTGAGTGACAGCCCGAACCTGTGGCGCTCTCATTAATTCCAACAGCAGAGCCGTGATGGATGTGGCAGATCCCTGCTGCTCCGCGGCTCCGGCGCCTCGTTCCAGCGAGCTGCTGCCGCTCCTGCTGCAGCCAGGGCCGGGCAACGGGGCACGGAGAGGAGGGGAAGAGAGGGAGAGGAGGAATAGTAGAAGGTTGTGGGGGGAGATAGGTGTGTGTTCTTATCCATATTATCCAGGGTCAGTTCAGGCTTTCACTCCAGAGTCACATTTTCCACCCAGGATTTGCTCCCTGTTGGAGTCAGAAGTGTTTAGAGCCCCCAGGACCTGGCTCTGGTCCTGCTGGCACCCTTGGCTGTTTTTCCAGGCTCCAGGCAAAGTGGCAGGGCCAGGCTGTGCCCTTGATTCCTCTGCCAAGGATGTGCTTCACGGTCCCCACCTCCTCATGCTGCTGAGGGGCAGCCCAGTGGCACCCACCAGTATCCCCATCCCAGGCTGGCACTGGCGTGTCCAGGGTGTGGGATCAACAAAACCACCAGGAGTTTGTACTGCAATCCCAAATCTGAACAGGAGAGACTCTCCCTCTCCCCCACCTTCCAGGATCCACATTGGGAGCTGACCCACAGCTCAAATCCCTTTCTTGTTCTATCCCAAAGCTTCTGCCAGGACCCCACAGGAGTTATGGCATTCCCAGCACTCTGCAGAGCCAACTGACCACGTTTACCTTGATCTTCTGCAGGGCTTCCACCTTTTTTCAGCTCCAGCCACATCTAAACACAGCCAGTCCGTGTGGGATTCCAGCCAGAGGCAGCTCCTTCATGGGTAAGGGGTGGATAATGGGCATTCCCACATTCCATGTGCTCCTTGGAGCAGGGGGACCATGCCTGTGCTCAGGGAGAGGTGGCTGCAGGATCCAGCCTGTGGCAGGAAGCTGTGGGAGCAAGGAACACGGCTGGGAAGAGTTTTGATCCCATTTCTGAGCACCATTCCCAGGGAAGGCACTGGGAAATGTTGGCTGGAGCAATCACCCATGGATGGGTAGGGACAAACCCTATGTAATTCCTACTCTGGCTGGCCCAGGAATTTGGAATCTTTTCCATTGGAACAGCCAATTATTGTAGTTCTCCAGGAGCCAGGTTTAATGGCTGAATGTCCTGAATGTCCTTTTCCCTCTCTGGGGGGAAGGGAAAAGACCTGGGCAGCTCCACCTCAGAGCTGTGCCTCAGTGGGGCTCTGGGCACAGCATCCAAGCAGTTTTCCCCCATGGAGAGAGCTGTGGCTGTGGGAAGTTGTGGGACAGGCTGGGAGGGCCCTGCATGTGTCACCGTGAGCTGCAGGTTCACAGAATTCACAGAATCACCAGGTTGGGAGAGACCTCCAAGATCAGGAGTCCAACCCAGCCCCCACACCTCAACTAAACCCTGGCACCCAGTGCCACATCCAGGATTTGTTAAACACATCCAGGGATGGTGACTCCACCACCTCCCAGCACAGCCATTCCAGAACTTTATCAGTCTTCCCATGAAAAACTTTTTCCTGGTATCCAACCTGTATTTCCCTTGGTGCAGCTGAGGCTGTGTGCTCTGGTTCTGTCAGTGCTGCCTGGAGACAGAGCCCAGCCCCACCTGAGCACAGGCACCTTTCAGGAGCTGTGGAGAGTGATGAGGTCACCCCTGAGCCTCCTTTTCCCCAGGCTGAGCACCCCCAGCTCCCTCAGCCGTTCCTCACAGGCTTCACCCAGCACTGCCTGAATCCAGGTTTTCCCCCCTCCCTCCCTCTGAGGGAAGCAGCTTTCCATGAAGGGGAACGGGGGGATGAGGTGCCAGGATGAGAGCTCATTTGGGTGAGGCCATCAAGCCTCGTTTGTTTTGCCCTGTTGCCTTTGTGAAGGAGCGTGCAAAATGAAGGATTGGGTGTGTGCAGAGAGCAAAACTCCAGCTGTCCCCTCTCCAGACATTCCCAGTGGGGAGAAGCTGAGGTGATCCCTCACTCCAGGGCTGGCTCCCACACACTGCAAAGCTAATGGGGAAAAATAGAGTCTCCTTCTCCGGGCATCTCCGCTGAAAGCACGAGGCTGCTCCACTCATTTGAAGCAAGAAAAACAAAATTGAGAAGGAAAATTTGGGTTTTATTTCAGAGTTGCAGGCAGACAGTTCCTTCAGCAGGAAAACAAGGAACAGTCAGAGCAGCCAGGAGCTTTGTAGCCTGTACAGTCATTTTTCAGTGGGTATTCATGCTGGAGCCCATCAGGTAGAGGATCCCAGAATAACAAATCTCCCTTGCAGGCTCCACGGTGAGGAGGAGGTTTCTCAGCACCTGGTGCCTCCCACACTGCAGCTCTTACCACAGTGGGATGAGGCTTTTGCTCCTCAGGATGCCGAGATTTGCTCCATGATCCCTCCTCAGTGTCCCTGTCCTAGGTGGGCAAGGGCCACCACCAAACTGCAGGAAAGCACAGAGGAGGGGCCAGGCTGACCTTGCTGTCACAGTGTGTGAGGGGGGACCACAAAGACACAGCAAGGCACTCAAATTCCCCCTGAGTTTGGGTGGAGCATCAATCTCCAGCAGTTTGTTCCTCAATAACTGGTGACCCAGCAGCTGCTGCCACCTCTGAGCTGTGACAACCCGGGCTGCCCTTGGGCCGTGCCCATCCAGCTGTGCCAGGGCAGCACCAGACCCACTCCTCTCGGATCTGTCCCTGGAGCGAGGGATGCGCCAAGTCCAGCCCAGCCTCGGTGACTGGGCCCTGCTCAGCCTGGGGGTCTGAGCAGGGCCACGAGCCCCCAGCTGGCCCTGCTGTGACCTGTGGGAGGCCAGGCTGTCCCTTTGGTGGCCCCATTTTGGCCCCGAAGGCAGCACACAAGCTCGGCTCATCCAGAGCCCTTGAGATGCCTCTGGGAGCTCCAGGTTTGGAGGTGCAGGAGGTGCTGGAGCCCCAGCTGAGGGAAAGCATGGCACAAATCCCGGGGCTGAGCAGCTCCAGCACAAAGCAGCTCTGATCCTGGACAGGAGCTTTACTTTGGAAGAGCAGCAAAGAAATTAATTAGAAGGATGTGCCAGCAGTCAAACACAGCAACCCTGTCAGCTTTTCCCACACATTTCCCTTCCTAAAGGTGTTTCCAGGGGCTGAAACGCGGAATTAAGCTGGCTGCAAGGCTGGGTGCTGTTTCCAAGGCTCTGTCTCTGCAGCTCTGCAGAGCCAACCTGTCTTTGAGCTGCTGGAGCTGAGCAGATGAGAGGAGTGCTGCTGCCTCGCTCTCTGGAGCTTCACGGGTCCTGCATGGGTGGTAGACAGCAGAAGGCAGCATTTATTGAGTAGTCAGGAGAAAAGAAATGACTACATGATGGCCCCAGATTTGTCCTCTGTGGCCATCCCAGCGTTTCCAAGGCTCCCGAGCGAGCAGCGGAGGGATGGGCGGTGGGGGTGTGCAGGGAAAGGCTGGCTGGGGATGGCTGGGATGCTCTGAGCTCCCTCTGGGGCTGGAGGGGACCTGAGCACTCGTGGGCAGGGGACAAAGAGCCCATCACTCGTGGTGGCCACCAGAAGAACGAGACAGAACACTGTGAGAGTGTCCCCAGCATCCCAGGTGCTGGCCCAGTGACAAACCCCACGGGCCTGGGGGTATGTCCCATGTGGCTGCAGGCTTGGAATGTGCCTAAGGGTGAGAGGGAAGAGACTCCAGCTGGACACCAGCAGGAATTTCCCCATGGAAAGGGTGGTCAGGCCTTGGCAGGGGCTGTCCAAGGAGGTTTGGAGTGCCCATCCCTGGAGGTGTCCAGGATAGGACTGGAGGTGGCACTGAGTGCTCTGGCTGGGGACAGGAAGGGGACTTGATGATCCTGGAAATGTTTTCCACCCTCAGTGGTCCTGGGATCCCGTGACCCTCTAAGGGGATATCAGTCATCAGATATGGTGGCCAAGCTCAGCCCCCTCTGTTTGGGGGTGGGGATGGGCAGGAGGAGGCAGCAGCACCTCCAAACCCTTATTGGAGCTGCTGCTGAGCTGAGCTGGGGATTTGACTCCTCCCTCACCTTTTCTATCCTGCTTTGCCACAAAATGGATGGCGAAGCAGCTGCTGAGGTGCAGCTGGAATTGCCAGATGGATTCCCTGCTCCCACCCCCATGCATCCACGGACTGAAACACTTCCCTGCAATCCACGCCCCTGGCTCCTGCTCTAAAGTGTCCCATGCCAGAGGTGGCACCGGGCACGGTGGCAGAGCACACACACCCTGCAGCAGGGGACAGGCCAGGGAGCAGCACCTGGGAATTCAGCCTTCACAGGCTTGGGATACCAGGAACGGGGCTGGCATGGCTGAAGCTCCCAGGGATTCTGTCCATGGTGCTAGAAAGTTTTGGAGTCATAGGAATCCTTCACAAGGACACCTTCCTCTGCCAAATGTTGTCACCTGACCAATGGGACCAGCCTGCATTTACTGAGCAGTACTGGCACAGCAGGGTCATTTTCCATTTTCTGCTGTGCTGCTGAACATCCTCCTCCTCCTCCCCACAATTTCTGCCCAGAATGGTGCCATTTTTCCTGCTCTGAGGGCTTCCACACCCAGGTGTTCAGAGCTGATGGTGCCTTTGCTGCAGCATAGCTGAGAAAAGCTCTGAGAAGGGTGGTGCTGGGCTCCAGAGCTGGATCAGAATTTGCAGGGTGGGCCAGGCCAAGAAATCTCCATCCTACTAAACCCAAGCAGGGCAACCATCACCACCTGCCTGAGTCTCTCCCAGCATTTCCTCCAGGCTCAGCATCCCACGGTGCTGTGATCATCTCTTCTGCAGTGTTTTTTTTTTTTTTTTTTTTTTTTTTGTTGGTTTTTTTTTTGTTTGTTTGTTTGGTTTTTTTTCACTTTAAAGCTTTCCTCTCCTCAGTCTGGGACTTTATGAACCTCCCTGGCTGTGCTGGATAACTGTGCTCCCAGCACCGTCTGCCTGGCCCTGCTTGCTGGGTGGATTAATGCCGGGCGGAATTTGGGAATTGGGACACTCCCCTCAGCCAGGAGCTGCTGGATGATCCCTCTGGGGCTTCATGATGTTCCTGACTCCAACCTGGGAATGTTTTGACTGCAAACAAGCCAGGTGATGTGGATCTGCTTCTTAATCACATCAGACTCCTCAGGTTTCTGAGGCGAGTGCTCATAAGTTCAAAATTCCTGTCTGAAACACATGCTGCTGCATCTTTGTGTGGAAAACATTCCTGTTGGCAGGCTCTGCAGGAGTGCTTGGAGAGAACAAATATCAAAGTGTGACAAGCAGGGCTGATTACAAATAGCAGGAACATTTGCAGAGCACTGCAGAGCCAGACCCACGCAGGAGGCTCCTCGGTAGCAGAGCCCGGCTGCTCCCCAGGGATTGTCCAGCTCCTGGAGTTCTATCCATGAGCTGGCTCTCCAAAGGCAGGGGAAATCACCTCAAAGGCTGGCAGGAAGGGATGGGGCAGAAATATGCTCCAGCAGATAGTAGCGCAGAAGCAGAATTTGGGTCTGGCTGCAGCTTCACAGAGGGATGGGTGTGCAGGAGTTGTTCTTGTGCTGCCTTTGTAAAGCTGGAACAGGTTCAGCAACCTTTTCCTATCAGGGCTGCGGAACCTGCTCCAGGCCTGCAAATCCCACCTCAAAACAGTGCAGGTTGTTCCTCCAACAAAACAACCCTGCTTTTGGTCGTGTTTCTGGCCACATTTGCGTGCTGAGGTTTGATATCTCTGCAAAGAGGGTTTGTATGCACCATAGGGTATTTGTGAGGATCCTGGTTTTCCTTACATCATTTCCAGGATGGTTTTATGGGAACAGTGAGGTAATGCAGAGAATTTCTCCCTGGATGTCAGGGATTCAGTGGTGGTGCAGTCCCAGCACCCCAGCCTGCTGGCAGCCAGCGTTCTCGGATATCAAAAAAATGTTCATGGACAATTTTCAGGGTCTGCATTGTGCCATCTGTCAGAGCAGCACTGGGAGGTTTTAATTATGGTTTACACTCTGTCTTCAAGCACCTGGATTCGTTTTTTCCTCCTGTCAATTATTGATGGGGATTTGCTAAAAAGTGCTTTAATTCCACTTTGTGTTCTTCCCCTGCAGCAGCTGGGCCAGGAACAGAGATGGGAAGAGGTCAAAGTGTGCAAGATGTGAGGACACTTCTGACTCGGCCACTTCCCAGTGTGGGGGCCAATTCCATGACCATTCCCAGGTTTATCGTTGGAATAATTTTCTGAGTGACTTATTTGGGTGAATGATTTGTAAGGGAAAGGGGATTAGAGCAGCTTCCCAAAGAGGAGAGAGATCTGGATGGGAAATTCTGTGCCCCTGTGCTCAGGTGAGCCCCCACCTGCAGAGCTGCCCCAGCCCTGGGTCCAGCACAGGGAGGAACTGGAGCTGCTGGAACCAGGCCAGAGGAGGCTCCAGGATGAGCAGAGGATGGAGCAGCTCTGCTGGGAGGAAAGGCTGGGAGAGCTGGGATTGTTCACCTGGAGAGGAGAAGCTCCAGGGAGAGCTCAGGGTGGCCTTGCAGGGCCTGAAGGAGCCACAGGAAACCTGGAGAGAGACAAGTGACAAGGGATGGAGGGACAGGACACAGGGAATGGCTTCCCAGTGCCAGAGGGCAGGGATGGATGGGATACTGGGAATTAGGAATTTTTCCCTGGGAGGCTGGGCAGGCCCTGGCACAGGGTGCCCAGAGCAGCTGTGGCTGCCCCTGGATCCCTGGCAGTGCCCAAGGCCAGGCTGGACACTGGGGCTTGGAGCAGCCTGGGACAGTGGAAGGTGTCCCTGCCACAGCAGGGGTGAGATGGGATGAGCTTTAATCTCCCTTCCAATCCAAACCATTCCATGATTCCATGAGATACCCCCTGAGCTGGTGACTGCTGTCCCCAGGCTGCACTGGTTGGAGGAGCACTGCTTGGGGAAATCTTGGAGTGGGGGTGGCAGGGCTCACACAGAACCTGCTGCCTGCACCTTCCAGCGACTCCCCCAACCCCAAAGCGCAGCTCTGGATTACAGCATTCCATGCCCAGCACCCTGCAGGGCTCCCGGAGCAAAGGTGTGGCCTCTGACACTCCCAGAAAAATCCAATATATCTGATTTTCCAAAGCAGCCACTCGGTTCTCTCCAATCACAGCGTGGCCGTGGAACAATGAGGGCACAGCCCCAAAAGGGGTGGGAGCAGCGAGCTGCCAGCTCTTCCTGCATCCACGAGCCCGCCGTTTCCAGGAGGAATCACTTGCCAATACATATGGTGTTGTGTGGATGGGAAATGTCACGGAACATAACGTCCTGATATGTTTAAAAATAAATCGCTGGGATGGCTGAAAAAACAAATGACTGAAGGGAGGGGACTTGTGGTGGCTTCTGCTGGGGATTAATTTTGTCGTTTGGTTTGGGGAGAGCTCTATTCAGGTGTCAAAGTCGGTGTTGGTTTGATAAACTGGGGGGTTTGGCTCCGTCTCCAAGGAGTGCTGGGGAACGAGGTCAGTTTCTTAATTAATTTATGCAAATTGCTGCTTCCTTCTCCTCTGTCTGAATGTTAGTGACACCTGTCTTATCTCCTCACAGCTAATTGCAGGGAACAAACAGGGAAGCATGGGCAGGACTTTGGGAATGGCACCAGCAGGAGTGACGGAACTTCCACAATGAACCCAGAAAGCTGCAAAATTATAACAATTATTGATGATTGATTACTATTTATACATTCTGTAAAGCACTGATCAGAGCGATTCCTGGGCTCCCACTCCGTGCATGGAGCAGGAATATCCTCACAGCAGCCTGGAGCATCAGGATGAGCTCCTGGCTGGATGTCACGCCTGGAAAATCCACCCCAAATCCCCTTCCTGGGTTTCCTCTGTCCCTCCACTCTCCCTCCCTGCTCTGTATGATCCTCCCAAACCCAGAATTTGCCTTCCAAGACAGCTGGATCCTTAAGGTCTCTTCCAAGCCAAACAATTCCATGGTTGGTGATCCCAAGGCAGCTTCCCTGAGCCTCTTGGAGTGGTGGGAGCTGTCCCTGCTCACTGGGATTGCACTGGATGGCTTCAAAGGTTCCTCTCAACCAAATCATACTGGGATTTTTCCATAGAACTGGGCTGCAAATGAATGGATTCTTCATAATAATAATAATTCAAAAAATAGTGCAAATTCCTGCCCCAAAGGGATGGGGAATAGGTAAAATGGGCCGGGAAAAGACTGCAGTTGCTGCAATGGGAATGGTGCACCCCAAAGTTTCTCCTCTCCTTCTCCCCTCCCCTATTCATGGGTTATCTGGGGAAGAGAAAGTCTTCAAAATTCCAAAAAAATCCTCCCTGCATTCATTTTGTTATTAACATTCCAGGTAGCTTTATTTCATTTTTTTTAAAGAATTTCCCTGGTTTTGATGAAGGCACAAGGAAGAAATCAAAGCTGGGACAGCAGGAAAAAAATCCCAGCAGAGGGAAGGGAGATGAAGAATGTTGGTGGAGCTGCATCAAGGCACCAGCTTGGTCTGAATGCCAATATTTGGGGTATTCTGATTTCATCTCCCAGACAGCACAAACTGGACCAGCTCATGCTGGGCCCATGCAGATATCCCAGGAAAATCCTGCTTTTCTGGTGCAAGATGCTCCAGAACCAGTCAGCACATGGCAAATGCCTATTTCCAGGATAATTTATCACAATTCCCTTTGGATCTTTTGTTTCTTTGCTGAGTGATTAAAAAATACAAGTTTCATTTAATAAAAGAAAAAAACCAAACCATTATTTGGGCCTAAAATTGCAGGGTTTTGCATGAAAAAAATATGTCCAGATTTTAAAGTAGTTCTAGGCTGCTTGTGTGGACTTTTGTGGTCATTTTTTCTGAAGAAAACCTGTTTTGTTCAAAACTCCAAAGCCTCCAGCATTATATCCAAAGGGTTCTTCATGTTTTATTCCCTTCTTTTTTCATTTTTTTTTTTTTGGAGAACTGTTTGAAAATTTGGCTGGGGTGAAAAAAGCAGAATCACAGGAGCCCTGCCTGGCATGAAAGTTCCTTTTCCTGGCGAAATCCAACCCAGATATGATGAAGCAACACCCCCTTGGGGGAGCAGCCTCATCCCAGCAGGAGAGCTGTAGGTGGGACTGGAGGCTGGGCCGTTCCCACTCCAGGGGCACAGCAGGATTCCTGCCTTTCCATGGTTTTTTCATCAGTGATGGAAATACAGGCTCTTTTCCCTAGGAAAATACCCAGAATTCTTCCGAGTCGTGTTCCTGCCTCCCTCCTCTCCAGCCCAGGGTTCCCTCCTCTCCCAGCCTTCTCCTGCTTCCCCCCAAAGTCCAGCCTGTCTAGATTTCCCTCCAGCGTCCCTGCCTGGGGCTGGTGTTGGGGCTCCTGAGGAGTCTTCCCACCAGGCACCCACCAAACATCAATTCAAGTGTCCATCTGGGCTGCAGAGGGATGTGGGAAGATGAGGATGGGGATGAGGATGAGGATGGGGATGAGGATGAGGATGAGGATGAGGATGAGGATGAGGATGAGGATGAGGATGAGGATGAGGATGAGGATGAGGATGGGGTTGGGGATGGGATTGGGAATGGGAATGGGAATGGGAATGGGAATAGGAATGAGGAGGGGAGACATGGGATGCAGCTTAGGGAGGTGTCCTTGGCACTTTGGGTCCATGATGGCTGCAGAGCCCCCAGTGTCACTGTCCCCACTGTCAGTTTGGGGACAGGGCTGTTCTGAGGGCCAGCAGTGCCCAGTGCTGCGTGCAGGTGCTCCCGCAGGCAGGTGCAGAGCTGCTGGAGGTGTCCTGGTGTTCATCTGCAGCTCCAGGAGCCAGCATCCTGTTTGTCTCCTCCATCCCAACATCCCACGTGCCCAGGGCTTTTCCTCAGGCTCTGGACCTCCAGCCAGGGCACAGCCACCTGCAGACCCCAGCCACTGGGGTGTACCCTACCGGTGCCTCATCCCTGAGCAATTCCAGCCAGGATGAGCCCAGAGCAGCCTCTGGCGCTGCCCAAGCACCAGAGCCAAGCGACTTCTCCCGAAATAACTCCCAGCGCCGCGCCGCTGGCGGATCCTCCCTCCTGGGATGTGTGGAGGGGCTCAGCACCTCAAACTCGGCAGGGAATTCGGTGCTCGAGTGAAGTGTGAGACTGTGGGAAGCGTCTGGAGCGGCGGCGGCTCCGCTGTGCCAGCCTGGCAGCAGCTGCCACCGCCCGTATGGCTCTGCCCACATGCACCCCCTCTGCAGTGCCTCCTGAATGTGCAATATCAACATTGCGGGAGCAGAGGATTTCTGCATGTCATTATCCCAAGGTTTATTTGAATAAAAGGCTGGCGGGGGGAGGCAGAGCCGGCTCCGTTGAGCGGCTCCGGCGGAGTCTCGCAGCTCGGCTCGGAGATGCCGATAGACAGCGGGAGCACAGACACAGCCAGGGCTGTGTTTGCTTTGCCGAGTGCTGCTAAAACATGTTGCCATCGAGATTCCCAAGCCCCACGTTTCTAAAATATTCATCGCCACAGCCCAGATTCCCTCCCAAGGAGCAGAAATCCAGGCAGAGACGAGAATCTATCTGGCATCCCCTTGTGGCTTTGCTTCTCCCTGCTGTGATGGGAGAGCAAGGAGCAGAACCACGGCAGAGCCCAGGTCTCGGTGGATTGCTGCCAGGCCTCGTGGCAGACACAAGAGTGTCCTCACATAGTTATCCCCTCAATATCTGCACCACGGAGTCTGGGATGAGGAATCAGTCATGAGGAACCCATAAAAAGGGGATAAGGAATCAGTGCTGAGGGATCCATAGCAAGGGGTCTGTAAGGAACAGCCACAGAAGCTGCAATGAGGAACAACAGCCAGCAGCGTGGGCAGAGCCCCTTAGTGACACTTCAGAGTCACCTGGGCACCTTCAGAGGTCTCTGAACTGTGTCTAGGGGCAGGATGGACATGCAGAAAAAACTCTCCAGCATGGACCTGCTGTTCCTGAGGTCAGGAATTCCATCCCCTGCACATTCTGCTGCCTTTTGGGATCTCATCCAGTGCCCCACTGCTGTCACACGGAGATGTCACCATCATGGTGGCTTTAAGTAAGAAAAATACACTCTCTCTCCTGACCTAGTGGAGTTTTACTGTCCCTGAGATTCCCGAAGGTCCTGGTCACAAACGCTACATTTTGGAGCGACTCCATGTGCAGAGCTTTGCCCCGAGGCAGCAGCAGCTGCTCCAAAATGACCTGCTTTGGGGGCAGGGGTCCCGTTTCAAAGGACCAGGGAATGTTCGTGGACCAGTTCAGCCGCAGCCCCACGAAAAGGCTGAGGTCAGGAGGTGCCCCAGGGCTCCAAACTGCGCCTCCAAATTCCCAGGTGCAGATGTTCTTCCCACCCAGCTCTCCCAGCACCCTGCAGCCCAAACCATCGCGTTTGTGGGTCAGATTTCATTAAGGAGGGCCGGATACTTGGAAGACATCGAACGTTTGTCTCTGGTTATTGTCCGGGTGATTTACATAATGGATTAGCACAGATTAGCCCGGCAGTGGGAGAGGCACCGGCTCGCTTTGCATGCTCCACAGGCGAAGGATTCCGGCTGGAAATGGGATGATCTAATAACAGGGATAATTGCTGCTTTATGGACTATAAGTGCTGCCGTGTCAGGGGCTCGTCTGCCTCAACAGTGAGGCCATTGTACAAATTTAAATCCCCCGGTCACCCCACAGTTCACGGTGACAGCAAGTGGCCCCACTGTGACTTCCACGGGGACACTTGGAACACCTGCACCACAAGATACCAGCAGTGAATTAATTGATCCAACCCCTTAAAACTGCTTTCACGGGATCCCCCAGTGCTGATATTCCACTTTCCCAGCCCCTAGAGAGATGCTGGAGCAGGGGAAACCGAGGCAGGAGCAGTTTTCCTTTGCACACGGTGGAGGGTGGGGTTCCCTTATCACCCCCATTCTCAGTGCTTTTATCTTTGATTCCCTGAGGGTAAATTCAGGGCTCGACAATTAATTTCTGCCGGGTGTTTTGCACTGCTCAGGAGCCAGCCAAGCCCATACTGTGAATATTACAAAGCTTTTTAGAACAGGAGAGCTTGGCAATTGCGACAGCACTTTTGAATCATTCATAATTTTGCACAGGGGCAACTTCTGTAGGTGTCTCGTTTCCTCTATGTTCATAATGTTTTAGGACTAAAAATAACAAGGAATTGCTGTTTGAAATGTGAACGAGGAATTAGAATTGCCAAGGAACTCAGGAGTCAAACTGTACTGGAGGACATCAGAGCCTTCCCACAGCCGCAGCTCCAAACCCAATTAATCCCGGGTTAGGCACAGGAAAACGTGTGGCGGGGAAGATTGGGAACCAGCTTCCACTTCCCAGCCAAGCAATATGCAGATGAATGAGAAGGGGGTTTGGGGGAAAATTAGCTGGAGCTCCTTTGTGCCCACAAACAGCGCAATGCTGAGGCCAGCTGAGCGCCTGGGCTGCATCCCTCTCAAATTCTTGGGAGGAAAGCACTGCCTTGGGACAGCAGAGCTGCACTCCTGCTCCTGGTGGGAGTCTCCTGCCTCATCCTTCCCACGTGAGGCTGCTCCCACGGCCTGGGGCAAAATCCTGGAGAGGTTTAAATATCTCCTGGGGACATTGGATCCCTTCCTGCAGAGGAGCTTTGCTGGAGCTGCCTGGGACATTCAGTGGTGACAGTCCTGGAGCTGGGATGGGGCTCCTGGACAAGCAGGGCACAGGGAGGAGCTGGAACTGCTGGAGCCAGCCCAGAGGAGGCTCCAGGATGAGCAGAGGATGGAGCAGCTCTGCTGGGAGGAAAGGCTGGCACAGCTGGGATTGTTCACCTGGAGAGGAGAAGCTCCAGGGAGAGCTCAGTGTGGCCTTGCAGGGCCTGAAGGAGCCACAGGAAACCTGGAGAGAGACAATTGACAAGGGATGGAGGGACAGGACACAGGGAATGGCTCCCACTGCCAGAGGGCAGGGATGGATGGGATATTGGGAATCAGGAATTGTTCCCTGGGAGGGTGGGCAGGCCCTGACACAGGGTGCCCAGAGCAGCTGTGGCTGCCCCTGGATCCCTGGCAGTGCCCAAGGCCAGGCTGGACAGGGCTTGGAGCAGCCTAGGACAGTGGAAGGTGTCCCCGCCATGGCAGGGTATTGGAATGGGATGAGGTTTAAATTCCCTTTCGACCCAAACCATTCTGGGATTCTCTGACCAGGATTGCTCTGGGCTGGACTGAGCCAGAGCTGCCCTCAGACTGCTCACGCTGTTCTGGCTGGCTCAGAATGAGCAGCTGACCCTCCCAACTGGTGCAGTTGTTGTCCTAATGCAAAGGTCCCTCTCTGACCCCCTTGGATTTGGGATCCCCTCAGATTCCTTTCCAAGAGGTCACTGCTTAGATCCTTCCCTGCCTCTCCCAAGCCTTACCCAGCCTCCCTGAGCCCTCCTCCATGGCAGGGGTCTGCTCCAGCCCCTTGCCTGATGATTTCTGTGCTGAGCTCTCCTCTGAGCCGAGGGGATGAGGAGAATTCACGTCCTGGAAGTTTCAGCCTCTTCTTTCGGAATTAATTTTGCAAGCTCCTCCTTGGCCCCAGCTCTCTGTGGGCTCAGGCAGAACAGGGCCAGCGAGAGGGGAAAGTCATGTTTCTGGTTAAATCTCCAAAGCAAAAATAATCCATTTTAATGAAGGTTCACAATCTGCAATGAATGTGAAACAATGTTGTCAGCTAAGCTGTTGCATTATTCACTTTTATTTGTACAAGGTCCTTCCATTAATATTTGACTACAAGAGAATGCAATTAAAAATTTTCTACTTGAATAAACCTCTCACCACGGTGTTGGTTAAAGGATAAAACCCTTTTAGGGTGGTGGAGAAGGGAATTTAGCACACTGGCACGTGGGTCACACACTGACTCTCATCCTCCTGCACCCCAAGTTTTGTTCCCTGCTCTCATTTTCTGCCATGCATTCCCTTCAATCCTCGCCCCACATCGGTTCCTCTGGGCTCCCCTGCTCCCTTCCCTGGCATCTGGAGGATCCCAACGCAATCATTTCCTTCAGAGCAGAGCCAAGACAGGCAGGGAAGGGAGGGGGGATGTGCAGGAAGGTGGGAAGCACCCCCAATCCACAATTCCCCAAATTTTCAGGTTGAGGCAGAGCCCCATTTTCCAGGGAAGGAGTGGGGCTTTGCCTTCGTGTCCAGGGGTGTTTGCTGGCAGGGAGAGATGATTTATTATTTAAATTTTGGCATGCATGGCTGGGCACTGAATTAGTTGTAATCTCCCAGGATGGGAGGAAAAAACCTTCTAGGATCAGGGAAGAGAGTTCAGACACGAGCTCAGCTCATCACAAAAGAGAAGATGTTGGGGACAAGGGACACAAGGATGATATGCAAAGCATGGAGTCACATATAGAAGGATTAGGCACTAATTCCCTTTCCAGAGCATCCAGGAACAAAGAGCCTGTGGTGAAAATAAAACCACAGAGTTGAGGTGGGCACAGAGGGTTGAAATATGGCCAGGTTTGTACGGATTGGTGGCAGGGAAGAGGACAATCCATGAGCTTGGAACTGTTGGGCCTTTGGGAGATCCCTCCCTGCTCCCAGGCCCCTTCAGGGAACTGGGAAGTGCCACCAGGAGCTGGACATTCCATCCCGTGCTGCTTCACCTCCTGGAGAGTCCGACACTCCCTGGGGGGCTGCTGGGAAAAGCATGAGGGACGTTTGGGAGCCTGGATGGGGATAGAAGGAGAAAATATGTGTGGATATGTGGAAAAGGAGCCTCTGGCCTCAAAAAATGAAGTCTAGGAGAGGTTTGGATCTTCTTTTGGAGCAGAAATTTGGAGGCTGAGAAGGCCAACTTTGTGGGCAGGGAGATGGCCAGAGAATGTAGGAGTGTCTCCAGGAGCAGGGGAATAACCTGGGAGAGTGACTTTTAGAGGAAAAGGACCCCCAGGAGAGTTTCCACCTCCCCAGGGACCTCCACACAAGCAGAAGAGAAACCAGAGAGGATTTTGGGGAATAAATGCTCTGGCTCAGCTGATCCAGGTCCAGCATCCTGTCGATCACCTTTGGTTTTTTGGAAGAAGATCTGCCAGGGCACACAGTGGGAAGAGATCCAACCCCATCCCATGGCATAACCTCACAGATCCCTGTGGGAATTCCATACCCTCACCATTAAACCCCACCCAGGAACATTTGTACATCTACATCTCTTTAATGACTGGATTTGCTGATCTTAAAGGTCTTTTCCAACCTAAACAATCAGGATCTGTCTTCTTTCAGAACCAAGCAGGACCTGCTGCTGTGCCATAAAATCCAGAAAAGCTGCCAGCACTGTCCTCCTCTTTCTGGGATGAACATTTTCCCATTTCTGGGACAAGCACAGCTCCTCAGGAGATCTCACCCGGGATCATCACTGAGGCTGGAGCAGCCCATCCACAGGGATCCCAGGGAACACAACAACCAACCAGCAGCAGCTGCAGGGAGGATTCAGGGAATATTCTGTGCATTATTCTGCTCTTCCCTTCTCTCCTGCTGGGCTCTTCCCTGGCTGTTTGAGGGGAAGGTGGTAGCGACATCCAGAGCTCCAGAGAAGCTGCTGGGACCATTTCTGGGCTCTCCTGAGGGGCCCTGGCTTTACCCCTGGAGATTTCACAGCCTGCTGCAAGGGGGGATCAGCTCATCCAAACTTCAGGAATCTGCCCACGGAATGCTAAGCAGCACCTCAAGCAAGGCCTGGGAGTGCACAGAGAGGGATCTGCAGACCTTCAATTCACTACGCTTCAACTCTTCCCAGATAAAATAAGGATTAGGAAGCCCATTCATCTTCAGGAGTGCTCTGGAAAATCAGTCCATTATTTGCGTCCCATTAATGTTCTCTGGGCTGGGGAGATTAATAATTCCATCTCCAGCAGCAGATTTGTACAGTGAGGAGTACAAAAGACAAGGGCCCATCCCAAACAAGCAGGCTGGAGCAGGATGTGAGGGATGGTTCATGGAATGTGTGCCAAGATTCCAGCCCAGGCCAGGCTGGGGCACCCAGGAGCTCTCCCAGGAGGAATGGAGTGCAGCTGCATCCCAATGCCAAAGCATTCCCAGAGAATCATGGACTGGGTTGGGTTGGAATGGTCCTTAAAAATCACCCAGTGCCACCCCTGCCATGGCAGGGACACCTTCCACTGTCCCAGGCTGCTCCAAGCCCCAGTGTCCAACCTGGCCTTGGGCACTGCCAGGGATCCAGGGGCAGCCACAGCTTCTGGGCACCCTGTGCCAGGGCCTGCCCACCCTCCCGGGGAACAATTCCTGACTCCCAATGTCCCATCTAACCGTGTCATTCCCTGTGTCCTGTGCCTCCATCCCTTGTCCCCAGTCCCTCTCCAGCTCTCCTGGAGCCCCTTTAGGCCCTGGCAGGGGCTCTGAGCTCTCCCTGGAGCCTTCTCCTCTCCAGGTGAGCACCCCCAGCTCTCCCAGCCTGGCTCCAGATCAGAAAGGGGCTCAACCTGGAGAAAAGGAGGCTCAGGGGGGACCTTCTCCAGGAGGGTGGAGCCAGGTTGGAGTTGGGCTCTGCTCCCAGGGAACAAGGGATAAGACAAGAGGAAATGGCCTACAAGCTCTACCAGGGGAGGCTCAGGGTGGACACCAGCAGGAATTTCCCCATGGAAAGGGTGGTCAGGCCTTGGCAGGGGCTGTCCAGGGAGGTTTGGAGTCCCCATCCCTGGAGGTCTCCCAGGAAGGGCTGGAGGTGGCACTCAATGCTCTGGGCCGGGGACAAGGTGGGGATTGGGCACTGCTTGGGTTTGATGATCCTGGAGGGCTTTCCAGTCTCAGTGGTTCTGGAATTCTGTGAAATACTTTCCTTTCATCCAAACCCATCTCCTCAGTACAGACCCACCCTTTGAGCAGAGACTGATCTGAGGAAACCTCAGAAATAGAGCCTGGAGAATTCCAAGCAGCTGGAAAAGGCAGTGGCTGGACAGGAGCTGGCCGCTCCTGCTGTGCTGCGTGAGGCTCCTGTCCCACCCCCAGAGCTGCTGGGAAAGCCTAAAGGTGCTAAAATCTGGTTATTGAACGATCCGGGAGTGCTGCACTGCTGCTCAGGGAGATTTATCCCCCATCTGTGCTTGTTTTCCTTCCACCGGCACACCTAATAAATATCCCCTTTTAAACCAAAGCACCTCCATTTACAAACCTGTTAGCAGAGCTCTGGCATTTCCCAAGGATTTTGCCTCCAATATCCCCGCCTGGAAGGCCACGTGTTAATCCCCAGAACTCGCTGGGATTTCTCAGGCTGGAGGTCCCTCACGTTTTCTCCTCTGCTAAAAAACAGATAATCCAAAATCTTCCAGCTGCCCACGCAGGTGAGAGCCAATAATCCTGGGAATTTGAGAGAGCGATTACAAACTGAAATTCCAGTTTTAGACGAGCATATCAAGGCTCAGAAACCTTTGTTGTGCATATAGGGAAGGGGGAAAATTTTAAAAAATTAAAAATCACCAAATCCCAAAGCCCTGCGAGGCAGTAAGTAAAGTTTGGCAACTTCCAAATGCATTCCCTGTTGTTCCAAGCTGTTCCCTGTGGCTCCCCAGAGGGCTGGTCCATAAAGGATAACAACCTTTGCCTGCTGGGAGCTATTAGCTTAAATGGGAGCGGGCTGCTGCAGCATTTAAGTCTGATTAGAATGGTATCATTGGATTTGTATGCACTTGGATCCATGCAGATGGATTTCACAAAAATTCCGAGAAATTACATCCAGGAAAGGGAGTTAAAGGGATGTCTCAATGCGTGGCAAGGCTCGCTCGGCTGACTGAAATTGCAAACAGAGGAGCAGGAAAAAGAAAAAGAAAACCACAAGGAAGTGAAAATGAGGCTGGGGAATTTAGGAACAGAATTCCAGGCTCTGGAATGGGCAGATGGATTAGAGATCAAAATAGCCACATATCTCTTCCTCGTTTTTCATGAAATTCAAATCATTTTCATTAGATGTGTGAGCACATGAAATCATTGCTGGGTTACACATGGAACTGCACAAGATTCGACATGCATGGTTACCCTCCATGCAGGTGTCACCCCTGGACTAAAACTTCTCCCATCCCAGCATTTCCAGGCATTCCCAGGCCACACTTCGAGCATGGAAACCTCACCAGTTCAGGTAGCAACCCCCAAATTTCCACATCCTGGGAACAAGCAGGGAATTTGTCGCTGGATAAAGCCCCAGACCCAGAAAAGCATCGACCTCTTACAACTCATTTGTCTCTCTTTGACTTGCAAATCTCAGGAATTTTCCACCCCAGTCAACTCAGCTCCCACCTCCCTCTGAGAGGGCAAGGCAGCTCCTGCAGCATCTTCTGCTCGAAGGTTTTTGGTTTCTCTCAATGCTTGAGCGGCTCCTTTAGGGGGTTTTCTCACCCATGGAGCTGCTGGAACGTTCCCAGACACAGGGAGTGAAGCTGGGCTTCCCTAGCCGCCCCGTGATGCCACGAAGGGTCACTCAGCCGACCCCAGAGTGCCCAGCACGGTGCAGTCGGAGCTTTCCAGCAGCTTCTTCGTTCCTAGAGCCATTGATGAGCTTTCACTTCATTAAAATAATTGCTAATAAGTCTGGCATTCTTCAGGCAGGCTCAGAGTCTGCTCCCTGTGCCCAAAGCCATGGCCTTGGCCGGATGGGGATGGACCAGGGATGCTGGAATGAGGGAAAGGACAAGCAAGAGTCTTTAAACTGCCTGAAACAGCCTGATGAGCGTGGCCATCTTCATCCCATCATGTTCATCTTCATCCCAGCCTTGGGAAGAACTGGGATACAGAGGGGCACTGCAAGTACCCCACTAATTCCACTGCCAAGGCAACATTCCTTGATTTTCCAGCCCCACCCAGGCCCATTTCCCCAGCTCCAAAAGGTTTAACCCTTTCTTTCCCTCTCCAAACCCTCCCTGCTTGGATAAACAGCGCCTCAGCCCCCAGTAATCCTTTTTTAACGTTTAACAAAATCTTTCTCTCCTTCTTAAGGCTTAAGGAGAACAAAAAAAAAAAAAGAAAGAAAAAAAAAGGCCAAAAAAAAAAAAAAAAGCACTTTCCCTATTTAGCAACATTCTTGTGTGATGTTTATTGGAACGGGCTGAAAGAGCTGAGGTTTGAAAATTAGGATCTGGCAAGGAAACAGTGTCCTCAGGGGCCAGAGAACAAACCTCTCTGGGAGGAAAGTGATGGGACCAGCCTTTAAAGGCTGGAAAATTGCAAACCAATGTGCTCAGCAGTATTTTCCTTTATGCAGTTCTTTTATTCTTAAGATGAAAATTGCTTGGGACAAAGGCATTGGTCTCATACGTGGGACAGTGTGCTCCTTCCTCTCCTCTTCCCTGTGAAAATGTGTGCTGCTTTGAAGAGATGTTCAGCACGAAGCAAATGCCAACGTGACCATTTTTAATGCAAATTCGCTGCCATCTCTCCCCTCTCCTCTAATGCTGCCTGGAAATGTGTGACAGTGCCTTGGCAGGGCTGTCATTCAGGGAGGAACAGGGGCCTGCGGTGCTTTTCCAGGATGAGAAAGTGCCTTGTTGGGTTTCCAGCCTCTGATCCCACCCGGACATGACAGCAAAAGTGTTTTCCAGCCCTCCCTGGGGCTCGCTGCTCAGTCATTGCGAGGTTTTAATGAGTGGACAAAGCTGGTGGCATCACTGCGAGGATGCTCCTGTGGGCAGGGCTGGCAAAGTGCCCCTTGCACAGGCAGGGGTGGGCAGAGGTGTCTCCAGTGCCCCCTTCTCGTGTAGGTGTGGGCAGGGGTGTCCCAGTGCCTGTGGTTTGGGTAGGGATGGACAGAGGTGTCCCCAGTGCCCTTTCTTGGGTAGGGAGGGACAAAGTTGTTCCCAGTGCCCCTTGCACAGGTAGGGGTTGGCAGGGGTGTCCCCAGTGCCCCTTTCTTGGGCAGGGGTGGGCAAAGATGTCCCAGTGCCCCTTGCTTGGGTAGGAGCAGGCGAAGGTGTTCCCAGTGCCTCTGGTTTGTGACAGGGCACGTGGACTACACCGGACCGAGTCCCACAGGGTGACCCTCAGCTGGCTGGTCAACGGGTGCCTGGATAGCATAATTAAAATCCCCAACAGGAAGATGGAAGGACTCTTGAGCTGCTGGAATCCGAGCGGGTTTATTGAGGATTGATCGAAGGAGTAGGGAGGCAGACATAGGAGCAGGGAGACAACCACACTCAGGGGAGGCAAGCTCCGAGAGCCGGGGGGGAAGGAGGGGCCAGAGTATATAACTGGGGAGGGAAGGAGTAACCAGGGTACAAATGATCCAATGGGAAGAGGGTGAAAGGGAGGAACAGGGATGGGGTAACATAAACTGGGCCAAAGAGGGAAAAGGGAAGGAGTGGTTTACAGAGGGAACCATTAGGAGCAACGAGAACGGGGAACTTTCCAGAACTTGGGGAGATGACAACCACAACCTGACAGGTGATGGGCATGTGCTCATTTGCACTGGGGGGCAGAGGACTCTGGGGAAATGCCTTATGCTAAACGAGTGTAGTTTCCCATGGCATTCCCACACTGTCCTCCCCTTGGGCACATCCCACAGGGGCAGGCACCGAATCACGTCCCGCGCCCCCAATCCCGTCCTCCCCAGCCCGCACAGGGTTAAACCCTCTCTGCTCTGCCCGGGGGTGGGAATTGCGCTGGGGCCGCTGCCCTGCCCCTGTCCCCGCTCCGGGGGGACGCGGCCGTGCCTTTCCCAGCCGTTCTTCCCACACTTTCCCCGAGCGTGGCTCCGGTGCGGGGCCGGGGCCGGCGCTCCCCGCCCACGGAGCGGGGCGGGCAGGCCGGAGGTTCCCACAGCCCACGCCGGGAGCAGAGGAAGCACAGCCCCCCAGGGCCGGCTCCGGGAGCCACAGCTCGCCACAGCCCCCTGCTGCCACCCGCCTGGGCCCGGCTGGGGGTGCCGTGCCCGCTGCCGCACCCCCGGGCACACCCGCGGCTCCCTCGGGGGCTGCGGGGGTAAATACACCCGGGGGGAGTGTCCGTGTGCCTTTTCCGTGGAATTCCATCCCCATCCTCCCCCGAGCAGCCCGCGCTGCTGGAACGCTGCCCATGCCCTTTGTGACCCGGGCACTGCCCGGGTGCACACGCGGGGGGAGCAGCACCTCTCCTGGTCACTGCTCTGGCACACAAATCGTGGAATTCTGGAATCACACAATCATGGAATGCAATTGAAGGGGCGTTAAAGCTCATCTCAGTCCACGTCATGCCATGGCAGGGACACTTTCCACTGTCCCAGGCTGCTCCAAGCCCTGTCCAACCTGGCCTGGGACACTTCCAGGGGCTGGGCACCCTGTGCCAGTGTCACAGCCTGGTCACTGTTCCTGTGCCCATAAAGACACCTGAACACCACTCCTGGCCTGCTTCACCCCTTCCATCAGTGACACCATCCCCACAGGAGCTGGAGGAGCCCAGGAGCTCCTGCCCCAGCCTTTGGGTCTCCACACCATTCTCTGCAAGTCCTTCTCCCGGCCTGCACCCTCCTGCTACCTGGGGGTGCCTCCTGTGCCACAGAAATGCCCATCCTGGCTGCAGCTGCAGAGGGAACACGGGGGGTGGGGGGGATTCAACCAGTGATGGGTCACTATTCCCAAAGCCTGGGAGAATTAACAAATTCTTACTCATGAATTAGTTCTGTCTGGGCAGCACACATGCTACAGCAGGCATGGAGGAAAGGTCATTTCCTCCAGGTGCCCTTACACCTGGGCTTTGCTGTGGAAACGACATTCCCAAGGCAGGGAATAGGAGGGTGGAGAGATAAAAGCCTGGGAGCAGCATCTACCGGTGCCCCAGCCAGGAGAATCCTGCCTGTGGCATCAGGTGACCCCGCCTCAGACCAGGACCACCCAAGCTGATTTTCCCACCTGAGGCACACCAGAAGATGGGAGGAGGGTTCCAGGAACAATTCCTGATGCCCAGGGATGATGGGGAGGCCATGGGAAGCGGCTGGGAGAGGCAGCAGGCAGGGAGCAGCCGAGCTGTAATCCCACACCCTTGGCTATTTAATGCTGCTTATTGCAGCCTTCAATTCTCCCTCTCCCTGCAAGACAAATGTGATCAGTGCTCCGTGAGCCCGCCCAGCCCTCCCCAGCCCCGCTGCAGCCAGCAGGGAGTTTTGCTGGGGGGCAGGATAAGATTGTGCAGATATAATAACTCCATTCATCACCGGCGAGCGGGGCCGGGCGGGCGGCGCTTTGTAAATGGCTCGGGAAGTTTGGCAGCTCGGATGCCACCAATCTCCCTGACAGGCAATACCAGGGTGCCCTGGAGCCCTGGGGCAGCACAGCCAGGGCAGCCAGAGCTACAGGCACTGTGCCAGCCGGGACTCTGCTGCCCCATGGGGAGACAATGGAGGGGAAGGCTCTCCCTGCCTTGAGAATCCTGGGAAAATGCTCAGAGCAGCAGGAGAACAAGTCTGAAGGGGCTCATTCCCCAGGAATGAGTGATGGTCTGAGGCCAGAGCACCCACAGCTCCCACGGGACCCATCCTCAGCCTTCCTCACACTCTGGGAGCTGTGCACTTAAAATTACAAAATCACAGAAAACCTGGATTGGGGGAGAACTTAAATATCTCAACCCACCCCTGCCACGGCAGGGACACTTTCCACTGTCCCAGGCTGCTCCAAGCCCCAGTGTCCAACCTGGCCTTGGGCACTGCCAGGGATCCAGGGGCAGCCACAGCTGCTCTGGGCACCCTGTGCCAGGGCCTGCCCACCCTCCCAGGGAACAATTCCTGATTCCCAATGTCCCATCTAACCCTGCCCTCTGGCAGTGAGAAGCCATTCCCCCTTGTCCTCGCTCTCCATCTCTTGGAAATCATCTCTCTCCATCTTCCTTGTAGTCCTCCTTCAGACACTTGGACCCTGTGGATGTGTTGCCTATGGAAAACCTGGATATCCAAGGATTTGGTGCCTTCCCAGCTCACTCACACAGCACTGGTCCGTGCATCCCTCCTGTACCTCCTGACTCAAAGCAGTATCTTCTGTCAGCCAAACTGTAAAAGGAATTATGGATATTTTTAAAAGAAAAGGTGCTCCAGCTGCATCCCACCTTCCTCCTGGTTGCCTTGAACCCCTGGGAAGTGCAACCCTGCTGCTGACACAGGGCTTGGATACGGGAGCTTTATTAACCCAAATTCTCTGTCCTGATTCTCTCTGCTGATTCAAGACCTGCTGATTTATTTCCATGCCCACCCATAACCTCCTGTGCATCCCCCCCTTCAAAATTCTGGCTTTGCAGAGACACCAGCGAGGGACAGGGCTGTTAAACACTGCAGAGATTGTCCATTCCCAACTCAATTTTTTGGTCTACATCCATTTTTAGAGTTTTGGATTCCTTTTCCCAATTTTTAATTACCAAGTTGGTACAGAAGGAACATTGAACCCCACTAGTTTTGCTCCTATCTGTGTTTTTCATTAGAAGCCTGGCATCTGTGGAAGAAAATCCAAGAAAGACTTTGTCTTTCCTGACACACAACAGCCTTCCTAGAGCTTAATAGAAATTTGAGTGAGGCTCTTGCTGCCAAGGATGCAAAAAAAAAATTGATTTTGTGTGTTCAAATTCACGCCTTATTTCTTGCAAAATATTTTCTGAGGGTGAAATTTCCCGTGCTTGCTTTCAGCAGAGTTTGCAGGAATGTGTTGAGCTGCTTGTCCATAGAACAGTGATTACCAATGTTCATTTTCAGGATTAAAATAAAAACAACAAACAAACGATTCTTGTCATTCCACAAAGAATTAGGGAACTGTTGCAGCTTCCTACACACACACACACACAGTGTGAGGATTTCTCTACAAAATCCTTGGCATACAGAGGCTGGGTTAAAGGGAAAATAAATAAATAAGTGTATGACACAAATAATTATCAAAATGCCTCGGAGCAGCCCATATTTCAGCAGAGTAATGAAGGTAGGTGCTCATTGTGCTCTGTCAAACCAAACAACTCACTTTTAGTATTCCTGCAGTGCTTTCTTCCAGGTAAGCACTATATTTACTTCTAGAATGCTATGGAGGCATTATATTTACTTCTATATTCCCCCTACTTTTTATATTTTAAGGGAATGGCATTACAGGTGCATTAAATATGGGGATGGAGGAGCATTACCTGGAATATTCAAGGTTCTGCTCATGGGAGCACAGGGTGAATATCTCCTGCCCCAGGGAGGACCCTCAGGCAGGAAAATCCAGGGGTTTGGATCAGGTCCCCCACTTGAACATGTGGGAAGAGTCAGAGGGAGGAGAGAGGAGAGGTTTTCAGGCATAGGAGAAGGAATTGGGTAAATTCTTACAAATACTGAGGGGTCCCAGAATCCAGAGTGGGTCAGGCTGAGGGGCCCACAGGGGCTCCCCTGGTGCCACCTCCGTGCTCCAGCAGCGCCATCCCAGAGCTCAGGGCACAGCAGGGTGTGCTCACAGCCCTGCAATGTCCCCAGGCAGGGACACCCCACAGCCTCTGCTCCATCTGCCCAGGGCTGGCACTGCCCAGGGCAGGAGTTCTGCCTCCTGGGAAGGGGCAGCTCCTGGGCTCAGGCCCTGCCCGGGGCTCTGGGGCCATCGCTGGGCCTGGAGCAGAGCCTGGGCCTGCTCTGCCCTCTGCACACGGGGACACGGGGACACGGGGACACACAGGGGACACAGGGACACAGGGACAGACAGGGACACACAGGGACACGGGGACAGACAGGGACAGACAGAGACACAGGGATAGACAGGGACAGACAGGGACACAGGGACACAGGGACACACAGGGGACACAGGGACAGACAGGGACACAGGGACTGACAGGGACAGAGAGACACACAGGGACAGACAGGGGACACAGGGACAGACAGGGGACACAGGGACACACAGGGACACAGGGACAGACAGGGGACACAGGGACAGACAGGGACAGGGGGACACACAGGGACAGACAGGGGGACACAGTGGGACACAGGGACACACAGGGACACACAAGGACACTCAGGGACACCCAGGGACACCCACAGACACTCAGGGACAGACAGGGGGACACAGTGGGACACAGGGACACACAGGGACACACAAGGACACTCAGGGACACCCAGGGACACCCACAGACACTCAGGGACAGACAGGGGGACACAGTGGGACACAGGGACACACAGGGACACACAAGGACACTCAGGGACACCCAGGGACACCCACAGACACTCAGGGACAGACAGGGGGACACAGGGACACACAGGGACACACAGGGACACACAAGGACACTCAGGGACACCCAGAGACACCCACAGACACTCAGGGACAGACAGGGACACAGAGGAGCACCCAGGGCTGAGGCCCCTCTCACTGGGGCTCCTCTCCAGGCTGAGCAGCCCCAGCTCCCTCAGCCTTTCCTGGGCATGGAGATGCTCCAGGCCCTTGCTCAGCTCCAGGAGCTCCTGTCCCTGCTGTGCTGAGGATGCAGAGCTGGGCACAGCACCCAGAGGTGTCTCCAGGGACGGGCACAGGGGCAGGATCACTGCCTGTCCTGCTGGGAATGCTCTTCCTGAGGCACCCCAGGATCCCATTGTCCTCCTTGGCCAGAATTTATTATTTCTGTCATTTTCCTTCCCTGGAATAGGAAGGAACCATTCATCCTAAGTTCCTTCTGAGTAAAACCTTCCTTGCCAGGAAGTGCTGGATATCCTTCTCAATCCCAGATGGATTGGGAGTGCAAATGTCCTGGACAAAGAATCAGGGAAGAAATCTTATGAGACAGAAGGTGACCAGCTGAAGGGGAGCAGTATAAGGACAGAGCACATGCAGATGTGGCTGGTTGGGACTGGGCAGACTGGGAGGAAGAGCTCCAGAGCAGGCAGGGCAGGAGCTGAGCTCTGGGAAATCCATATGGGAATGGCCACAGGACTGTGCAGTGACAGCACATAACAGCAACTCCATAAACGATGGACAGCACCATAAAACCAGAACACAAACCTAAAACCTCCCATCCTGTGAGCATCCCTGGAAACCAGCAATGCACAGCAGGACACAGGGTCATCAGAGCAAAATTCAAGGACTTTTGGCAGAGAAACTTCATTTTTAAGAAATTTGTTGCTGATGCATGGAGTGAGTGTCCTGTGTGCATTTATTGTTTGGAAAATGAGCCCTTTCCCAGGGGCTGTGGTCTGTTCCTGCTGGGAACAGCATTCTCATCCCTGTCCTGGAGCCCTGGAGCAGGCCATGAGCATGGGGACTAAAGGAAGAGTCCGAGGGTGTTGTGATCCCCAGGATCAGGCTGGGTTGACTTCATTCGTCCTTTGCAATTATTTTTCCTCTCTTCTCTTCCATGGCAGCTTCACTGCAGGTATGTATGAGGAGACAGAGCAGGTAAACACCTCACATGGAAATCCAGGCCTCCAGTGGTGTCCTCAACAGCAGGAACAAACACTTTTCCTAAAAAATCCAGCCAGGACAACAGCCATCAGCTGGAAACAGCCTGTGATGGAAAGGATGCAAATGTGAGAGGCTGCACTGCCGTTCTCTGCCAATGACCTAATGAAGCACAAGAAGTGTTTGTGAGCGTGGCTGTGGAACAGACATTTACATAATGTTTGTCTGCAGCTCGGCTGTTACGCTGGGATGGCTCTGCAGGAAGGACAGGCTGTCCTCCTGGAGGTGGCACTGAAAAATGTGCTTCCCTCTGAGGCCAAGGGACAGCATTTGTATTCCTTGTTCCCAAGGAAATCGGCAGCCTGGGGAGACACTGGTCAGGTCACCCTGCCTTGGGCCAGCAGGGAGGGGGCAGAAGGCACCCAGCACCTTCCCAGGCACATTCCAGCCTGGAATGAGTGGGATCACTGTGCCAGGGTGTCTTGGGCTGAAAGATGTGGCTGGGGGTGTGTATACTATTCCTGTCTGTCAGAGCTGAGGCAGATACCCTCTGTTCATGGGCAGTTTTCTTTATCTCTCCCACAGCCAATCCTCCCTCCAGGAGATCTCTTCTGTTCATGGCCAGTGAGTGTCCCTGCATGGCTGAGAAAATTCCATCATCCCATGGGGAGATGCTCCACCCAGGGGAGGAGCCAAGCATTCCTACCTGGATACAATCTGACCTTGGAACACCACAGCAGCCTTTGCCCACTGCATTCCCAGAGGAGCAGCTTTCTTCCCCACTGCATTCCCAGAGGAAGTCCAGGCCCATCTCCAGCAGCCCTGGAGCTTCAGAGGAAAACTCCACCCTTGTCCAGGATCCCTGCTCCAGCAGAAGCACAGCTGGCACTGCAGGAGGGCTGAGCCACCATGGGATGGGACTGCTGCCACCAGCCTGACCCACAGGCTGCCAGGGCCTGCTCTGACTCTGGCAGTGTTTGGTTTTGTTTGTACTATTGCATTTGTATTTTTAGTTTTCCTAGTAAAGAACTGTTATTCCTATTCCCATATCTTTGCCTGAGAGCCCCTTAATTTCAAATTTATAACAATTCAGAGGGAGGGGGTTTACATTGTCCATTTCAGGGGAGGTTCCTGCCTTCCTTGGCATACACCTGTCTGTTCAAAGCAAGACACAGGGGAGAAGTGGGAGCAGTCAGGGGGCACAGGGTGGCAATCAGGAGCCACCACCCCAGGGAAGTAAATGGGGACAGGTAGTTCAGGTGCCTTGGAGAATGAAATGGGTATTTCCAAACTATCCCAGTATAGGGCAGGAAAGGTATTTTCCAGCTGGGTGTTGGGAGCAGGGAGAAAGGCAGGAGGTGTCAGGGAATTGTTGGAGCATCTGCAAAGCTTGCACAGGTCAGCAAGGATGGCCAAGCTTGGGACAATGTGGGTTTTGTAGGAAATGATCTTTTGATCCAGTTTTATTTAATACAACTGGAGAGAAGCAGCCAGAATGTCACAGTTTGATTGAGGAGTATAACAGAGAGAGTTAATTACTGATTGCAACCTAAGGCTCAAAAACCAGCCAGAAATCGGGGTTTGAAATGCTGCTCTCACCAGCAAAGCATGGGAAAAGCCATGGGAATGCCACCAGCCCCATCCTTGGGAAAGGGGCACGTCCATCCCTGAGCTCCACGGAGCTGGAGCTGTGCCCAGTCCCCACTCCCATCTGCTGGACCTGCAGGGGGGCTCAGATTGACAAAACTTCAGTTTCCCCATGGATTGGAGCATCAGAAATCCAGGAGCTGAGAGCGGACACCAAAATGGACTCTGATTTTAATTTTTCAAAGACTTCTATACTTAGAAGTCTCTTGTTGGCCCTCAAAGTGGACCTGTTACTCTCTGCTCTTCAGATGATTTATTAATTACAGGCAGAGTTATGGCAGAGCTGCAGCTCCCCCAGTCCTGGTGATTTGTGTGAGACTGGGAAAAAAAGCCATCACCATTTGCAGAAATAAACCCTACATGCCCAGGCAAAAAAAAAAAAAAAAAAAAAAAAAAGGAATGTCATCCTTAAAAACTGCACCCAAACACACACAAATATCTATTCAGATATATATCTATATATTTATATATAGCATTTGGTGATGTGTCTCATGCTTCAGGACTGAAGCTATTTTTATGCTTTTCATAAATGACCATGGAAGAGCATTTCAAATGAAGCTCAAAGAATAACATCCTTTTGTTCCCAGGAACAGATACAGCCAGAATGGTCTTGGCTGAGAAATAAAATCAGACTTTCAGAGGAGGAGACAGAGTAAAGTTACCTGAATAGCTGCAGATTCAGAACTTCTCATCTCCCTGTTACTGCATAAGAGATTTCTCAAGTTTGGAGAAAGCTCTGGGTTCCATCTTTAGGAGGGATACAAAGAACAGTATAAAGTCTCGTTCTAATTCCTGAAAGAAGCATCTGATGCTCTTTTGGAAGTGGTTAAATGCTGTGAAGGCCTCTGGAGGTGTGTTAATTATGGACAATCAATTCTGGCCTCATGGATGCTCAGCCATGGAAGATATTTCAGGTACAGCAAAGTAGACACATCACAACTCCAATAAATAGGTAGATCCTTTATTAAACTTAAAGAGAGAGCCAGGATTGGAGGGAGAAGATTATATTGGTTTGTCCTGGATAAATCAAACAGAAGAGCTCAACTTTATTGCTGCAGCAGAGAAGGTTCAGAAAATTGCAGACAGGTTTGGGTTGGAAGGAACCTCAAAGCTCACCCAGCCGTGGCAGGGACGCCTTCCACTGTCCCAGGCTGCTCCAAGCCCCAGTGTCCAACCTGGTCTGGGACACTGCCAGGGATCCAGGGGCAGCCACAGCTGCTCTGGGCACCCTGTGCCAGGGCCTGCCCACCCTCACAGGGAGGAATTCCTGATTCCCAATATCCCATCCATCCCTGCCCTCTGGCAGTGGGAAGCCATTCCTGTGGATATTCTCAGTTCAGTCAGAGAGAAAAGAGAGAGAACTCTCCCAGGCCTAGCCTGGGAAAGTTAGGAGAAGGAATGAAAACAATTATTATCTCTCTTTCTGTTCATGTTGTTTATAGATATGTTCTACTACCACCGTGTGCTATTCATAGTGCACCAATGGTGTGAAAATTTTTCACTTTGAGACCAATCACATTTCACCTTAGTGATGCTGGTTATAAAAGAGGAACGCTACTTGTTAATAAAGATCACTCTTTTGCCTTCTGAAATCGTACGAGTCATTTCACCCGTTCCCTAGCTCAACAGCCTCAGTTCCCTGTGTCCTGTCCCTCCATCCCTTGTCAATTCTCTCTCCAGGTTTCCTGTGGCTCCTTCAGGCCCTGCAAGGCCATCCTGAGGTCACCCCAAAGCTTCTCCTCTCCAGGTGAACAATCCCAGCTCTCCCAGCCTTTCCTCCCAGCAGAGCTGCTCCATCCTCTGCTCATCCTGGAGCCTCCTCTGGCCTGGCTCCAGCAGGTCCATCCCCCTGCAGTGGGATGAACACAGGGACTGTGTCAGGACAAACATTCAGGATGCTCTTGGTGTGAACATGAACACCAAACAGGCTGAAGAAAGGAAAAAGTGGGGATATGGAATTTTTTGGGGTGGCTATCCCACATTATTAACCCCCCAGTGGTGTCTGTACCCCCTGACACCCTTTCCCTGCTCCCTGTGGGGCTCCTGCAGCCTTAGGGCTCCTCTGCACATCCCTGGGCTCAGGACCTGCTGCTCCAGCTTCATCTGAAGAAACCACTCCAGATAATGCATCTTTATTTGTTTTGGAGGAATTAGATTTAAATTCTCCCAGAAATTCAATGAAACTCCTTTGTAATAGACAGCAGAAAGCCCACGAGCCCACGCTCTGCATGCCTTCAGAGCAGAACATCCATCTTTACAGCTCTCAGGTAATTCCAAACTGAGGACAAGTTTTTAGGAAAGGGACACCTGGATTAGAGCCAGGTCTTGAACCAACAAGGACACAGCCTGACCTGTGGCTCCTAAATAAGGCTTTAGAAAATACAGGATTTAGAAAATCCTCACCGAGAAAGCTGCGGGATCCAAAAGGTCTCAATGTGAGATCCGAAGTTAGGATCTGAAATTCCTGTTCAAGAACATCAGCAGGAGAAGGACCAAATAGAAGCTGTCACTGTTATTTTTCTTGTTGTCATTATATGGTAACAAGTGAAAGCAGAATGGAACTTTTGCATCAGAGGATATAATATAGTCTGTAGGTGTTGGGGAAGAAAGGGAAAGGATGCAGCACAAGGGGAGGAGGGGAAGACGAGGGGACAGTTACGTAAAACTGCAAAGATTAAGCCATTTTGGGCAAGAAGGTTCACAGGAAACTGAAAAGCCAAGAAGGTGGGAAGGTTTGTGCTGCTGTGCTTGGGGGTATCCACGTGGGACTGTCCTGGTGTGGGAATCCTCACAGATCAACAGGCATCGTGGCCAGTGCAGGCTGAATTTCTGACTTCCCATGGGGATGAGGAAATGGCTGAATTTCTGTTTCCTTCAGGGAATGAGGAAGAGGATGAATTTCTGTCTTCCTACAGAGATGAAGAAAATTAATTTCTATCTCCTACAGGGAATGATGAAGAGGATGAATTTCTGACTTCCTACAAGGGATGATGAAGAGGATGAGATTCCCTCAGCTGCCTCCAGGGGCTCCACAGCCACTGGATCCAGCACAGGCTTTCCAATGCAGCCCCAAATCCAAAGGGAAAGGGGAGGGTTCCCTTCCCTTCAGGGAAAAATTTCTTGCTGATTCCATCCCTATGCCAGCTGGAATATGGGACAAATCCTGCCTCCCCTGTGGTGTCACTCAGCAGGAATTCCTGCTCTGGGGACACCAGGCCATGGGACAAGTGTCCCTCTCAGGCAGGACAGGGTCGGGGTTCTCAACCAGGGCCTGGCATTAAGGCAGCAGCAGAGATAAAAACCAGAGTAAAACCACAAAAGTGCAGAGTGTGGCTGAGCCGTGGGGCAGAAGGGAAAAGCACCACACAAGAAATTGATTCCATTAAAAAGTAATCTCAAATTTAATAAAAGTTATGATTTGATTATAGCCGTAGAACCGCAGGGCAGGGGAGGGAGCGCAGGGAGAGCTGGGGGGAGGCACCGGGGAGGGGAGAGCAGCTCTCAGGGCTGGCTCAGCCTCCTGAAGGGCTCTCCCAGCCTGCCTGGGCATGCTGGCTACTGCCTGGTGCTGCCTGGCTACCTCCTGGCTACCTCCTGGCCTGTCCTCTCCAACCCTCTGCACTCCCTGCACTCCTCTGTCCCCACTTTGGGATCAGGCTCGGGGGCAGAGCACGGGGGAGGATAATGAGGGAGCTCCTCCAAATAACACCAGTATTTTATGAAATCAATGCCTCAATGTGCCTGCACGGATGCAGGGAAGTCCTTCATCATGCCAGGAAACACTGCTGCTTTTCCAAAGGCTGTGGCATGGAAAAAGCCACTGCTCTGCTCCAGCCTGGCTTCTCCAGCAGAGCACAGCAGCCCCACATCCCCCTAGGGATGAGTCCCACCTCTCCTCCAGGCTCAGAGGGCTGAAGCAGGACAGACCCCAGGGGGATCTGCCCACCCCAGGAGCAGCAGATGCTGAGCTGAGCCCTGGGGCGGTCAGCAGTGCTGTGACACCTCTGCTGCCTTTAAACCCTCTCCTTGCTCGGTCCAGGAGCATCCCCTTCCTCCAGCTCCAGTGGGGACACAATTCCTGGTCACAGTGTGGCTGGAGCCTCCCTGGGGTCACAGCTGGGAGGGTGACACTAGCAAAAGGCTGATGGGGATGTGGGGAGGAGCTGATCCCAGCCTGGTGTTGATCCAGACCCCACATTCTCCTAGGGAATGCAAGTGGTTCCCCTCATTTTTGCTGGGAGAGGGATGGGAATGGCCTGGGAGGGACAGGAGGAGCAGGATGGGGAGATGGTTTTGCCACTTGAGCCCAAGTAGAGGTGAAGGAGAACTTGCTGGTTCCCAGGAGGGCTTTCCTTGCCTGATCAATCAGAAACCAAACTCCCCAGCTCTGCTGTGCAAAATAGAGAAACGCACGCAGATTATTTGCCTTGTTGGAGTAATGCAAAGTCTCTACATTAAAAAAAAAAAATAATAATAATTGATCTGTGAGTTGCCATCACACTGGAACCTCTGGTTGCCCCCTCTTCAGTTCTTCTGTTCTCGTGGAAAAATTTGGCAGCTGGATGGCTGCCAGTGCCTCAGCAGTAAATGCACATGAAGGATTTCTGTGTTTATACAATATTGTTCTAGGTAAAGATAGTCCTTTAAATGCAGGTGACAGGCAGTGGCTGAGTGCAGACACCTCTGGAAAGGAGGGAAGAGAAATTAATTAATCCAGCCCCAATTACCTGGGCTTTACCTTTTAAGATGAGCTATTACATTATTTGAAAGCCTAGTTAGGGAAGTAAAGAACAAAAGAAGAAAACAGCCAAGTGTTAGGACTGAAAGAAATCTGATAATAGGAATTAAAAGGGATCTAATGCTGGTGTAAAGCCTGCTGCTAAATGGGAATGATAAAATTGATGGAAGTGTTGCTGAAAAGTTAAATATGTTCCAAAAATATTTCTGCTTAGTAATTAAAAGAAGCCAGAAGGATGGAATATTGCAAGTTTAAGGAGCTAAGGAGTTATTTTTCATTCTAAACTGTAACTATGGTAGTTATTAAATTGTATTATTGAGGCAAATGCATTTAAATTAGAGATGCTGTGCACTGGGCTTTGGAGAAACTCCTGAGGAACTTGGGGCTTAATGACACATCCTGTGATAATGTGGAATACTGGGAAAGCTTCAGTGAGAGGGGAGCACTGGGCTGAAACACAAACCAGAACCACATTGCTGAAGTGAGTTTGCTCCACACTGTTCCTCCATAAAATAGCAGGACAGCTGCTAAAAAGATAGAGCTGATAATTAATTGAAAACATTATTAGAACAGTTTATTACAGCCACTCAGCAGGATTTTCTGGTGAATTATTGAGGATCAGGCAGGATAACCCTGGGAGGGACTTTCCTGGGTGCCTCCCTGGATCACACCCGGAGCTGGAGGATGATCAACAGCAACTCCGAAACAGGAATTAAATCCAAGGCTTCAGAGGAGCATCCTGGAGTTTCACAAGCCACAGATAATCCTCCAAGGTTCTTTAAAGCTCTTAATTCCAAGTCTAAAAAATCAAAGACTTCAAAAACAAGGAGAGGGAGATTGTGAATGTGCCACTGGTGTGGGTTCCTGCAACAGGAGGGTCTTGGCCTGATAAAAACGTCCAGGAGGCCTTTGCGAGTGCAATTCCATGACATAAAGAAAGTGGGAAATAGAAAGGCATCCCTATGATCCTTGATTTAAGGAAAATCTCCTTCTTGATCCCAAATCTGGTGATCAGGTCAATGTGCATCTTCCCAAACCAAATCTGCCTTTACCTGCAGCTGCTTGTTGGTGTTACAGAAGGAATAAAACCAACCCCAAACCCCCAGTAATACATCCAGTGGCAGAAATAGGAATTCTTCCTGATCCCTGAGCCCTCAGGATTATAAAGAGCCTACTATAGAATAATAAATACATGTCCTTGTGTCCCCTTTAGATAGACCCAGATGTCCCCTCAAGCCCTCATATTCAATCCAGAGGTTATGGGGAACATCCTAGAGCTTCACAAGCCACAGATAACCCTCCAAGGTACTTTAAAGCTCTTAATTCCATCTCTAAAATACCAAATTCTACAAAACCCAGTGAGTCAGAGGAAGAAAGGAGAGCCTGTGAGTGTGTCACTGCTGTGGGCTCTGCAGCAGGAGGTATCAGCCCAGTCACAGCATGCAGGTGACAATTTCTCACTGATTCCTGTCTGGAGGAGGACAAGGGCTGGCGTGGGATGCCCCGAGGTGTCTGCAGTGAGGTGTCATGGATTTGGGGGCTGCCTGTCCTGGGGAAGGGCTGGGCTGTTCTGCTAGCCCCACCTGCAGCCATGGCAGCCTGCGAGGGAGCTGGGCTGACTCAGATGGAACCAGGGCTGCTTTCAGCAGGAAACCAGAGACAGGGACTTGAAAAACTTCGAGCTCTGTGCTGGGAGACGAGCAGCTGCCTCTTCCTCCTCCTGTTTTCCCTCCCTCCCTGATCTGCTGCTCTCAGAGTGCTCTGACTCAGCCTGTGAGGGGAAAAGTGGAGCTCACTGTGAGCTCCAGCACTGCAATCACAGAATCCCAGAATATTCGGAGCTGGAAGGGTTCCACAAGGATCATGATCCAGCTCCTGACCCCCCAGCAATCCCCCTGTGCCTCCCTGGCAGCGCTGTCCAAAGGTTCCCGGAGCTCTGGCAGCCTCGGGCCGTGCCCATTCCCTGGGGAGCCTGGGCAGTGCCCAGCACCCTCTGGGGGAAGAACCTTCTCCAAAATCCAGCCTGGCCCTGCTTTGTCCAGCCCCAGCCGCTCCCTGTCCCAGAGCAGAGCTGGGAGCTGTCCCTGCGCTCCCCTCAGGAGGAGCTGTGGCTGCCGTGTCTGCCCTCAGCCTCCTCCTCTCCAGCTGAACAAACCACGTCCCCTCAGCAGCTCCTCACGAGGCCCTTCCCACCCTCACGGCCTCCTTTGGACTCTCTCTAGTGGCTTTTCTTGCGCGGTGCTGCCCAAAAGTGCCGACAATCTTCCAGGTGAGGCCACCGCAGCCCAGAGCAGAGCGGGACAGTCCCTCCCTGGCCTGGCTGGGCCTGATCCCCCAGGACACGGCTGAGATTGAACTCAGGATTTGGTGGGGGGACGGCCAGAAACCAAGCTGGCCGTGCGGTATCACTGTCACCGCTACAAGTGAAGGGATGGGACTATTTTCAAGTTAAGAACGATTTATTGTTAACATAAACATCAATCTCAGAGGCCGTGAGATTTTAGAGGAGCAAGCAGTCAGCCATAGCTCAAAAGTCACAAGTTTTTCATTACAAGGTTATATATAACTTGCTAAACCAATAGACAGTTGCCATAGGATTTATTTTGTTTTTCTAACTTATCACCTTTAGTTACTTCGACTGCACTGTGGATACTTCTATCTAATGGGCTTCTAACTCACATGCACACATATGCTTCTGTTAAAACTTTTAAACTCTTAACTTATTCTATGCAACTATACCCTTACATTATCAACTCTTTGCCATCTCATCAGTACAGTTTCTCACTTACTTAAGGCATATTCTCACCTACAACTATAGAAACATAAGTTTATGAATTTTTTTGCTTAATATCTGTGTATTGCATTTTTACATCAATCTAAGCTTCTTCTAAGGCTGTAGATCAAATCTTTCAGTGTCTGTGGAAGTTTTGGTTTTTTTGGTTCCTACAGGGGGGCTGAGAGCGGAGGGTCTGCTGAACCCTCCACACTCAGATCCAGCTTCATGCTCCAGGAGCCCTCAGGAATGCTGTCAGAGCAGCACAGCTCCTTCCAAACCTGTGGGACTGGGGGGTTTTGGCATCATGGCAACTGTTCTTGAGGCAGCTTCAATTCTCCCCCTTCTCATCAAGGTTTGCTTTTTTAAAATGTGTTGTTTCTCTCGGATACATGAGGAACAAGAGTTCTCAGCTTTGTGCAGTGGGTCCTTAGCAGGCTTTTGAGAAAATCCTCATCCAGATGGATTTGCACTTTCTCCTTCTGCTTGGAGCTGAGTCACTGGAACTGCAAACTGTGGTCAGCGCAGACATTTGCATCAGTGATTCATTTTTTATCTGTGAAGCTGATGCCTGCTTTAGAGTTGGGGATGGCACTCTTTAAGTAAAGACCATAATAATTGGGAATTCTGGGATTGCCTGAGCCCTGGCAGCCTCAGAGCTCAGAGATGAGCAGGACAGAGAGGTCTCAGCTCATGGGTGTGGCTGCTCCAGGAATTGAGCTCCATGTTCCTACTGGCCAGAATTAGGTTAGGCCCAAGATTGTGCTCAGAAAATCCCAGGAATTTTCTAGAGAAGGAACAGCCCCTGGAGGATCACTTTGTGCTGATGGCTCCAGAGAGATCTGGAGCAACTCTGCTGTTAGGAAGGGCTGGGAGAATTGGAAATGTTCAGCCTGGAGAGGAGAAGCTTTGGGGTGACCTCACTGTGGCCTTGGAGTGCCTAAAGGGGCCAACAAGATGGAATATTTACAAGGGATGAGGGACAGGACGCAGGGAATGGCTTCCCACTGCCAGAGGGCAGGGCTGGATAGGATATTGGGAAGGAATTGTTCCCTAGGAGGGTGGGCAGGCCCTGGCACAGGGTGCCCAGAAGCTGTGGCTGCCCCTGGATCCCTGGCAGTGTCCCAGACCAGGTTGGACACTGGGGCTTGGAGCAGCCTGGGACAGTGGAAGGTGTCCCTGCCATGGCAGGGGGTGGAAAGAGATCAGCTTTAATCTCCCTTCCAACACAAACCATTCTGGGATTCCATGATCTTTTTTGATCCCCTGAGGATTTGTTTACATGTCATCCAGATGTAAACTGGAGCAGCTCCTCCCCATGCTGCAACCCTTTTATCCCATGTGCTCCACAGAAGTTTTTGAACTCCTATTTCCCATCTCTTCTCCTCACCTCTTTCAGGCAATAAACATTATGGATTGCTGCACTGGGCCACTCAGGATGGGTGGAGGAGTTGAAATTTAGAAGTGCAGGAGCTGTGAGTTGAAAAAGCCATTAGCAAGTGACAATTAAACCTTGGAATGTCCCCAGAATGCAGAGAGGGGGAGGGGCTGCACATCAGGAGGTTTGAGATGGTGAAGGATCAGGTACCAGGACATCCCATCTCTTCTCCCGGCCCCAAATTCTGCATGTTGTGAGCAGCAGTGCCACACTTCACTAGTAGTGAGCTGACGCTGCTTCCAGAGGCTGTGGGATTGGGAGGGAACACTTTCCTGGCCTTGCATCCTTATCCCAGCAGCTTTTGTGCCCAGATGGAGCTGCCCTGGCCCTCAGGACACAGAGTTTACCCCTCCCACCCCTGTCTGTGCAATGCTCTGTGCAGGAGAAGGCTTTTTATACATTATGTGTTGCCAGGCTCTTTGGAAGGGGTGGAATGTGAGTTTTTCTCCCTATTTTCCAGTATCTTTGGAGTCCCAGGGAAATGTGATGTTTCATCAGGCTCTGATTTTGCTGCCGAAGCAAAATCCTGGCTGCCACTCACTTCTGTGCGGGGCTGTCACAACACTGCTTTGGACCTGACTTTTTTTATTCATTATTGATCATGGGAAATTGTTTCGAGAAGAGGGATGTAATTTATTTATCACCGAGGCTTCCAGTGGAATGTGATTTGCACTGCAGTCCTGTTCCCTGAATTGTGCTCTGGCAAATATGATAAGGCTCGGGAAGTAGGACAGCTTTGATGCTGAGGAGTCACTCTTAACATCCCAAACACTGCTGGGAAAGGGCTGCACCCTCCCTGCTGTGCCTCCTTCCTGCTGTGCCAGAGGCTCCCCCTCTGCCTTTGGTGGCAATCAGGAGGGCCTGGAGCACTCCAAACCCTCCCTTATCAGATCCCATCAATATTATCACCCTTGAGAAGCTCATGGGAAGTGGTTTAGGCAGAATAAACTTTTTTATGGCAGGAAGTGAGCAAATGGAATTAACTCTGTCGTAAAGGTTATTTGCCAGCCAATAAATAGATACTTTTAAGGGCAGAGTCTGGTGTTATTCCATCTGTCAGAGCTATCCCTGACTTTAGGATTCAATATTTTTATATGACAGTGTGTTTATCCTCGCCATGAAGTGAGGTTTGAGGGGAAATCCAGGATTTGAGTACCCCCAGCTGAGCAATATTCACTGACATCTATTGCTTTGAGGTAGCCACAGGAGCCTATTCCAGCTGCAGGCAGATTATGACCTCCACAGATGATGTCAAGAAGGGAGAAAATCCTAAAACTGCTGTTATAATCTGTAATAATCTCAGCCTGGCATTGATCCTGTACTTTTTTTTACCCAGGGCAATCCCATTGTTTCATTCCTTCTGTTCTCCCTTCACTTCTGATTTCATTCTTCCCCCCATAAAAGTCTGGAGTGTCCTCCTGCACTCCTGCTGCTGTTGTCCCCAGGATTTTAGTGGGAACATTTGAAAAATAAATAGCAGCAAGGAGCACATTCCCTTTTATTACAGCTGTTCTCCCTGCATATACAACGGTGAATTAACTCCATCTCCACGTGTCTCTTGATTTTTATGTAGCAGTGGAGAGGAGCTCAGGCCATAAAACTTGTTTGGTCCTGTCCACATTCGTGTTGTTAAATAGCTCAGGACACCCCAGTGGAGCCCATGCTGCTCCTCTCTTTTTGTGCAGCTCTTTTTCAGTGTGTTTCCATCTTGTTTAATTTCCCTTAAAAGCCAGAAAATCTCCCCCAGTCTGTTTCTTTGCCTCTTTCTGAGCCTGCCTGTTATTGTTGGGGAGTTCTAGCATGACACTGCCTCAATATAGGCAATTTTCTCCTGCAAACACGTTATCATCACTGCTCCAATCCATTTATTGCTTGAGAACCTCTGGGGCAGTGCCTGCTCTGCTCCACTGAGCACCACAGATAGACCCTGGCTGCTCCTAAAGCTCTCAAATTGGCGCCCTGCTCCACTGGCTGGGGCATTTCAGCCAAACCTGTGGCTGCTAAAGAAACATTTTCCTCTTCCTGGAGCTTTTGTGACCTGATCCTGCTGTATCCCTGGGTTTATGGTGGTGGATGTGCAGGCTCGAGCTCGGCGCCTCGTTTATTGAGTTACTTTTATGGCAGCAGCTTCCATCCTTCTGTCTTAATCTCATTTTATGGGGTTTTTTTCCCCTCTCCCAGCCTTCACGGCTGTAACTATCTCTGATATTTAAATGCCCACATACATGATCAGTAGATCTTTAGAGTAATATTTTTATTTAGTTAATGCCAGGCCTGGCTCCCTTTCCGAGGAAATCTCACACTCACATCGCATGAGCTCTTCTGCAGTGGCCACAATAGCAATAAATAGGTTTATTGCTCTTGTCAGAGACATATGTTTCAAGGCCAGCAGGGCCTTTATGATTATTTGGTTGGAGATTATGGATTGCTCAGAGCAGAACTCAAAGCGCTGAGTCAAAATTAATAATGTGGAGGGGACTTTGCGTGATCCGAATGCCTCACTTGGGGACACACGGCCCTGATGGAGGTGGCACTTGAGCCTGGCTTGGCTGCACTCCTGGGAGCAGCCAGCTCCCTCCTCTGAGCCCACAGAGCTTTCCCAAAGCTCCCAGAGTGGTAGGGACGAGCAGCCACGTGCTCACAGTTTTCTTTGCACCGTGGAAATGTCAGGGCTAATTTGCAGTTTGTGTTCCTGCAGCAGCAGGACCTGGGCAGGACGGGGGCTGCCGGCAAGCTGGCAAAGTCTCCTAAGCAGTCCCTGAATCTCTGCATCCTTCTGGTCCTGCAGACTCGATATTTTTGCTGGGAACTGCTGCTCCCAGAGATGCCATCTCCAAATGACACAGCTCCCCCAAAAGCTCATTGCTCAGGGGGTCTTTAAAGCCTCTCTGCTGCACTTAGGCCCTGCTGAGCTGTGCTGCTGATTATGATGCTCTGCAAAGAGTTGTTTCACAACTATGATTTTCCAATTACTTAAATCACCTGGAACTGAGGAATAAACCAGAGCTCCCTGTTATTTCTCTCTTTTTCTCTGCTTGTTTTGAGGGGAGTTTTTGGTCCTGTTTTGCTCCCTGCAGAGAGCACTGCCTGATTCCTGGATGCAGGTGTGCATCCCACCCCCCTCCCATCACAGGTGGGCTCCAATTGGAATTCAGGACATTCCTGCAGGGATCCAGGATTCTGGAGGGCTGCTGCAATGGTTCACAGGACACAAGGACACATCAGGAAGCTGAATTTTAGAGCCCTCATGTTCAGTTCAAACAGAGCTAGATTTCTCCTGTGGGGAGAGGAGGAGGTTCCAGTACCTGTCAGACCCATTTTGTTTGGGAGGTCACAGACAGAGGTTTAGAAAAGTGACACAAAAGACTAAAAAAGTGACCCACAGGGGCACCTCTGCCTGCTCCAGGCTGCTGGAACACAGATCCAGAGCTGTCCAGAGCTTTGGGGTGGGTTTGCCCAGACTTCCACCATATTGAAAAGACTCACCCTAAATATTAGATGGAAAACACACCAAGAGAGATGGAAAGGGAGCAGATGGGACAGAAGGGAATGTTCCAAAGGGTTAATAACAGCTCTTCCTATGCCCAGGGTATCCCTGCAGGCAGATCCTTGATTCCAGACCTGGTTTAGGCAAGTGATTAATGGATTTTGGGATTGCAGCAGCCACTTCTCATCCCAGATCTTCCCACTCTCTCCCAGGCCTGGCTCCTCGATCCCTGTCTCTCGCTGTGGGATCCTTGATAGGTTTGCAGGTTCCCAGCCCCAGCATCCCAACCCTGGTCCCACCCATCCTGTCCCCTCCAGCTCCTCCTGCCTGGAGCAGGGATTTGCCCTCTCTCCAGGGTATCCCACCTGATCCAAACTTCTTTCAGGAAAGGGGGACAGCTGGGAATGTGTCTTTTCCACATGAGGTGCTTCCCACAGGTCCTGGTGACAGCAGAGGGTGGGTGGGTGTGCAATGGATAAATTCCCATGACAACATAAATTGTTTTTAGTGGATGGGGAGAGAAAACAGGGTAAGGATTTAATACAAAGCCACTCAAATCTGCTTGGGTAGGGGAGCCTGGTTATCCATATATATATGTATTTCATAATTCCCAGCCCTTTTACAGGACACACTCATTAAAGGCAGCTGGAAGTTGCAATTACCTATCCAGAGCAGTTCACCAGATTGTTGCTTCCATGAGAACAATATGTTATAAACCACGTACCAGGGAAGTTGTTTTAATTAACCAATTATCTATTCCAAGTTTCTCGTAGCTCTCTTTATCTCTGTTCTTTAGCTACAGTACAATATGGAAATGAAGGTAAATGAAAGCACTTTATTAGGCAAAACAGAATGAACCAAGAAAATAAGAAGTTACAATGAATGAAACACAGGCCACCCAAACATGCTTGGAACATGTGAAATGGGGGAGTTTAACTGTGGTTGTTGAAACGTGGATATTAGGAATTAAATCAGTTCATCCACGTTATCCTGCAGCTCCACAGGCAGGCTGAGCTGTACCTGCAGTGCTGGAGGAGCCCCTGGGAGGGTTCAGATCCCTCACCATCACCCCAGGAATTTGTTTCTGGCCGCAGCATTCCAGCTGTGCCTGCCCTGTCCCACATCCCCTGGAAGTGGGAGCAGCACTGAGGACTCGGGGCTCCATCCCAGTGCCCTCAAAGCCTCATTCCACTGGGATCAACCTCATTCCAGCAGGATCAATCAAGTCCTGCAGAACACACCTCAGGGAAGGCTCCATCCCAGACCCATGGGATTGGAGAATCCCTCAACTCTTTGTTCCACACTTCCTGAAATGACCCTGGGGGCACTTAGGGAGCAAATCCCACCCTCTGCTCTGGGCAGTTTCTTGTTCCCTGGATGAGCTTTTTACCTGCAAGCTCCCAGACTGTGCCTAACAAAGCCCCCACACCCTGGACTGAAGGTTTGCCTCTCTCCAGGGCTTTTTTTCCTGGTGTGGGATCCTTGTGGGATAACCAGGACCTCTCATCTGGGCCATGGTGGCTCAGCATGGTCACAGCACCACCCCTGTGACCACAGGCTGGGGCTCTTTGTGCCAGCAGGGTTTTGTCACTTAGAACAGATGTGCTGAACGACCATTAACAGGGAAATCCAGGAAAACTGAGGATGGGGTGGCTTGCAGGCTGTTCTCCACCTCAGAATTGTTCCCACCCTGCAGCAACTCCTCTTCCTGTAAATCCAGGACAGTGCTGAACACCCAAGTCCCTCACAAGCCTTTCACTCAGGTAGGAGCTTCCAGAGGAGAATTTGGACACCAAGAGGCATCTTGTCACTTGGGTAAAGGAGACACAATGATCAGCTCCGTGTGGGGCTTATCACCTGGAGCCAGCAGGGGAGGGAGAGCTCCAGCTGCCGTGGCAGGGACTGGCTTCCCAAGATAAACCAGGAGTGCATTCAAGTATTTTCTCTCCAAGTGATATGAAAGTCACGTTGTTGCTCCACATCTTACGAGGCCGCTCCCTAAACAGGATTGCAGAGGAAGTTAAGGGGATGTGGGTTGTGGATGTGATTTAAGGACTGGTGGCTGCTCCCCCAGCTTTCCCTGGGATGTTTGGTGCTCCAGGAAGAGGAGAGCAGAACAAGGGATGGGGGTTTAGTCAGCCCCTTCTGGGAAGTGCCTGGGGTTCCTGGCACTCACTGATCAGAGGGGTAAAAAAGAGATTCCCACCTGGAAGCACCTCCTGCTCCTTCCCAGACAGGGAACAAAGCCCGTGCTGCATTTTGGGTGCTCTGGGAATGCAAAAGGAGGAGCATCCTCAGTTTGGGTGAGACAGCTCCAGCGTCTCTGACCCCTAATTAATTGTGCAGCTGGAAGTTCTGCTGGAATGGCTGTTAATTGAGGCCCTGGCCAGTAATGATTGCTGGGAGGGGCAGCCTCCGTGCCCTGCTGACTGGAGCCACCCCGGGCTGTCCTCAGCCGCCCTTCCCTGCCATGGTCACACATTGTCCTGCCCTGCATTCTCCATTTCAAAGCCATAACAAGGTCTCTGAGGATTTTCTTTCTCCCTGTCTGCAGGGAGCCAGGAGCTGTGGCTGCCCCTTCCCCGTGCCTGTCAGACCCCAATTGTTATTAGGGCTGGAATGGGAATATTTTTGTGGAGCCAGGGATTTACTGTTGGTCTGATTAGAGCCTGAATAGTCTAATCAAATGTAACAAACTGTTATTATCCCAATTCCAATAACACCAGAGCTAAGAATTAATATGGAAAAGGTCAATCAATAAGAGAGCCATAAAATCCCTGGGATTTGTCTCACCCCTGTGCTGATCCCAATCCTCAAGCAGAAAACACCTCTGGGTGTCCCAAGGGTCAATGGCAGCTCCAAAACTTCACCAGGGTGGCTGCAAGGGGCCCTTCCTGGTGTCACCACCAACCCCCCAGGGATAAATGATTGGGAAGGGTTGGTTGGGATGGAATTGGATTTGGCAAAGAGCTTTGAGCAACCTGGGATAGTGGAAGGTGTCCCTACCCATGGAACTGGATGAGCTTGAAGGCCCCTCCCAACCCAAACCAGTCTGGGATTACCCTTTCCTGAATATCCAATACTGCTTTGGATGTTCTTCCTTATGCTAATAATAATAATAATATAATATTTTATTTCCATTTAACATTTTATTGCTTCTATTTAATAGGTTATATATTAAAATTAATACCAGCACTTTATTTTCCTGCACTTTTATGGGTTCTCCAACATTAGAGCCAGCTACTTTTTAGAAGATTTTTTCCCTGTCAACGTGCTATTTTGTCAAAAATTAGGCCTTTAACTGGAGTATGACTCCTCAAATGCTGCAAGAATTTAATCAAGGAGAGTCACAATGATAATTTTGCTTTCAAAATAACCTTTCCTCTCATAACTTTTTATTTGTGGCCGACAATGACATAAGGTTTTTTTTAATGCTGAAATTGCTGATGATTTGTTGCAGGTGGTTTAACCCAGTCATCATTGCAGCTTTGAAATGTGGCGGGTACTGATGTTTGAAAGGTGTGAGGACATGGTGGGAACTGCCTTTTGTCTGAAGTTCTTCTGCCTTTGGGCTTTGAGTTTGCTGATGCTCCACAGGGACTGAGCTCCAGCGATTTGAGATAATTGTGAAATCTGAAAGAGCTCCCTGATGCCTCTGCTCTTCCCCTCCTGCTCCAAATGGCTGCAGGAGGGATTAACTCTGCTCTGGAATTGTCCCCGGCTCCCTGATTTTAGTGCTGGAAAATTACAGAGTCTGGTGCTCCTCAGACTGGGGCTGGGATTACAAAACTTTCCAAAATTGGTGCAGACAGCCCCGTTTGCAGCTCCCTCAGAGCAGAGAAGGGAGAGCTTGTTTTGGTAACATATTGCAAGTGTTCACGTTACCCAAGCAGCTGCAAACTGCCCTCCATTTTAGGGAAAAATAATGGACTTTTTTCCAGGGAGAAGTGCATGTTTATATCTGCAGGCAGTAATTAGAGGCTGGTGAGTCAAGGCACTGCAGAAGGAACGGGGAACAAACCAAACCTGTGGGGAAAAGGAGCTGAAAACTGCTCAGCTGCTTGTTCTGGGATAAATTTAACCTTCCTGAAACTAATCCAGGTGGAGCTTTTCCCACTCTGGAGAGGCACCACAGGGTTGGCTTTGGCCAGTGTCTGTCCTCCGTGACTTTGCCAGCTGGAGCAGCTGGATGAGGGATCCTGGTGGGCAGCAGCTCCCGTGGGATGGCATTTCCTTGTCTCCTGAAAAAGGGACCCCTCCAGGCCCTCTCAGAGCTCTCAGAAAGGGCTGGGTCGCATCCAAGTGCCTTTGGAATGTGGGAGACTCCTGGGATGGAGACTCTGAGACCTTGTTGGGTGGATCCCATCTCTCTGTTTTCTCCCCCACAGCAGTTCCAGGTACGAGGCTGCCCTCAGGCTGTTCCAGGCATTCCCATCCTTCCCTCCTCTCCTTAATATTCCCAAGTTTCACACCAACTTTTAATAGCTGATCCAAAGGGGCTGGCAGGAGGCTCCGGAAGGAGCAGCCAGGCTTGACCAGCACTATTAAATAGTGATTTTATCCATGTTCACACAGGTGCAGGGGGAGGGAACAGGGAGTACATAACAGAAATCGGATTTTTTCTCGAGTTTACAGGAGTTTGAGATTAAAGAAGTTTGTGGAAGCTGGTAGGATAAATTAGATGGGAGCTGCTGAGAGATAACAGGGAGGATTAGTGGGAGCTCAGCAATAATGGAGAGCAGGTCTGGGGTGGGAATTGTCACCCTGGAAGTTGAGGAGACCTTGGTTCCAAAAGGGCAGACCTGACACTGGGACTGGGGAAAGACCAGTGTAAAAATGATCTCTTTTCTCCATGAGCAGTGATGGCCACTGTGTTTTCCATATCAAAGTGTGATGGTAAGAACCACCGCTCCACTCTGCCACTGGAAATTCCCTTTAATTCCCCTCAGAGTTGTGGAGCGATCCAGCCAAATCTTGCGTAGTAAATTTGTGGAGAAATCCAGGAGAGAACATTAATTCTGCATTTCTCCTCTTCATCAGATCACTGCCCTTTAAGCACCCTCATAAACTCATCTTGCTCTTGCATTTCTTTGCAATATCTACAGAGAGAGGCACTTACACCAAACTATTTCCTTTTCCTGAGCACTTCCCTGCTGCTCTGTGATCATCTGCACATTAAAAAAGGGTTTGTCCCCTTCTCTCTTTGTATTTCACCTTCACACTTGGAAGGGATTTCTCCAGTCCTCTCTTTGCTCTGGAATATTCTTGTTTGGGGCAGAGTTCTCACTAACCCTGCCGAGGTGCAGCCCCTTTGCCGTTCCCATCCTTTTCCTGCTGCCCCCAGACCACACAAATCTTTCGGGTCAAACAGCCTCAAACTCATTTGGGGCTGATTAAATGCAGCTCTGAAGAGCTGCAAAGCTCTTTTCCAGGAAAATGTGCCTTTCCCAAAGTGTTTTCCCCCTGACTGTAAGATATGTGACAAGCAGAGCCATTTCCTGAGGAACACGAGGATGCGCCACAGACCCCCCCTCCCCCGATGCCTCCAGGCTTGCTCATGGCCTTGAGCACAGGGACCTACTTATCTGGTGCTGTAGCTGCTTTTAAAAGCACTAAAACACACCAGGAAAATGCAGAGTGCTTGTGTGGACAATTAATTTGTGCTTTACAGTGCCTAAGAGTTCTTCTGAGTGCTGGCAGAGTGACTCAGAGCAGGGCTGGGTGGTGTCAACCCCATCACTGCTGTGATGGAGCAGCTCACCAGGCTTAGGCCAGCCTTTGATCCTGCCCAGGTTTCTCTCCTTGACAGGTTGGGTTGTTTTGGATTCAGTGTGTCCAAAGAGCTCAGCACAGCTCAGAGCAAGGCTGGGGCTGGAGCCAGGTCCCGCTGGTCAGCGGGTGACCTGAGGGATGTGGCCATCTGTGGAAATCAGCTGAGAGAAGCTGACAGTGGCACTGCCTCTCCACCTCACCACCCTCCCCAGGAAGCTGCCTGCTCATGGTTCACCTGCCCTATGTTCCCCAGGGCTCTTCACCCTGTAATTCCCAGAATTCACAATCCTGCAAGGACCTGTTCCCACGATTCAGGTTTGGGAATCATCTCCACAAGGATAAAAGCAGCCCTGTGGCTTCACCTCTCTGTGGTCCTGTGGTGGAGCCTCTCACTCCCAGCCCTCAATCTGCCTGGGATGTGGCCACAGAGGAGACAGGACACAGAGGTGACAGGACAAGGTCCCTGGCAGGGGCTGAACACAGAGACTCTCAGCTGGGGCAGTTTTCAGTGCAAGCTGGAAAATTGGATTTATCCAGGGGGCTGGTTTGGGCATGCAAGACCAATATGACCAGAGAGTGGTGAGGTTCCTGTCCCAGATTCCCCTTTGCCTCTGGCAGAGGCGTTTCCCCTCCTGAAGGGCTGGGAGGGCAGAAAGCCCGGGTGACAAACAGCAGTGGGGTTTGCAGGAGCACCACAGCTCCACGGCCATGCCCGGACGTCAAACCTGGAGTTTTCCACCTCTGCCAGGGCGTGACTTCCACAGGAGACCCCTCAGACCTATCCATGTATGGGAATTAAGTGGGATTCCCAAAATCCCAAGTAGGGGCACCTCCTCCTTTGCCTGGCACTTGTGTCTGCAGGCTGCCCTAGGAGCTGCAGGACAGGAGTTATTTTGGGTGCTGTGCCTTGACACATTCCTGCAGGGAGCCTCCCCCAGCACCCCTTCCACCGCAGAGCTGTCGCAGAGGAGCTGTTAATTAGCCAGGATCCCGGGAGCGTCAAGGGTGGCTCAGCTCCCAGCAGTGACAGCTCCAGCTTTGCTCTTCTGTCCTGCCTTGTTTTCATTGAAACTTCCCGGAGCCCTGGAAAACGCACAATTAGAGGCTGTTGGGTGATTGATTCCTGGGCGAAGGGGCCTTTCCTCCTTGCCTGGAAGGTCTGGCAGGTATTATTTAAAGAGCTAATGAATGTTAATGGGCACATTATTTGCAAATCTTGAAGTGGAATATTAGATCAGGGCTCCTGTGTGTCATGGTAATCAGCTTTCCCTCACCCGATCTGGCTCGGGGAGGAGGGGGAAACACCCTGCAGTTGCTTTGTTGTGTGCTTTTCAGATTAATATCCTTTTTCCAATCCAGCAGCTTTTCTGGGGGTGTTGGAGTCGGAGAAGCAGATGGTTCACATGCTGCTGTTTGATGGCTGACCCAGGGATTGTCCTGCTCAAAACTGCCCTGCTGCGAGCACAGAGCGAGCTCCCTGCTTTGGTCTCTGGTGCCTGGGAGGAGGCAGGGCTGGGCTGGACCCTGCACAGCAGCACCCCTGGCATGGAGAGCAGGGATGAGCTGCTCAGAGCCCACCTGCATCCTCCTCGGGCTGGGCACCGAGGGCCAGCTCACAGCAAGAGCTCCCTGCTGCTGCTCCAAGCTGCCTTTTCTCCAGCGCTTCCCAAATTTCACTTGGCTGCTTCCTCCTGCACTTCCATCCATGGTGATGCCTTGTGAAGGCTGACTTAGAACAGAGACTAGACAGAGTTAAAGAATACAGCAGGGATTTATTAAAAGGATCTCCTCCATGGATCCACCTTGGGCAGCACAAGAGCCCAGCCAGGGCTGCACCCAGGATGAACCAAAATGGTCCCAAAATGCACGACAGCTCCTGGGGGCTCTCACTTTTGTCAGTTCTGCTCCATTTGCACATTGGAGTTCATTGTCCAATTCCAGCTTCAGCCCAGGCAGTCCCATCCTGCTTGTTTTTCTCTCTTCAGCCCACATTGTTTGTGCTCTTGGGCCTGAGATTCGGATCATTTGTCCTTGGTCCCCAGCTAGAGAAGGAATTGTTTTGTCTCCCTGCTCTGTGCAGAGAGCTCACCATCCCATAATATGAAGCCCAGACCCACACACTAAAGCAGCACAGAATGTGGAACATAGAAAAGCTCAAACCTGAGGCATCAATGTCCTTCTCCAGATTCCCACATCCAGACCAGCCCAGACCTCTGGTGGCCTGGTGCCCCCCAGCCCACATGCACCCACATGAACAAATTGATGATGAAAAAAGAGATCCATCATCTACTTCTGTATTTCCAGTCACCTTCTGGATGAATCCAGCAGATTTCTGCCTCACAAGGGGAAGATTCCTGCTCTGTCATGCACCTGCTCTGCTGCTCCAGACTCCTGAGCATCCACCCATCCTCCTCAGCTTGTGGTGCCAACCTACTTTGTATTAACAGTGATTCAAATGTTAACAGCTGCTGTCCGTGTTCGTCAAAAAGCAGCTTAATACAAATATATGATTATTGTATGAGCATTGTATAAAAGATACTTGGTTGTGTCTTAAGCTAAAACAACAATATACACTTTTATCCAATCCTGATACGTTTATAAATATATTTAAATGGGTATAAATATTTATAAATAGTTTCTGTAATCTCCTGTAATTAGGCTCTAAGCTCTGTGACAGACGGCATCTGTTTGATCTGCGGGTGCTCTCCGTGTGTGTGTGGCAGGTCTCTCCAATAAAAGTGGTGGAGTCAGGAGATGCCTCTGAAGGGAGCCAGCTCCTTCCCCTGGGAGGAGGAAACCCAGACCTGGAGCAGCTTCAGGTGCAGGAAGAGCCGAGCCCAGCTGGGAGTGTGCAGCCAGAGCAGGGAGATGGAAGGATGAGCAGCCCAGGGCCGATGCTGGAAATGCTCTGTGAGTTATTGGCTGCTGGAAGCTGGGCTGGGAGGAAGGAGCAGCCAGCGAGGACGTGGTGGGTGGGAAAAGTGATCATAAACCTTTTTTTTATTTCTCCTCATAACTCTCTTTATTTCCTCTCTGTCTGACTGTCGCTTTGAGCTATCTTCGTTCCAGAAGGAGAGGAAGTAACCTAACACAGAGTGAAACAAAACGGGCCCTTTTTGCTCTAAAAGCCTTTTGGGAATGCTCCCGACAGAGAGGAAATGGGGTGGATTTTCTCAGGGCTATGGCAGCAGCTGATGAGCTTGGTGGCAGCAGGACAGGACAATCCATGGTCACACAAAGCCACCAGGAGCTCCCACAGGTGGGATTCAGGTCCCAGAGCAGCTGCTGGGCCAGCTGGAGGCCTGTCTGGACTGCTCCACGCTCGTCCTTTTCCAGCTCAGGACAGACTGACTGGCTCAGGTGGCTCCTGGGTATCCCTGAACACTCCATGGCCAGGGGGATCCTCAGACCATCCACCCCACCCAGGGACCCCATAGGGGTGTGGCAGGACAGAGGGCACCATCCCTTGTGCCAAGGGCTGGCTGGGTCTGTTTGGTGAGAGAAAGGGAAAGTGGGCATTGCAGAAGCTTGATGGGGACAGCCTTCTTGGCTGGAGAATGGTTTTTGGGGTGATGGCATGGGTCACACACTGGGGAGGTGCTGCTCAGTGGGCACCAGTGAGATGGGCAGGAGGAGGAGAGGCAGAGTTTGCCTGATCCAGTTCAGCTGCTCATGTGCCAGGCTGTGTCCCTGGCACTGCAGAGATGTCCTGGCTCCATGGGCACTGCTCTGTGCCCCCACTGCCCACTCTGGGGGTGGTGGATGTGTCCCCTGCCCTTTGTCCAACCATCCCCACTGAGTTCCTGCTTCAGGTGTGTGAGAAGAGCCTGTTGTGCCTGTGGGACTGGGGGAAAACCCTGCTGGAGGAGATGGAGGCATCTCTGCTTCGTGCAGGCTCAGGGAGAGGACGTGGAGAGCCATGGAGAGAGGTTTGCTGTGTGGGATGGAGACAATTGCTGGGAATGGCAGGGAAAGGGAAAGTGGAGCAGAGCAGAACAAAGGCACACTGAAGCAGGAGCCTGGGGCTGTGTAGGAGTGGGAGAGCATCCAGCAGAGCTGGACTGGCTGGGCCAAAACCCTGGGAATTGTTCTGACTCCACTCTGGCTCTCCATGTTGAGCCTGAGCTGGGCACTGTGCTGCTCTGTGGCAGGTTATTGTCATTCCCAATTTCTGTGTTTAAAAATGCAGGAGAACAGACTGAAAGAAAAATAATCAAATTGCCAAGTGCAAAGTTGCAGAGTGATCTTTGCTTTGCAGCTTTGACTTGGGCCCCGGCTGTGTATCTTTAATCTTCCAGAAGTCTTTAATCAGAAGAAAATCTGGCTTATCCCTAAAGCCCGGGGTCTGAGCCTGTGCAGTGCAAACAGAATCCTTGGGAGCCTCCAGGAGGGGATGGAGCAGAGACAAGCGGAGATGTGGCTGTGGCTGCCCCTGATTCCAGCAGGGCAGCGCCCGGCAGCTTCAGAGGCAGGGCAGGAGAGAAGATGCTTGAGGCAAGAACAGGGGGGGAAATGAAACTGTGACAGCTGTGAATGAATAAACAGGCTGGGGGTTTAATAGGGAAACAGGGAAATGTTGGGAAATGCTGTCTGCACTCACCTGGAGTGAAACCTGCTGGGTTTTGTAAGCCTGGATTTATCACAGAATCACAGGTGGGAAGGGACATTAAAGCTCATCCCATTGCACCCCTGCCATGGACAGGGACACGTCCTACTCTCCCAGGGTGATCCAGCCTGGCCTTGGACACCCCAAGGGATCCAGGGGCAGCCACAGCTGCTCTGGGCAAGCAGAGAAACCCCACTGATTTAGGGGTGATGCTGAGGATTTAGGGGTTTTTAGAAATAGGGCAGTGACTTCCTAGCAGTTTACAAAAGATTATAAAGAACCAAGAGGAAACAGGAGAATGCAGTGGAGCCTGTGCTGCTCCTGGGACAGGAGCAAAGCCAGCCCTGCCTTTCCTTTAGAGCCCAGTGCATCTACCTCGAACTTCAGGACAGATTTTTCTGGCATGGACAAGGCTTTTCCCACTGTCTTTAGGGAGAGCAGACTCACTTTCCAAATGTTTTCAGGCAGACGCAGCCAGGGTGGGTGGCTGCTCCTGGGTTTCCCTTTCCTCCTCTCCTGCCTTGTTGAGTGTTCCTGGCAGTTTTCAGCTGTGCTGAAAACCTCAGAGGAAATGATGAGGCTTGGGAACAATCCTGCTCTCAGGCTAGAACCTGGCAGAGGGGAAGGTGCTGGGATTGTCACCACCTTCCTCTGGGTGGTCACACATTCCTGGCTCCCCTGTGGCAAATGTTGGAATAACCTCCTTCCCTGGGAAGAGCTCTGGGGAACGAGAGAGGCTGGGAGCTCTCCTTAGACTTTGTCATTATCAGCATAAACGTCCCATTGCTAAAATGAGTTATTTGGTTATTTGGTAAAGCTGGATGTGTCCATTCTTAGGAGCAACAATCCCAGCTGGAGTGGGAAATTGTCCAGGGAAAGGGGTATCCTGGATGTCCCTTTGGGCCAGGGTGGCATCTAGTGAGGTTTTATCCCAGCTTCTGGGTTTTCTGTGGAAGTCAGGGGGACAAGGCCCCAACCCGTGAGAGCCAGGACAGAAAGCAGCAGTGGGGTAAGTGCAGGGGAGGGCTGGGTATTAATTAGTGCAATGAACAATTAATGAACAATTACTATTGGAAAATAACTGACTCTGAGAGTTTAAACTCAAAACCAAAGCAAAAGGTTGAGGCCACATCAGCACCTACCAGCCCAGGTGACTCTTAACCATAAGTTATCAAGAATCTGGGGCCTAAGGGGTGCAAACCAGCCTAGAACTGGGGAGAATTCCAAAAACTCCATGGAAAAATGGATAGACAGCCCAGGAGAGAATTCCTCCTTGGGACAGCCAGGAGAAGCAGTGCCAGATTTAATCCTGAGCAGGCCACAGGGCTGATTTTAAATGCTGTTATTGAAGGGTTGCTCTGTAAAAGTGTCTCAATGTACTTAAACTGGGTAACATTGTAGGAATTTAAAAATAAACCCACAAAAGTTCATCACAACTTCATTTCAAAAAGGCTCTCCACATAAAAGGGGAGAGGCTTGTTAAAAAGAAATTAAAAGCAGCCACCAGAAGGGTGACATTTTTCCAGGGGACACAGACATTGTTTAAAGATCTTCTATTAGAGGATGAGAGCAAACCTATACAATTATCAAAAGAGACCTTAAAAGGGCAAAAAATTAGCAGTTCTCATTAAAGAGCAGACCAAAGGAGGCTGTCAGAGGTAAAACAATATCCTTCAAAAAGTGGAAGTCATGTTCAAAGGAGAAAAATGAGAAAAGGAGTGTGAGAAGACAAAGCTGTGACAGCAGAGACAAACCCTTTCTTTGAGGAGGTGTAAAAATTGAATATTAAACCCTAATAAATCTAAAACTAAACATTAATACATCTAAAACCTTGGAGCAACCTGGGATAGTGTAAAGTGTCCCTGCCCATGGGGTGGAATCAAATAATCTTTAGAGTCCTTTCCAACCCAAACCATCCTGGGATTCTGGGATTTGAGCTGAACCAGTCACAAGCCTTAACCAAGCTATAACTGCTCAGGAAATGTGACTTTTTCCTTGCATGCCCACATTGCAGATACAGTTAGGGGAAAAAAAATCGCCTCAGTGATCTGTGATAGCCTAAAAGTAAATTGAGTGTGGAAATTTTTCGGGGGAAAAATGTTAAACAAAACAGAAGAGATCAATTTGTCATTGCACAGATCAATATTTCACCTGCTATTTAACTACTGTTTGCAGATCTGTTCCCTACACTGGAGGAGAAAAAGAAAAAGACAGGAAAAAAAAGCCCTAGGAAGGAGAAAAGATGGAGAGAGAAGTGAGGAAGATAAGGGTTGAGGAATGTCTCTGCAGGCAGAGAGATTTCGTGGATTGAGACTCTTCACTCTGAGCAGAGTGTGAGTGATGGGCAGGGCTGGCACAGGGGAGATAATTCACACTTCCTGCAGCTCAGAAACTGGGATATCACACGGACCAGGACATTCCACACGGGCAGGAAGAACCTGCCTTGTTCAGATTTTGTGTCCCTAAAGTTCTTCCCCACAGGATGTGGTCAGGTTTCAGTGGGCTGCAGGATAGCCAAAACCTCCAGGGAGATGCAGAGAGGTTGGTCTGGGCCTCCTTGGCCTCCCCACACCTGGCCACGTTTGCTTCCCTTAATTCTCCTCCTTGTTTGGAAGCTTCAGCTGGGAATTCTTCAGGAATCTCCTGGAATGGGTGGGCTGGGCTGAGCTCTCACTTGAGGATGAGGATGAGGATGAGGATGATGATGAGGATGAGGATGAGGATGGGGTCTCATGCACAGGTCTGTGTTTATCTAATCCCGACTGGAAACAGAGTGTGCCTCAGTCTGAGGTGGCAGAGCAGGATTTTCCTCATGGAGCAGCTTTTCCAAGAGCATTCCCCACTGCACATCAGCTCACCTTCCACCACTGTGAGGGCAGTGGTCATGGCTTCAATTCTTCAACAGCCTTGGAGGAAAATGATTGAAAATTCACCTCACGCTCCAGGAGAGCTGCAGGGCTGGAGCAGAGGAGCACTGCTGGAGCTGCACCCAAGGAGGCATCTCTGGCATCACCACCGTGGGATCCTGTGTGCAGCAGAAGGCTGGCAGGTCATCAAACACAGCCAGGGCAAGCAAACAACAGGCCACGGCTTCAAAGAACATTTCTAAACCCCAGCAGGACTCAAAGCACATTTCCACTGCAGCACTGGGGGGAAAAAATAAATATATTTTGTGTTTTGCTTTCAGTTCTGCCACGTTCAGGTTGAAACCACAGAGCAGTGGTGCAGAAAGGCAGAGGCAGAATTTGTCATTCCACTGTCCTGAAAATGGTTAAAGCAGCATTTGTTCAAGGTTAAACAACCCAGCAAAAGTTCCTCTTGTGCTGAGTAGAAATAGGCAGATTTTCTGCATGAAAAAGGAAATACATAAAGTTGTGAATGCCTCACATTGGGATGGAAATGCTGAGATGCCAATGAGGTGCTGAGAATGAGGAATCAGCGCTGGGAGCGGCCCAGGCCCGAAAATAATTTATTTTCTCCAGTGAAATTTATTTCATGAAAAGTCATTATTTGAAAATCAATGTAAACAAACCAAGGGACAGCCAGAGCAGCACTGCAGCTGGGGATGGCACAGAGCTCCAGGGAAAAGCTCTGCCTGGCTCCTCCTGGCCTGGGGGACACTAAAAAACACATTTTCCCCAGATTCCACCCCCTGTCCTGAACCCCCACAATTCCAGCCCTGCTCCAGGCAGGGAGGTCATGGAACAGCTTGGGATGGCAGGGATTTCAGAGGCATCCATGGGCAGGGACACCTTCCACCACCCCAGGCTGCTCCAGAGCCCATCCAGCCTGGCCTTGGACACTGCCAGGGATACAGGGGCAGCCACAGCTTCTTGGGGAAATCCATTCCAGGGCCTCTCCATCCTCCCAGGGAGGAATTATTCCCAATATCCCATCTGAATATCTCTTTTTGCAGCTTAAAAATATTAAAGATGTGGAGTCCTGTTGTGCATCCACCCCTGCAGGACAATATTAATTCAGATTTATGGATTTCTAACCACTGTAAATCATGACTGAGGAAATTGAGGGGATTTTGGGGGCTGAGACCAGGCCAGGGTGCAGAGCAGCTCCTGCCATGTGCCACAGAGTTCCCAAAGATTAAAAACACCATTTGGATGCAGGAATCAGGCTGAAGCCCACAGCAAAATCTGCTGGGCCATCCTCACACACAGAGCAATTGTTAAAGCTCTCTCCACTGCTTCACTGGAAAGCAGAAATTTCTCAGATACTCCCTGAAATAACTGGCTTTTGTTTCCCTTCCTTCTTGGCAGGAGTATTTGTGGTGATCACAAAGTAAAGATCACAACACATCCTGGCAAAAAAAAAAAAAAAAAAAAAAAAAAAAAAAAAAAAAGCCAGAGGAAAGAGCCGGCCTACAGATAATAAGTAACAAATCAGGAAAGGGAGGAAGATAATGGCTGTGATTAAAAATGAGACACTGGGAAATAAAGAACAATGGATGTGAGAAGTAAAAGTATCTATTAAAAAGAAATCCATATCCAAATGTGTTATGGACAACAAGAAAACATTTTAGATTAGGCTGGAACAAAAGAAATTCCAGCAAAATTGCCATGTTATAGATCCAGGTTTTGATAGGGCAGAAATGCCATCAATAACGATGCAGATGATGCAGAAAAGCCCAAAAATCTGCTCTGGGAAACAATGAAGGGAACAGATTTCCAGCTCTCATCCCCCAACATTTTCCATCCCAATGGCAGCAGCTCCCAAATTGTTCACAGCTTAAAAATCTGTGAAGCTGCAAGCTTAATTAAGTGAAATAATTATTAATTTTTAAAAGCTTGCAATTAATTTTTAAACCAGTTTTCACCTGCAAGATCAGCCAAGTTGTTTGGAAATTTGTGGAGGGAAACCACTAAATATTTTAGAAGAATAAAGCTGGTGTCGAGGAGGTGGTAAGAGGGTGAAAAATGGGGCTGGGGTTTGTCACCAGCCCCCAGCTGGATGTGCCACTGTCCCTTAGAGCTTCTCCTTCTCCCTCCTCCCCTTTATCTTAGGCTGGGCCTATCCTATAAACCCTCTCCTTTGTTTTCCCCTTGGCATCAAACATATTTTTTTATAAGCTGGGGAATAAATATTGTTTCCTAAAGCATCTTGTGATCCTGGGGGTTCTCTCTGCTGCTGAAGTTGATTGTCCTTGTTATTCCAGGAAAAGTTTGGAGCTGTTTAATTTGTTGGCTCCCAGCAGGTGGAAGGTTTGATGCAGGATTTGTGGGATTAAGGGTGATTTGGGACATTCAGGGGTTTGCTCTGAGTGAAATCACCACAGCTCCAGCAGAATATCAGCAAAATAAAGTTGCAGGGTCCTTAATTAAGTGCCCTTAATTTTATTATAAATCTTGAGGCCTTACAAGTGAATTGATGTTTAATCAGGGAAATGATGATTCTGCTTCTGTCTGTGAAATCAGAGGGAGCCAAAGGGAAATTCAGGGGATTTGGGTTCAAAACCACTGGTTTTAAGGAATAGCTCCTGTGAGCCTTCATGGAACACCAGAATGGTCTGGATTGGAAGGGACCATAAAAGTCATTGAGATCCAGCCTCTGCCATGGCAGGGACACCTTCCACCATCCCAGGCTGCTCCAAGCCCCAGTGTTCAGCCTGGCCTTGGGCACTGCCAGGGATCCAGGGGCAGCCCCAGCTGCTCTGGGCACCCTGTGCCAGGGCCTGCCCACCCTCCCGGGGAACAATTCCTGATTCCCAATATCCCATCCATCCCTGCCCTCTGGCAGTGGGAAGCCATTCCCTGTGTCCTGTCCCTCCATCCCTTTTCCCCAGTCCCTCTCCAGCTCTCCTGGAGCCCCTTTAGGCCCTGGAAGGGGTTCTGAGCTCTCCCTGGAGCTTCTCCTCTCCAGGTGAGCACCCCAGCTCTCCCAGCCTGGCTCCATGGCAGAGGGACTCCAGCCCTGAGAGCAGCTCCAGGTCCTTCCTGTGCTGTGGCTCCCAGAGCTGGAAGCAGGAATCCAGGTGGGATATCTTTTCCAAGCATGTCCTTCCTCTTAGCACAGCACTTCCCTCATTCCTTGCCCAGGCTGGGAATGCTTTGCTCCAGGAGAGAGATGAGAAATTGCTGGCAGGATTTGCTTTGTTCGGAGTTTATTTGGGTGGGAAGGAACATTTTTCAGTCCTGGACATTCCTGTGACAACCTCAGTGTGATCAGCTGGAGTGCAGCTCCCAGAAGTTATTTAAACTTTGCTTAATCCCAGCCCAATTGTGCAGTGACCTTGCCTGGAAGGTCCCTGCTCTGCTGGAGTTGGGATTGACCCTGCTGGCACCACACCCTGGAGCTGGAGGATTATGGCATTGCTGCCCTGTGTTCCCAGGGCTTTGCACAGCAGTGGCCTGGCAGGAATGGAATGGAATGGAATGGAATGGAATGGAATGGAATGGAATGGAATGGAACTGACCACCATGGAATGCTGAGAGTGGCTAGAGGGACATCAAGCACCCCCCGGGGTGAAGCCAGGGCTGCAGGAGGGACCTGTAAGCTGGGAACACTGTGCCCTCTGCTCCTGCTGCTCAGGAACCACGTGAAATTCCAGGATTTTTGAGGAGTTTGGCAGCCTATTGTTGTAGGCTGCTTTCAGATTTTCGGGAAAAGTTTAGTGCCTGATCCAGCCTGAACCGCCTGTGGCTGTGTTTCCCATTTGCTGGATTTGAAGCTCCCAAAAGAGGCAGATCTCAGGCTGTGGAATTGGGATAGGAAACTGCAACTTCTGCCACAGCTCTGGATAAACCCCATGGCAAAAGGAGCTCTGCTCCAGGCTCGGATTTGGCAGAAGGAGCTTCAGTCCAGTGTAACCCCCAGCACCCCACAGCCTGTGGGTTCGGGGTGCAGGTGGAGCCAGGGACAATCTGCCTGTCTGGAACTGCTGACAGCAGTCCCGGGGTGCAGGCAGGAGGAATTTATCCCCCCATTCCCAGGAGCTGCAGCTGCATCTCCCACCCCATGGCTCCAGGACACTCAAGGGCAGCATGAGAGATAGCATCCCAAAAATGTCAGTAACACTTGCTGGGGAGAGGAAAGGCAAAGGGTGAATTTGCTGCAGTTGGGGTTTAACAGAGAAGGGACTCAAGTTAGAGGCAGGTATAAAGAAATACAAGGAATCAATTTTTTAATGGATTTGCCTGGGCTTTAGACTGGTTCCAAAAAGCGTGGAGTAATCCAGGGAACAAGGTAATAAATTGTTGATATATTTGCAGTGCTGAACAGGGCTGAGGTCTGGTGAAATCCTTGGCTTGGGAGGTGAGGAATCCTGCAGAGAAGCTTCCATTTCTTCCTTCGTGGTTATCATCAAACTCAGATTATTTTTTCTCCACAGGTTTCCTATTATTTCTAACTTGGTGTTTCTTCCATCGGGTATCTGCCCTGCTCCAAAGGCAGGGAAGGCTTTTCCTGGAGGTTTTTCCTTGGAGGGTTCCAAGATTGAAAACCAACCTGAGGGAACGGACCATCCTGCTAAGAAAGATCATTTCTTTCTGTCTCACTCTGGATTTTCTGTAATTGACGAGGTTCAGGTGCTCTGATAACCCCAAACCCACAGTTCTGGGCTCTCCCCATGGGGTTTGCAGTTGGGAACAGGCACAGAAATCCTGGGAATGAAACACCTCTGGGACCTGCAGGCTTTGCTGCTCCTCCAGCCCTCCAAGAGAAACGGTTGCAGTGTCAATATTGAGCAGGGGCTGAACGAGAGCGTGGAGGCTGCAGTTCTTCAGAGGTCAGGTTTGATGGGATTTTGGCCAGCTGGAAGTTCCCTGTGTTTGCATCTCCCCCTGGCAGTCTGTGTTTTCCTGGTTTCTGTGCCAGTGCCAGCAAAGGCTGAAGCTTCCTGGGATTTTGGCTGTTTGAGGGGGATCTTTCCCACCCCTCTGCCCAGGGCTGGAAACAGGAGACCCTGAACCCCCACCCAAGCCTTTCCCAGCCCCTCTGGCTTCCAGGCTGGGGAAACCTGGATCCAAACCTCAGACAGAGCAAAACTATTTAAAACAAGCAGGAAAACCCCATTTTATGGACAGACCCCTGAGGGCAGCAGGAATTTCTCCCATCTCTCTTCTGTGGTTCCTGACTGGTTGTGCATGTGCAGCCAAAGCCCCCAGGCACCTGGAGGAGGATTTTCAGCAGCCACGATAGTCTTGCCTGTTTCCAGTATGTTTCCTGCCCTGGGAAATGCTGGATTTGTTCCTGAAACCCTGAAAACAACAGGTTTAGGTCCTGCCAGGGAAGTCAGTGCTCTGGATGACAGGAAAACACCACAAGGTCCTTTTCCATGTCCTCAGGAGGGATAGCAGAGCTAAAACAGATGGGTCAGAAGCCTTTCCAGCTGAAGAGTTCCATTTCCAAGCTTTGGATTTCAAATTTATTTTAAAAATCCCTGTCTGAGGGGAGGCAGGAGTATTTCCAGTTCAGTATTGTCCAAATAAGGAATTCTTCATTTAAAATAACCACCACAGACCCTCTGGAGCAGCCCTGCTGTGCTCCCTCCTCACAGGAATTGCCAGGACACCTGGGAATCCAAACACTGGATTGGGAAACCACCTCTCCATCTACACTGAGGCTCTTTTCCCAGCTCAGGTCCTTGTCAGGCCCTGTTTGCATCCCTTTCTTTCTGCCCAGTGATTGTTGCTGTCAGCTTGCTCTTATCCCATTTCTTATATAGGTTGCTTTATTTGTTTTTATTGCTTCTTTCACCTCTTATCTCATCAAGGTGCATTTCTTCATTGCTTCTGTGATCAGCATGGTTTTCAGGAACACATTTAGGGCATCTTTTAAAAGAGTCTTCAGCAACTCCAAATTAATCACCCCAAACATTCTGATGATTTTCCTGCCAGTCCCTAAATGTTTTCAGCAGGGCCCTTCCCCACAGATATCCAAACCCGGGCAGGGATTGTGTTTGGGCAGAGCAACAAAATCAGGGCCTGGTGGATGAAAAAGGGTTTTGTTTGGTGATCAGTTCACCCCAGTCTATTGGAAAAGGGGCTGAACCAGCAAGATTGGGAGTGTAAAGAATAGTTTGAGCTGGAAAGTAATCGGGGCGTGTTTGAAAAGCTTTGAGGATTGTGGTGAGGAGCCACCCACGATGCCCCAGAAGCTGTGCCTGGAGCCACCACAGCTTGGAGTCTCCTTATCCCCCTCCAGCTACAGCAAAACTGGAGTCAATCCCTCTCTATCTCCTTGGGTACACCTGGGGATGAGGAGGGAAATCCTGCTCCTTTGGAAGAGGTCCCCAAAACCCCCAGCCCATGGGTGGAGATGGTGGAGCAGTGTCAGGAGATGCTGGGAGCTGGTCCTGTGTCTTTCTTGGAGGGCAAACAAACCCTGAATTCCCTTGTTTCCATCCCCAATAAAGCTGCAGGCTGGCTGTGGATCTGCCATGGTGCTGTGCTCTTGGGCGTGTGTGGAGCCTGGCAATGCTGGCTCTAGGTTCCAGGCTGACACTGCAGGGCTCTCTGGTTGTTTTCCTGCCACTCTGTTGTGTTCCCAGAGCATCATCAGGAAGATAAACATGAAAGCAGGCAATTTATAATAATAAAAATAAATAAAAGGTATAATAATGTAAATTATGCACGTAATTAACCCCAACTGTTGCTCTAAAATGGACAAAGATTCTGCAGGAAAATCACATTGAGGTTCTGCCTTGACAATTTTCCCTGAGGGACGGGAATCTGTGGTGGACATGGACCTGTGGTGGACAGGAACCAGTGGTGGACACGGACCTGTGGTGGACAAAGGCTGGTGGTGGACACAGGCTGGCGGTGGACACGGACCTGTGGTGGATGTGGATCTGTGCTGGATTGTGGACCTGTGGTGGATACGGGTCTGTGGTGGACACAGACCTGTGGTGGCCATGGATCTGTGGTGGCCATGGATCTGTGGTGGACAGGAACCAGTGGTGGACACACACCTGTGGTGGACATGGGTCTGTGGTGGACACAGACCTGTGGTGGACACAGACCTGTGGTGGACACAGACCTGTGGTGGCCATGGACCTGTGGTGGCCATGGATCTGTGGTGGCCATGGATCTGTGGTGGACACAGACCTGTGGTAGCCATGGATCTGCCACCCTCAGCTTGTCTGTTCGTGGCAGATGAACTCTTTGCACAACTCATCTCCTGCAGCAGGTGCCAGGTGAGGGCAGGGGAGCTCCACTCCTCCCCAGAGTGCCCCTTGTCCCCTCTGGCCATGGATGAACCCCACAAGTCCAGCTCAGGTCCCTCACTTTGCTGTCCAACATTTCCAAGGGGAATCCCAGGGCCACATGGATTTTTTTATTCTTGATTTTTGAGGAATATAAAGGAGGGGATCAGGAGGGAACTGCTGTTGGATGTCTCCTCCCTTCCCATTCCTCCCCTTTCCTCCTGCTCACTCTTTTCCCTTTTCAGAGAAGAAAGAGTCACTTTAAACTCTTTCATCAGCTCACCCTCATCAAAGGCAAGTGCACTCAGCCTGAGTGGGATTTCCCAGCCCCCTCCCATCTCCCAGATTCCTAAAGCTGCTTTAAAGCGCCTTAAACCCTTCCTGCGTAGAATTTTTCCTTGCAAAAATTAGACCTCATGAAAATAAATAATTCCCAGAGGAAATTTCAATTTGATTACAAATATTGACTTGCTTGAGGAAAGATTTTTTTAAACAAAAATCCATTTGGAATCAACATTTTCAAATTAAACATGTATGTTCGCTCTGTCAGAGTACTTAACTTGGAAAAATACCAATTTTCTTTCCAGTGGTTGGGGATTTTAGGAGTTTCTCCCACCCATAGTTTTTTTTTTGGCGAGAGCCGAACAAAAGCAAGGCCTTGAAATCGGGAGAAGTCGGGAAAAGATTTGTTTTCATTTTAAGGGATTAAAAAAAATGCAATGTGAAATGTTGTAAATCATTTTCATGCTTCTAAAAAAAACCCCTACAAATGCAGAAATATGGGGATTAAAGCTGGAGCTCCAGGAGATGCCTGAGCTGGAGGAACAACAGGCAGAGCTGACAAAGCGGGCGCTGCAACGCTGATGTCACTTGGATGGTCCCCATGAGCCCACTGCTCCCAGTTCCAGCAGTTTGGGAGGGATTTTGCAGGGACTGGCAGCCAGGAGATGTGGGAGAGGAGCAGACAGGTGGGAAGAACTTGGTGGTTTGGCAGCTGAGTGGTGTCACCAAGCTGTGCATTGCTTCTCCATCATTTTTGGGCTGAATCCAGAGGGTCCATCGGCATCCCACAGATGTTTGTGCAGAATCAGGGACTCCCAGACTGGTTTGGATTGGGAGGGACCTTTAAAATCATCTCATCCCACCCCCTGCCATAGCAGGGACACCTTCCACCATCCCAGGCTGCTCCAAGCCCCGTCCAGCCTGGCCTTGGACACTTCCAGGGATCCAGGGACAGCCCCAGCTGCTCTGGGCACCCTGTGCCAGGGCCTGCCCACCCTCACAGGGAGGAATTCCTTCCCATATATCCAATCTAATTTTTCCTTTTCATTTGAACCCCAAATTCCCAGTTCAGTGACCAGTATGACCAGTATGAGCCACTGAACCCAGCTTAGGCTCCACACCCCACCAAAGCAGCACTTCAGATGCCCCTTCTGGTGTCCGGCTCCACCTAACAAAGCTAAACCCAACTGCTCACAATGTGGATCTTTGTTGTGTTCTCCCCCAGACTCTTCCTGTGCTTTCTGTGAGTCCCTCTGCTCCTGGAAACAGTGGAGTTGAGCTGAAACATTTGGGAAACCTCCCCCTGTTCAGGACAGGGAGCACTCAGGTGTGAATGTGCTGCTTTTGCCACTTTGTGGACTAAAAAAGGCATGAATAAATCAACTTAACTTTGTGCAATGTAGGAGCTGTCAGGAGAGAGGGTAAATTGGGTTTTGTGCAAAAACCCAGTGTACTGCTGATTTTGGGAGGGGAAGGAAGAAGAAGGAGCTGGAGGAACAACAGCTTTCTGATGTAGACAAGATTTCCACACACTTGTCCTGGGAGAGGTACTGAGGTGGCCCAGCCTTCAGCCATTGTCCCTCCCAAAATAAAACATATCAATTAATTAAAACAAATCAACATCAGTATTATAAGTGATCCTGGCAAGAGCTGGGGGCTCTCCTGGAGCCTGAATCAGGGGCCAGAGGGGGTGAGGGGGTCCCCAGCAGCTGCAGCTTCTCGGGACCCTGCTGAGGTGAGGCAGCTCCAGAAGAGACTCTGCTCACTGGAGGCATCCAGGCATCAGCCAGGAATGACTCCAGACACTGGAGGGGCTTTTAAGGAGCACTTTGTTAATAAATGCACATGAGAAATGGCTGGTAACAAATGCAGCAAGCCCTGGGACGCCAGGCCCAGGCAGTGGCCCCACAGCCATTAGGCCCAGCGGGAGCTCCAGGAGCAGCATCCCTGCCAGGAGAGCCACACTCCCACATTAAAGCAGGAAAACACATGCTGAACTGTTCTCTGTGCAATTCCAGCACCTTACCAGCCACATCTCAGCAGGTTCAGCAGTGCCTGAGCCTGGTTTACCCCACAGGGGCCCAGCAAAGCCTGAGGAGCCGCTCTGACCCCCATGGCTAGTGCTGGCCCCTCACCATTTGCCCGGAGGTTCCTCGAGCCTTTTCCCAAATAATTGTGTTTAAACAGCTAATGCAGACATGCTGAAGCTGCTCAGGACCACGGATGTTGCCTATAAGGACAACTTCTCTTAAGGTTAATTAATCATTTGTAAACCGACCTTTGAGGGGATGAATTATTCATCAGTGCTCCTCAACCAACACAACACAGAACTTTCATCCAGCGTTTTTTGGTCAAAGTTTTCCACTTTTCAATAACTGAGGGACAGGGAGAGCCGTGCCCCTGGCTGTCACCTCTGTGTGGGATGCTCCTGCTTGCCCAGCATTTAAACCACAGCCAGGCTTAGGCTGGACCAAAGCCCAACCACTGCTGCTCTTCCCTACCTGTATTTCTTCCTTAAAGCCTGACTGACCTTAAATTCTCTCAAAGACTCCTCTCCAGGAGCTTGACATTTAAAAGTGCAGTGACAGAAAATAACTTCTTCTAAAAATATGTGTAACTTATTTACCAGCAACCAGGAGAGGAGGAGAGGAATTCAAATGCAGACACACATTGACATCACACCGCTGGTTGTGACTTCTCCTGGGGGCAAAGCTGCTCTTCTGTGCATTCCAGGCCTTTCCCCCACATCCAGACCTGGGAATGGCTGGGCAAGGATCAGGAGAAAAGGGATCCATCAGCATTTACCTTTACCCCATTTCCAAACCTGGGAATGGCTGAGCAGGAGCCAGGGATCAAGAGAAAAGGGATCCATCCCCATTTACCTGTCCCCCACATCCAAACCTGGAAGTGCCTGAGCAGAGACAAGGAGAAAAGGGAGCCCCATTTGCCTTTCCCCCATATCCAAACCTGGAAGTGCCTAAGCAGGAACAAGGATAAGGAAAAAAGGGATTCCTCTGTACCTTCCCAGGATGCAGGGAAGGGCAAGGCTCCAGTTTTGGGGAAGACAAGGATCTGATTTAAGATCTCACAGCCTCCAAAAGTGGGAGGCAGGAAAAGACAAGCCACTGTTTATTGGGAAAACATCCCATGCATCATTCTTTGTCAGGTTACAGAAATTAAGGAATAAAAAAAGAGAGAAAAAATAAATCAAAGACAAAACACAGCACAAATCTGGGAGCTCAGTACTTGGAAAACTGCTCATTCCCATAGGAAAAAGCCTTCTCCACCCCATGTCCCCCAGGAAAAAGCAGCTCCTGCCCAAACAGGCTCCTCACCCCCTTCCCCACCCAAAACTCCAGCACAACCCTGGGGGATTCTCCTGAACGTGAGGCGTTCATGTATCTTTAATTATTGTTTCAGCCACATAAATCCATGCAGAATTAAAATTCATGATGGTTCTAGGGTACAAGTGCAAACAATTTGTTCGGTAAACTTTGCTCTAATTGGCATTCTGAAAATTTCCTGTTAATCAAGCCCCCTGGGCTCGGTTTACCAGTGTAGCTGTGCCTGGGAACGTCGGTGCTCGGAGGGTGCACGCGCCAGCGCCGCATTCAAGGGTCTTTAAACGATATTAACTCACACACTTTGTCCTTGCGTTAATTTGCATGTAATTTTTTGACAACCTTCCACGGCCCTGCCTTTTATCTCGCCGCTTCATTACTCGAGGCGAGCGAGCGGGAGGGAGAGCGTTCGTTAAACCTGAGACTAAATCACACCCGGGAGCTGAGCGTGGAACATCCCCAGGGCACCTGGAACTCCTCCCTCTGGGAGACACCTTTCCAGTGGCTCTTGACTCCAAGTGGCCACAGGAGACACAAAGAGATGTTTGGGCCAGTGTGGAAATCTCAGGAGTGTGAGGCAGGGACCCCAAAAACGGGGATATGGAGGTGGGGACACCTTGGGCCTCTTGAGCCGAGGATGTGAAGGTCCTGAAGATCCAAGGCATGGGCAGAGCTGCTTTTCCATCCCAACCCATGTGCAGGGAGAACAACAGGAGATGCCAGGCTCTGGCACTATCCCCACACAATCCAACATAGAAGAACCAGCCAATTCTGGATCTCTTTCCCCCAGGAAACCCCTTCCCCACTCAGGATCACCATCAGGATTTCAGGAGCTTTCAGCCATCCCCTCCCTTCAGTTTTGCAGCGTTATCAGGCCAGTCCTTAACTCACATCCCAAGAGATTTGGGAATAGGAGAAGCTTTGGATCACCTGAGCGTCTCTTCGCAGCGGCACAGTGAGGCGGGATGATAGAAATAACAAAATAATGAGCAGCTGACAGAGATCAGGGCTGTGCTGGAGGAGCTCTCCTGGATGGGAATGTGAAAGAAGGAAACGCAGCAGCTCCCAGAAGACACCAAAGATGGTGCACAACAACAAACTGCTTCCCAGGAAAGCTGATAAGGAGCACAATTAGATGGAATTATGGCAGCAGTGGCGTCTAGGAGCTGGAAAAAATCATGTGGAGAGTGGAAAGAGGCACATTCCTGAGGGAAAAAAAGGGATAATACAGGTTCACACAGTGGGAGCTGCTCATGAGGTTTTGGAGGCAATCAAAGGGGCCGCAAATAAATCAGATGTAAAACAAGAACAGGAAGATGTGGAGGGCCCTGAATGTTTGGGGAGGGAGAACAGACTGAGCATTCCAGGCAGGGATTTATCCCATCTCCATTGCTTCAGTCTTTATCCAAAGGTTAATTGTGGATGAAACGTAATGAAACAGCTTTGAAGGAAATTGTGGGGACGGCCAGAGGAAGGGAAGGAGTTTGGAGCCATTTAGATGTGTCAGATGTATTCAAAATGATAGAATCTGATGAAAAACACCCTGGAACATTGAACCCTTGGTGGTTATCTTCAAAACTGATGAAGGTGCAGAGGTCCCTGGAGATGAGAGAAGCACCTCTCTTTGAAGAGGATACTTAAAATTAAAAAAAAAAAAAAGTTAGAAAAAAATTCTGAATAATCATCTTAGTCTAAATTCCCTGAAAGAGGCTGGAGGAAAGGCTTAAATGAGCAACTTGTAAAAGGATGAATAAAATCAAAGAACATGGGTTTGTCAAGAGCCAGTCACGTCAACCCCATTTAATTTCCTTCTTTGATAAGGGAACAGGAGGACCTGATGATAGGGAGCAGCAAACACACAAGTGAGGAGGACTTTTACATTTTCCCACTAAAAAAACACTTTCAAAATCCAGTCAGAGCTCAACTGGCTCTGAGAGAAACCACTCCTGAAGAGGAGGGATCAGGGGACAAGGAGATTGTCCAGCCCCCACCTTGGCTCTAGAGGAGGGGCTGTCACCCTCCCTCTCCATCCTGCCTTTCTCCAGCCTGGCAGTCCCCAGCTTTGCCCAGGAAAATTGAGACTTTGTTGTGCTGTTTTTTAGCCTCTCATGTTGGTTTATCCTTCATTTCCCCACAACATCAGTATCCCCATGAGCGTTCCAGCAGAACCCCCTTGATGTAGCATTGTCCCATATTAACCTGGGACGCTGGCAAGGAGCAGGGAAGATGCTTTTGGTGGAACTTCAGTGACTCCAATCCATTTGGAGAAGGTGCAAAATCCCTACAAAACCAGCCTGGGAAACCTGAGTGGGAGTGTGGAGGCTCCGGAGCTCCCCTCCTGGAGGGTCAGATGGACTGAGGGATGGGGACTCCTGCCCGCCCCAGCCAGGGACTTTGGGAGCTGCAGGAATGGCTGCTGCAGGATGGCAGGAGTGGAAGCTTTTGATATAATTTCAAACAATGTGTAATTATCAGGTAGCTGAAAATTAGCCCATCTGTGCCTCGGGAGAAGACAATGCGAAGTTGTGTGTTACTAATGGCTGAAAAGCGCTGGCAGCACAAGACAGGAAATTCTCAGGCAACTTTTTTTCTGCAGGTAATGTAATTACACGGCATAATCCTCAAATCTCCTGACTTTTTGGTGGGGTTTGATAAAGCTTAGGAGGTCTTCATCTCCTTTTCTGTTTCCTCTCCTCGCTGCAGCAGCACAGCTCTGGGGATTGCGGGCCCGCCTGGGCAGCAGCAGATGTGGGTGACATAAAACTGCCTTTAAACAGCCAGCTAAAGACAATCTCAGCTTTTACTAAAGCAGATTGTAAATTCCCACCTGCCTTTGCCACAGCCTCGCTCTCTGAATGCAAAGCACAGCGCTTGTAACATTATTTTGGATAAAATTTTCTTGCTGGTAGAGTTGGTCAGAGCCTGATCCAGGTCAGTGCACACACAAGCAGCAGCTTGGTCACTTTTAGGACCCCTTTTGTTTTCTCTGCTTTTGGGCCCTGCTGATGCAAAGAAAAAAAAAAAATCCCCCAAGTCCCTTGATTTCTTGAAATGCCTCGAGAATCCGGTGATGAGGTCTTTGAGGGTCGGTGAAGCAAAGCTGGAATGGCACAAACCTCCTGCAAACAGTCCAGGCAGGGTAAATAGCCGATGATTTTTTATATTCATACTTTTGTCTGAGGAATAACTAGGAGCAAATTGCTTTTCCCTTGCCTAGTTGGAATTATTCAGAGCGTTTTTTCTTGCTGATTTTTGCTATTCTCCCTTTCGAGAGGTTTGCTCCTGAAGATGGCTCAGCCCTGAATGGAAAGCAAACGTAGCCTTCACCTTCAGTGAACTTTGAAGCGATTGATTTTCACCGGGCATGAAAGAAAAGCTGAGAAATGACAGCTCTTGGGCGTTGGGGAGGGTGAACGTTGCCATTTCACGCCTGTTGGTGCAGGAGGACTCGGGGCAGTGTCCCAGCACACTTTGACAGATGCTCCTTGGGCTCATCCAGCCCCAGCCTCTCCACACTGGGGTCCTGGCCCAGCCCAGAGCAGGGAGGGCTCGGAGGAAAACGATTCTTGCTGGCTTTTGTCTGGTAATCTTAGGTCAGGAAAACAAAGTGCTTCCTCCCAGCTCTCCCCAGCGCCGTGGTGGGAAATGCAGCCAAACTCCAGCACCGAGAACAAAGCCAGAGCTGGCACAAACACAGCAGCTCCTTAAATGAGTTTGCCATTAGCCGGAAGGGCTGCAAATTGAAGCGAAGATAAGCCCCTTAGCATTTCCCTTCTTTAATCCCAGCCTCATAAAAGCAGAGATGTGTTCCTATTCAGTGGGCTTTATACAGAGGCAGGTATTTCATTTACCCAAAAAACCCCTGGATCGGATAAATTATTAATGTTATTTATAAAGGCAATTCTGCCATTCAGCAACTTCTTTTGGATCCCTCTGCTTAATCTCGCTGCTTAGCATAAGATACACTCCAGTTAAAAGGCAAAATCACATTCCCTTACAAGGCCTGCAAAATAAGGGAGCGCTGAGGTGCCTGGAAAAGGGTTGTAGTTGAAATTCTGCTCTAAAGATTAATACATTTATCAGTGGCAAACATAAGCCCTGATTTCCACTTGCTCGTACCCTCCCTGCGTGAGGATGGGGCCTCGCTCACAGGCAGCACGAGCTGGTTAAGCTGCTCAGCAACACCCTGGTGCTCCCAGAGCCTCTGTCAGGCTGCCTGGGGGCTGGGTGGAGCCCTAGGGGGAGAATGTCAGAATCACTGAGGTTGGAAAAGCTCTCCCAGACCATCGAGTCCAGGCCGAGCCCCATCCCCACCTTGTCCCCAGCCCAGAGCACTCAGTGCCACCTCCAGGTGTTCCTGGGACACCTCCAGGGATGGGCACTCCAAACCTCCCTGGGCAGCTCCTCCCAATCCCTGAGCACCCTTTCCATGGGGAAATTCCTGCTGGTGTCCACCCTGAGCCTGCCCTGGCCCAGCCTGAGGCCGTTCCCTCTCCTCCTGTCCCTGTTCCCTGGAGCAGAGCCCGACCCCTCCGGCTGTCCCCTCCTGTCAGGAGTTGTGCAGAGCCACAAGGGCCCCCCTGAGCCTCCTTTTCTCCAGGCTGAGCCCCTTTGCAGCTCCCTCAGCCTCTCCTGGGGCTCCAGCCCCTTCCCAGCTCCGTTCCGTGCCCTGGGCACGCTCCAGCCCCTCCAGGGCTCTCTGGCCATGAGGGGCCAGAACTGGGCACAGCCCTCGAGGGACCTCACCTCACCTGTGCCCAGCAATCATTTCCTGGTCCTGTTCCCAGCCCCTCTGCCCCGGCCTGGAGCACTCCTGGGGCTGTGTGACCCAAGAGCAGGAGCCAGCAAAGCAGCCCTGTCCCCTCCTGTGACATGTCCTGCAGCACGTCCCGCTCTGGGACACCCAGAGCCACAAATTCAGCTCTGCTGGCTCAGCCCTGCACCCACCCCATGGGCCAGGCCGTGCCTAGGGCAGCCAGGCACCAGAAGAACCATCCAGGAGGTGTGGGGATGCTCAGAGTCCCAAAGAGGCCCAGGAGAGCTGCCAGCACGGTGGCACTGGGGATCTCGGCCCCAGCAGAGGCAGCGTGGCACAGAGCTCTGAGGAGCAATGGGATAAACACAGGAAACTAGGGGTTCTGCTCAACATCCCCATTCCAGCTCCAGCAGGGGCACATGATGGGGCAGTTCCCACACCCTCCTCCCTCCAGCAGGCCAGCAATGGCTGTTTTGGGGTTAAACACCCACCCTTGGGAAGAGCAAAGCCAGCAGTTCCCATGGGAGATGTGCTCCACCCTCTGAAAGGGGAACAACAGCTCCTTGCTCCCACATCAGGTAATTCCACTGGGAATCACCTCTATCCCACCCCGTGACCCCAGGGACATTCTGGGAGCTGCCACAAGCCACCCCCAAATCTGAGGGCAGCGCTCGTGGGGATTGCAGGGAGCTCTGGAAAAATCCCTCATGAGATGTTTCTTTCTCCATCTGTTCCCCAAAATCCTTTTCCAGCACTTCCCTGTCCCAAGGCCACACAAGCAATGGAGCAGCCAATGCTGGCTGAGGTTTTGTTGCAGCACAATTTGAACCCAGGCAGAGCATTTCTGTTTGCTAATTTCACCCAACCTTTTCACAGGAGGGTTCTGACAGTAGTGTGTGTTTTCCATGTGTTTCCCATGGATTTTCCATGCTGTTTCCCCAGCCCTAGGGATGTTCAGGATGTGTTTTTCCTCCTGGGCTGGGTGTGGGGACAAGCAGGGGCTCACAGTGGCACCTTTGATCATTCCCTGGCACCGAGGGCTCCTGCAGCTGCACTTGGAGCTGGAGATGTCTCAGCTCTGGGCACCACAGAGAAGCTCACTTTTATGTCAAAACGCCTCCTAATAAGATTTTAAGTTTGTTCAGGGAGCTGGAATGAAATATTTAACCATGGCATCACAGCAGCATTTTATTCTCATGAAAATGCTGAGATGCCATTTGCAAATCAGAAATGTTTTCAAATTTTGCTTTGAAATCACAGCGTCTTTATGCAACTGTTTTGTGTGGGTTTGGGTTTGTTTTTTTGGGTTTTTTTTTCTTTCCAAGAAAAAAAAACAAATCATGGAGAAAAATAGCTGAGATCTTGGGCATTTCTTCACAAATCAGAAGTCTGCTCATGAGTCTGTCCTGGTGAGGCTCTTTGGAGCCATCATTCCCACTTGGAGCAGGGAGAAGCAGCCCCTGTTGTTGCATCCAGCATTCAAATTCCATTATCTTTGTTTCTTGCACTGACAACGAGACATTTAGGTTGGAGAACTCCACTGGGCATTAGTGCTGCTCCGAAGGGTTTGCATGATTTGAGATAAATGTTATAAAAGAAATAGCAAGTTCTAGAAAAGCATAGCTGTCCTACTTATCATTTTTATTATTATTATTGGGGCAGTTTTCACTTTTTTTTTTTTTTTTGTACAGTTTATTCCCTTGCAGTTCTTTATCACCCTATATATAAATTATATCTTGTTAAATGTAAGAATGCATCTTGGTTCAATCCCTCCTCAAGACTTGGATACTTTCTTATCCCACTCCTTTCCCTGCTCCAGGCAGGTACCCAGAGCCATCCAAAATCTCTGGGTCTGGGTGATGTTTGGTCAGTGAGTGGCTGAATTTTGAGACATGAATTAAACTATTTCCAAAAGGAAAAGCAGTTTTTTAGGCAATTCTGGCTACACACAGTATTTGAGGCTCAAATTGTTCTTAAGAAAGGGTTATTCTATAATAGTGACCAAAATATTCTTGAATTCAGCATGTTAGGATCAAAAAGCCTCAAATCCCCTAAGATGTCGCCTGACTTAAAAAAAATAAATAAAAAGAAGACCTTGTGATTTGTACACAGTTTATTCATGGGGGTTTTAATACAAAATTCAAAGAACTGCAAGGAGAAAATGTTGGCAAGCAGCATAAAAAACTGCTTAAAAATAACATATGAAAGTGTCAGAAAGAATGTGTATAATTTATCCAAAACACTGAGGATCCAAAATAGCTGAGAGAGGAGGGGAGCAGGAATCAGAAAAATCCTCCCAATCCAAGGCAGGTCTGAACACAGAGAGGAGCCAGGGCTTGTCCTGGCCAGTCACTGCACAGTGAGGATGCCAGCGTGGTACAAGATTTTAAGGCACAAAAGGCACGGCAAGGACAGAGCTGGGAATGGTCTGGTTCTGGGAGAAGCTGTTGTGGTCCTGGAGGGGAAGGGTTCTCCTTGGATCGAGCTGTTCCATGCAGAACCAACTTTTAGGAAGGCAGCAAATCCACAGCCTGCAAACACTGCTCTTCTAAATCCTCCCTGAGATTTGGGCCAAACCTGGCATTGGGAAGTCTCTCAGGAGTTGGAAATGCACTGGAAAATCAGGAAATCAGCTCCTTTCAGCAGTGCCATGACCAGGAGCTCATGCTGGCTCCAGTTGATCCCAATATCCCCCTTTCACCAGTTCCCTGATGGTTCAGGTTCTGCTCTGCTGCTGCTGAAGCTCCCTTCCAGCACACAAAGCTGCCCCAGCCCCTCCTGCTGCTTCTCCCAGAGCCACAACAGATCAGGGCATGCAAGGGAAATCAGTCTGGAGAAGAGAAGGATTCGGGGAGACCTTGCAGCAGCATTTCAGTCCCTATAGGGAGCTTCCTAAAAAGATGGAGAGGACCTGGAGTGCCAGGACACAGGGAATGGCTTCCCACTGCCAGAGGGCTGGATGGGATATTGGGAATTGGGAATTGTTCCCTGGGAGGGGGTGAGGCCCTGGAATGAATTTCCTAGAGAAGCTGTGGCTGCCCCTGGATCCCTGGAAGTGTCCAAGGCCAGGCTGAACACTGGGGCTTGGAGCAGCCTGGGACAGTGGAAGGTGTCCCTGCCCATGGGACTAATCTTTAATGTCCCTTCCAACCCAAACCATCCCATGATTCCATTAAATCTGGCTGGGATTTCTTCCACCCTAAAAGCAGATCCTGCTTAATGATGTTCCCACCATCCAGAGGGATCAGCACTTCCAAGGCAGCCGATGCCTGGAAAGCTGCACCCCGCTGCTGCCTTCCCCCCTCACCTGGGTCCTGCCTCTCCCAGCAGGGAGGCAAAACCCCTGGGAGCACCGTGGCTCCCACTGCAGAGGGAATTGCAGTGCTGAGGCTGCAGCTCCTGCCTGGCTCCTGGGAAGCTGCCAGGGAAGGAAAGCACAGGCACAAAATGAATAGCAGAAGAGATTGCAGGTAATTATGTTTCTTAAGCTGTTAACAGGATTGGCCATTTGATAAATGAGAGGATTTGGGAATGTTTTGTCACTGACAAGGCATTGTGAGATCCGGGTGGGAATGGGAGTGTTTCTCTCCCACAAGCAGGAAATTCTCCTGGGACGCTCACGCACTGTGAAATCTATCTGAAACCTGGATGGCAGCACATGGAGGAGAGAGGACAGATCCAGGACTCAAGTTGAAAAAACCCCACCAGGTCTCTCACATATGGAATTCATTTGGGTTTGGTGCTCCTCCCGTGTCCCCAGAGGCTTCTGCTCTTTCGTGGTGATCCCCCATGTGTTTCCATATGGATTTTGGTGCCACCAGGGCCCCTCAAATCCCTCCATCTGCTTTTCAGTGCTCTCAATCCCTCTGGCTCCCTCTGCTTCCCTCAGCTCTTGGTTTGCTTTTGTGTTCCCTTGATGGAAAGGGAAGAGGAGACGCAAGAGGGAGAGGCGAGAGGGACACCAGCCCTGCTCTGTTTGTCCTCCTCCAACTGTGCCCCTCAGGAGGATTTGGATACCCCTGGAGCCCCTCTGTTTCTTTTGCAGTGCCCACAGAGGCCTTGATGTGATTTTCAGGGTGTCCCAGTGCTCTCAAGCTGATTTTCCCTGGAAATCTGTGCTTTGGTGCCCTCAGGAGCTCTGTCCATGTGCTCTGTGGGCCCTCAGGAGTCTCAGTCCCATCCCACAGCAGTGAGGCTGGGGCAGGACCCAAAAGAGCAGAGTTTGTGCTCTCCCAAACCTCCCCCACAGCTTTTCATTTCTTCGCTTTGCATGTCTTTTAGCAGCCAGACTGCTGCAGGAGCTGTGGGACTGGCTGAGGATGAGGAGCAGGAGGGAAAGGTCTGCTCCAGAGATCTGTTACAAGTAAACAATGCATTAAATAAACCAAAAATCAGCTTGGTTCAGCCTGTGGCTCGCTCCACTTTTGATTTCCAAGAGGAAAACTATCCCAGCATGGTTGGCTCTGGCTCAGGCCTCCCTGTGTGTGACTCCCCAGCAAGGAGCTGCTTACAGGGGCCTTTCCCCACTGGGGCAGCTCCTTCAGGGGGAAATGAAGGCAAAATCCAGTTCCTGCTCCTTCGAGCAAGCTCTCTGGAAAACAAGGTCACTGAATATGTGCAGCTCAGCTGAAGTCTGAAACGCTGGCCCCAAGCAGCTTGGAGGGTGGGCAGGAGGTGAAGTAGCAACTTATTCTTAGCAATAAGCACCTAGGAAAAGTGAAATACCAGCAAAGACACTCCAGGTGCTTTTCTTTTACAAACAACAGGACTGAAAGGTCTGTTTTCACCCAGCCAGGGGCTGGTTTTGTGGATTTGTGCCTCTCTGCTCCAGCACCCCCAGGGCAGCCCAGGCTTCCCTTCTTCAGCTGGGCAGGGCAAAATCTCTGCCAAAGCTCAGCCCAAAGGCCAGGGCAGCCACAGGGGCACCATGGGCACCTTCAGTGGGCTGTGGCTCCAGCACAGAGAGGTTTGTTCCTGCCAGCACCCCCAGAAAAGGAAGATGGGTTTTCAACCCACTGCTGTGGGTGGGTGAGAAGACTTCCCAAAGGCCTGAGCCCCAGTGGCAGCCTGGGCCCTTCATTAATGCCCCAATTCATGGCTGTCTTAGGAGCTGGGCACCACATCACAGGCAGTTCTGAGCAATGGGCAAGATGAGACAGGAGAGAATTACAGTAATGGAATCATGGAATGCTTTGGCTTGGAAGGTAACTTACAGCCCATCCCACTCCATGGGCAGGGACACCTTCCACTGTCCCAGGCTGCTCCAAGCCCCAGTGTTCAACCTGGCCTGGGACACTGCCAGGGATCCAGGGACAGCCACAGCTGCTCTGGGCACCCTGTGCCAGGGCCTGCCCACCCTCCCGGGGAACAATTCCTAATTCCCAATATCCCATCCATCCCTGCCCTCTGGCAGTGGGAGCCATTCCCTGTATCCTGTCCCTCCATGCCTTGTCCCCAGTCCCTCTCCAGCTCTCCTGGAGCCCCTTTAGGCCCTGGAAGGGGCTCTGAGCTCTCCCTGGAGCTTCTCCTCTCCAGGTGAGCACCCCCAGCTCTCCCAGCCTGGCTCCACAGGAGAAGAGCTCTCCAAACACCAGCCCTACTCTCCAGCCAAGGCTGGGAAGGACAGGACCATCCTTGGGCACCACAGCACTTGAGAGAACAAATGAGAATTCCTGGTTAATCTACCGGAAAGAATTTTGGAGCAAGGGAAGGAAGGCACATGAATATGCAGCAAATGCAGTGGGAAGCTGCTGGCTGCTGCAATGGCTCATTAGAGCTGCATAGCCCCAGCCCAGCAGCACTGCAGCTCCCTCTGAACGTGGCAGGATGGGTCACCCCAGATGGGTTTGCCTGGAGAGGCTGTTTCACAGGATGGGCCTCACGTTTCCATGGAATTTCCATATTTCCCAGCAGCCACCTCATGTGAACCAGCAGAATGCAGGGGACTCGCAATTAAAAATGGATTACAGAAAAATAATTGTGAAGTTCAAATTGGAGAAGAAGGATGCCTGAAATGTTCTCACTGGAATCAGGTTAGAGCATCTTAACTTTCCACGGGATGTTTTAATGGTGCATGTCACTCACAAAATAATTTTATGTACCTGAATAAAATTAATCAAAACCAGTGGAAGAAAAGCAACGCAAGATTAAATATCCAGAAAATAAACCCAGAGACGTCTTGGCAGGAAGGATGGGAGGGAAGGACTGGGACTCACACTCCATCTGCTAATAATGAAAATGAAGAGACACAGTGGTGGGAGAATAAGGAAAGGTTCACTAAGGAAAAGCCCTGCAGATTGGAAGTGCTGCAAGTGGAGCTGTAAGAAAAGAAAGCCGGGGGCTTTCTGGTGCAAAGAACACAAAAATCCTCCAGCTCACACAAAGCAAAGGACCAGGGGCTCTCCCTGCTCACATCTTGTAGCCTGTAGTGAGTGCTGTGGGAAAGCCCAACTGAGAGGACAAATAAACACACTTTTCCTGGCTAATTGTCTGATTATCAGTTCCTGGCCTGTGGCCACCAGCATTTACAGCCCAAAGTAAACACCAGCGAAGCAGGGAGAGGACACAGGGCTCTGCTGGGCCATGGAGGAGCAGCTGCACACATGGATCTCTCTCTCCAGGCAGGAATTCTGCCCATCCACCCCAGGGACAGCACAGGGAATCAGCCAGGCCCAGGGGGACACTGGGGCTTGGAGCACCCTGGGCTAGGGAAGGTGTCCTTCCCATGGCAGAGGGTGCCACTGGAGGAGCTTTAAGGCCCCTCCAGCCCAAACCTTTCTGGGATTCTGTGACTCCATGAGGAGGCTGCTGGGGAGAGGAGATAACAGCTCTGATAAAGGAATGAGATTTGATAAAGGATCTCTGACAGCTGGGGATGGAGCACAAGGCACAGGAGAGCCTGGGGAGCATGGAAGGGTTTGGAAAGGGATCACCTGAGCATCAGGGATGATCTCCTGTACCTGCAGCCCTGCTGGGCATGGATCAGGATGCCAGGGGCAGAGCACAGGTAGCCCTGAGCTCTTCCCCACACACTGCTGAGGAGGAAAACAGCATTGCAGTGTCCTCATCCCCTTCTGTGGCCTGGGATCCACCAACAAAGGGGGTTCTGAGAGCAACAGGATGTTGTTACCCTTGACAAAGACTTTCATTTGGCCAAATCTGGAGGCACAGGGTCATCCTGGGCTGCATCCCACATTCTCAACAGGCATCACATGTGGAAAAGCACCAGCTTTCCACCTCTACACTGCAGATTTTCCCTGGTCCCACCTGTGCCTCTCCAGCTATTTCTGTGTCTCTTCCTACCTTACATCTGTTTATCTCTAAATGCTCCCTCCTGCTTTGGCTGTGGGCTCTGCTGGCACATCCCAGCTCCTCTGCTCTGCCCTGCAAGGCAATGCTGCCCCTGCCTTCAGCCAGGAATGGGGATGGTGTTGCACAGGGGCTCTGTGGATCCAGAGCTGAACATCCACAGACTGGCATGGAGAGAGCCTCAGAACATGGCGGATTTCAGAGGAAAAGGAAAAAAATTGCACATTTTTCACTGGGGTTATTCCTTTTCTAAATTTCAAGCCTTTAAATGTTAAGACTGTGGCTTGTCAAATTTGGCATTGCCATTGGGGGTGTTATTTACATAATAAATATAAATAAATCTATTAAAAATGGAATGACAGAATCATGGAATGGTTTCAGGTGGAAGGAACCTTAAAGCCCACCCAGTCCCACCCCTGCCATGTCAGGGACACCTTCCACTATCCCAGGCTGCTCCAAGCCCCATCCAGCCTGGCCTTGGACACTTCCAGGGATGGGGCAGCCACAGCTTCTCTGTGTGAGGGCCTCCCCACCCTCACAGGGAACAATTTCTTCCATATATCCAACCTAAATTTCCCCTCTTTTAGGCTGAATCCTTGTCCTACCACTGCAGCTCCTGATGGATAACACATAATAACACATTATACAGAGATAGATATGTATCAAAAACACTAGGAAAATGGTGTCTTTTCCCTAATCCTCTTGCCATTTCACTTGACACTTTAAAAAATATCACAGAGTCAAACACTCGGCGTGAAACCTTAAAAAAATTGACTGGCGTGGTCAAAGTTTGGTGGTGACATCAGCAAAGGAAAACAAAGCCCCAAAATGTCAAACACTGCTATGACATCGAGCTGGTTGTAAATCAATCGCCAGGAAAAACTCCTGACCTACATGAACAGAAGCAGGAAACAAAGAAACCTCAGAATAAAATCCATGGCTGACAGAGCTTAGCACAGGGAAGTTGTGTTTGCAGAAGAAATCCTAGCAACAGTACGGGGTCACTGCTCGGTGCAGACAGGAGCATTGGGAAGGATTATGCAGAAAATGCAGAAGGGTTCAAACAGACTTTTAGTCGGTATTTGGAAAGAAGGATGATTTGCTTTCATTGCTCGAAGATGATGAAATACTTTCCAGTCTGTTAGGAGCTGAGAGGGATGTTAGGATCTCTCAGCAATGAGGAGTTTGAAACCAGCACCGCTGGCAGAGGAGCTTGGGCCCTGCTGATGCTGAATGGTAACAGCAGCAGATCTGGAAATGCCCAACTTATCAAAATCTGTTCTAGCAGAAGGGAAGCAGCAGGAATCAATGAACCATGGGAGGAAGGAGCAGCTCTGGGTCACAGCAAGGGAGGGTTTGTTCTAGCCTGTCTGTCATCAGCACAGGCAAGGGGAACTTGGAGCCCCATGGAATCAGGGAATCACAGGGTGGGGAAGGCAGGGAGGGACCACAGGGCTCACCTGATCCTCCTGCTCCACCCCAGAGCTCAGGGCACAAGACTGATTTCAGAAGGTTCTGGAGTATCTCCAGTGAATGTCCAGCTCTCCTGACAAACTGGAGCCACCCTCTTTCCCAGGCTGGTGGCTCTGAGGTACAGAGATGTCACCTGGCACTCACTCAGACCAAAGTTTTCTTCTCCAGAACAAAACCTTGAATTCTTGGTCAGCTCACAGCTTTCTGCTGGAGGTAAGAGTCAAACAAAAAAAGCTCTGGGCTCAAGCTGTGTTCTGTTCTTGCCCACATGCAGGAGCAGGAGTTTTTAACCAGGATATTTGTGAAGCTGTTCTTGGCTGCACACTGGTCCCAGTGACTGTGCAAAGCTGGTTTGTGGCCATGAAATGTCCCAAAATGGGCACACAGAGAGCCAGGAGTGCTGTGCTGTGGCTCTCAGAGCCAGGAGCCCTCCCTCTCCCAAACCCACACCTCTGCTGGCTCCAAGTGCCAGCTCCAGAGCTGCTCTAAACAAGTTTAACTCCTGTTTTCTCCAGCAAGAAGTGAAGTGAATTAAATCACTGTTCACTTTACACCTCTCTGTAAGCTCCAAAGAGCTGAGGGGGCTGGAAGGATTTAAGGGATACCGGAAGCCGTTTCTGCTTCAGGGTAGCACCAAAGACCACCCCAAACCCAAACATTTTGGGCACAAAACTTCCCCTTTGCAACTCCCTGATGCTTTCAACTCCCCCAAAAAGCGTTGCCCTAAACAAGGCTGTGCAGAGTGGAAGTTGTAAAACACTGTTGGATCTCCCATTAACGTAATGAGGCTTCACAAAAAACAGAGGAGCAGAAAAAAAAAAAAAAAAAGATTAATCAAAACCCTACGTGAATTTATTTATGGATCACAAAAAATGTTTCCAGAATATCCAAGACATGGTCGAGGGATAAAGTTAGATGAAGTTCGGATTTATCTCGATTACCTAACCTGGCATTAAAATCCTTTCCACTGATCAGCAAACAGAGGGATAAAAAGATTTTAGAGACATTATGTAGGTCTGGAATAATTCCCAGTACGAGTTCCTATAAGAAGAGGAATTGTGGGAGGAATACAAATATTAATCAGAAGAAAAGGTTCTAAATTGGGAAACTGCTCTGGCAATGAGACAAAAGTCTAAGTCATTAGTGTAACAACCTCTAATCCCTATCAGAGCAGCCAGTCTCATGACAGAGATGGACGTGAAATGGCTTTCTCCATAAATATTTCAGGTTTGATTAATTCTAACTTTCTATGTCTGGACATAACAAATATGTTGTGAAACATATAATGAAAAAGCAGAGACATTTGGCTGAACAATCCAAAACCGTGTAGAAACTTCATTTTCTAGGAAATGGAGAAACACATTTTAAAGCTGTTTTCCTCTTAACTCCATGCAGAAAATTCCCCAGTGTCCAACTCTTTAAAATAACTTCTCCCCAAAAGCAGCAGCCTATCTAATTAAGTCCAGAACCATGCTACCAGTTTGACCCCGATTTCAATTGGCAGCTCTCTGGCAGGCACCAAAATACCTTATTAAATTTTTTCTAGGGATAGCAGTTCTGATTTATAAGAAAAGAAAAAAAAAAAAAAAGAAGTAAATATTTTCTAGGTCAGGAAAGGCGAGAAATGCCAGGCACAGTCCTGCAGTGCCAGGATTCACACGGAGCATCAGGCAGTAAGCTCAGAGTCCTGCTTTGGTGACAAGTCCTCATGTAAAGCAGATCATCCCCACCCAGAGACTGAAGCACATCCATATGCATAGCAAAGCTCCGAGATTACTCCCAGCATTCCCTTTTTTCCCTGTAATTACAAATCTTTTCCTTTCAGAGGCTGTACAAGAAATATTCTTCAGCGTAAGAAGCTCCCCAACACCCCCACAGTTGTGACAGCTCTGCTGTGTTGGGGCTACACCAGATCAGGGTGGATCCCACCCATTTTTGGGGGAAAAGGACTTTTTGGGCAGCTCCATCTGTCCCAGGCTCCTGGGCAGCCTCGTCGTGGTCAAAGGGGACTGGGCACACAGTGAAAACTGCTCAAATCTCACCCTGCAGTGGAAGAAAGGGACCTGTAATGGTGGTCTTTGGCTGATAAATAAAACAGAAATAAATAAATATTCCTCAATAAAGCAAGAATTTCCTGTGTGACAGGGAAGATGCAGTGTTTTCCTAGCAGGCTCGTGGCCATGGGGTGTTTTGGGAGAGGTTGGTACCTCCTCCATCAGCACCAGTACAATGTACAGGAACTTTACCTTTGAGCTGATGGATAGGATCCCAGAATCCCAGAATATCCTGAGTCAGAAAGGACCCACAAGGATCATCAAAGTCCAGCTCCTAGCCCTGCACAGGACAACCCCAAGAATCCCACGATGAATAATTCTTGACTTAAAAAAAAAAAGAAATCCTCAAAGTACTGAAGGATTTTGGAAAAGCAGAGGGACAGCTCCGAGCTCTGCTCCCTGGGACAGGGACAGCACCCAGGGAACGGCTGCAGGTGGGCCAGGGCAGGCTCAGGCTGGATTTTTGGAGATGGTTCTTCCCCCAGAGGGTGCTGGGCACTGCCCAGGCTCCCCAGGGAATGGGCACAGCCCCGAGGCTGCCAGAGCTCCAGGAGCCTTTGGACAGCGCTGCCAGGGAGGCACAGGGGGGATTCTTGGGCAGAGCCAGGGTTTGGACTGGATCATCCTTGGGGTTGGACTGGATCATCCTAGGGGTCCCTTCCAGCTGAGGACATTCCCTGAACCTGTGGGTTTAGCATGTTGCAGTTCGACCTACTTTACAATAAAGTTGCCATCCAATTTCCCTTCATTTAAAGGTTTCCACTTCTGATGTTCTAATGGGCTCCTTATGTAACACTGGAGTGCAGTTTAAAGGCAGCTGCATTAGATCCCAATTTTGCTTTTAAGTAGTGCTCCCAAACTAATTAAATCATCATTCCCTGAGTTTGCACCCTGCAGATGAGGAATGAGGAATTCTGCTTCCCAGAGCACTCTGTGTCCTTCCCAGCTCCCCGAGCCAAACCCATGGCTGCCCAAGCACACAGCAAATACCTGCAACCATTTCGGAGCAGGTGGAAACACCCTGGGGACAGCTGGCACAGAAACTCCAAACAGAAACAAGTGTTCCTCTAAAGCATGAAATGAAGGATGAAAATACAGCTGAACAACATGGAAAATGAAAGCAGGATGGAAGGAGGGAAGTTTAGGATCACTAAACACAGTTTTAGACTAAACCAACTGAGCTACAGTGGCAGCCACATCCATAATTCAGATCTCCCCCATGTGGAGGAGCTGGAGTTGTTCTCCAGCCTTACTCTCCACAGCCCTGCACAACTTGTTAGCTGCTCCTCTGAGCCAATCCATCTAAAATCTCCGTGTTTGGATCATTCTGGATTGTACTCAAGTTCTCTTCAGTGATGGGAGCTTTGGGACAGGGGTCACCATCCCTGGAAGGGTTCAAAGAATGAGATGTGGCACTTGGTGATGTGGGCATGGGGGAGTTCAACAAAGGCTGGACTTGATGACCTTGGAGGTCTTTTCTGACCTTAATGATTGCTTGATTCTCTGATAATGAAACACTGCTCCCCAGTTAAACCAGGGAGTTTGGAGAGAGGGAGATAAACTGGGCTGAACGTAGGTTTGAGCAATTTCAGTTTTCAAAAGGCACCTGGCAAAGCCCAGAGTTAGGTGAGTTCCAGGGCCTGCATTCCCAGCTCCGGGCTGGGAATCCCTGGGAAGAGCTGCACTGCTCTTGGATGGTCTCAGTCCAGGCAGCCCCAAGGTGCTGCAAACACTCCTGATTCCACGTTCTGGACATTCCCTCTGCAAGGAATGTTGGTTTATGGCTGTCATTGGTCTTCCCTCCTTTTCTAAAACTTCTCCACAGGATTCCTCTCTCTGCTTTTCCCTCTCCTTCCCCAAAGTCCATGCTGGAGCATCCCACACTTCCTGCTCCCGAGATCCCAGCTCTGCTTCTCTCATCCTGGTGCCCAAATGCTGGTGAGATGCTCCCCAGTTCCTCACTCACAGTGTCTGGTCTACCCCAAAAATTGCCTTTATTTTCGTCCTCCTCACCTGCTCCAGGTCTTTCCCAGGTCCCTCTGCATGGCTTTTGACAGCTGAAGGAGCCTCCCTAATTCTGTTTGGCAGGACAGTGAGTCCCCATCAGCCTCCCAGGAATTCTTAATTCATGTCTACTTTGGACCTACACAGCAGCCCGAGGCAGTACAATTTATTAATCAGTTATATGAGAACAACTGACTTTCTGATTTAGACCTGATGCCTCATAATTTCATGGGCTATCCTGAACTTTTCCTATTCTTATTTTAACTTTTCCCATTCCCTCTTATTTTTTCCTAGCTAGGAGATCTCAAGGTTTCTGTCCCATGCCTGACTATTTCCCATCCTCTTCCCAAAACCATTCTGTCCTCACCTACTTTCTGTGGGTGGAATTCAGATTAAAAAGCTTTGATTTCCTCTTGGAGTTGCTCTACCTCATAGATTGACACCTCCAGGTAGAAGCCTAAATTTAGGAGTCTCAATCTCTGAGCTAAAGAACTCCCACCCATCCTTTTTAGCTCTGTTTTATTCTTTATGGAGACAGGATGAAGAGAACTGCAGATATTAATCAATAGGTAGGTTTGCCAAACATTTATACGGTGACATGATCACATAATCGTGTTTTCCTTTTTTCCCCCTTGGCTAAAAATTTCTTTCTCATTCAGCTGGAATATTTTAGTGCTGGGGCCACTGCTCCAATGTTTTCATGGAGTTCTCCTACAGCAGCTCTATTTCTGAGTGACAATAATGCTCTTAAATTAAGTATAAAATAGAATTGAATAGACAAACTATTCTGTATTTCTTAACTCTTGACTTCCACCTGCTGCTCCTGACAGCCACAGGAACCATCTCCTCTTCCCAGGGTCACACTGGACTATCCCAGCTGATTTTGTGTCACCCCCAAACCTTGTCAGTGCCACCTTCACCCTCCTCCCAAATCACTGATGAGTTCCTAACCATGGCCAAGCTGCAGAGCTCTTCCTCTGGGAAAACCGAGATTTCCTCCCACTTTTTGTCCCATTTTATCTCAATCTTATTTCCCTACAGAGGACATCTGATTACCTCAGCTTAACCACTTGAAGAGTCTTAAAGAAAGACTTACTGGCATTTGTTTGGGAGTCCATGTGCACTTTATCAGATGCACCAGCCTTACCTACGAGCTGGGTGACATCTCCAAAGAGCTCCAAGAGATTGATGAGACACGGCCTCTTTCTGCAAGAACTGTAATGACTTCTTCCAAATAAATCACATTTATGAAATTGCCTCCTGGTTCTCTTCTTTATTATTGTAGTTTTTACCCACTTATTCAGGCTGAAGGGAGATTTACTGATCCCTGCTTTTCCCCATTTGTCCTGGAGACCTTTTCCTCAAGGCTGAAGACACATTTGCCACTGTCCATCCCTCTTGCAGTGTGGTCAACTCAAGTGACACTTTTCATGCTACATTTAGCTTTCTCTTAATCTACTGTTTGAGGTCTTTCAGAGCTCCTGATCGAGTATCATCTTATCTTGTTGCTTTCTGACTGCTCCTTTTATTGATTTGTTCCAAAATGTCCTCTGCTGGAACTTCATTTAGGGACAATTCCTCATGCCCTCCACTGCTTCACCACTAATGCGCCCCTTCCCAGCCTTCCTCTGTAATTTGTTCCCTATTATTATGGTTTCCTACCCTTCTGCCAAGTTTCTGAGGCATTTATTATGTCAATAATTTCCTTTAAAGTCAGTCCAGTTCACCTCTTTGGGGCTCCAGAGTTACAGCATTTGTATAGATATATTTTTACATTTTTTATTGATCTCATTGCCCATTTTTCATGGGACCTGCTTAGCTGGGACTTTAATTGCAGGGCCCATTCTTTGCTATTTCCTTCCTTGATGTTATTGATTTCAGCTCCTTCCATTTTTCTAAATCGCATGAATTTTCTTCTTTCTCTTGACGAGGAGCTGTGATCTGGAGCCATGTGCAGTTGTTTGTTTGGTGAGTTTCCACAACTGCCAGCTATAAAAATTCCCTCCTTGCTGCGGAATGTTAAAACCTAGTTTGCAATGTTGATTTATATAGCTTATCTCCCCTGTAAAAACTACCTCACCAACGACTCAGAATCTGCCTGTCTGCTGCTGTGACAATTTATAACTCAGTGATTTCACTTCCAAGTCTCTTTCCTGCTCACTGCTGACGTTGGTACCCACATCACTCACACCACCAGCTCCCTCTAGCACCAAGTGTGGACACAAAAGTCCAGCAGAGCTCAAAGCACTGCAGAAAATGAAGCTTTTTTTCCCCCATGTTTCAGTAATACATTTCATTAACACCTCCTGGTTTGAGACTTTGGTGATTGCTCAATCTTGTTAAATTTTTTATTTTCTCTAATTCCCATGTCTGTTCCTGGCACGCTTCAGGCAAGCAGTTGGATCTTTTTTTATATATTTTGGTATCTGTTTCCTCTTTCATAAATGTGGTACAAAGCAGTTGTTTCTATTTATCTGTTGATTTTTTGATCACTTTCTTCTCCAGGTTAGAAAATCTGATCCTGACCTTCAAAGTGCATCCTGCTTTTACCACAGCCTTTGAGCGAGCTCTTTGTAAAATCACATCGATGATTAATTAAACAACTGAACAGAACACCAGGACACACCGGCAGGGTTCCAGCCCAAACTCCAGCCTGACAGGGCACCCACATTACAATAAAAAACCTCTGCATGAGGAACTGCCAGCTCTGAGCTGCCAGGACAAGGAATTTGGCTGGATCCAAAGCGCCGCCCAGCCTTGCTGGGTGCCCACCCAGTGCCTCTGCTCATGGGCCTGCCCTCCCAAAAGCAATAAATCTCTGCCCCAGGCCCGATGCTGTGCCTGCACGAGACACTGACATCCATCAGAGCAGGGGCTGCAGCAGATGGGCTCTGCCTCACACAGAAACAAGGTAAGTGCCTGGCCCAGCCAGAAATGCTGGGCACACTGATCCAGACCATATTTCTTTAGTCTGCTTCTCAGAGAATCATGTGGAACAGTTTCAAAAGCTTTCCTAAAGCAAAATATGTCCCATCTGCTGCCTCCTCTTCATCTCCTAGACATTATTTTCCCAAGGAAAGAAATTACAGTGAGCTCGCATGATTAATTCTTGCTAAATCTATGTCTTTGCCTTTCTATCTCTTATTTCTTTTAAATTGATCGCGTAACATTTTTTAGTCAGACCTTTTTTCTGGGAAGAGTGGTCTCTCATTCCATGCTTTGTCTTTTTCAAAGGAGTGAACTGCGTTTGCCTTTGGACAGAGCTCAGTGATCTCACCTGCCTTGCAGGAGCTTCCAGGGCAGCCACTAATGCTTCAATAATTGCTTCAGTTCCGGCCTGCCCTGCCCACATGGCTCTGCCAGCACAGCCCCAGAGCAGTGTGAGGCCAGAGCTGCTAATCTGGAAAGGCAGAGAGAGAACAAATCCAAAGCACAGACCCGGAGTGGAAGGACGAGAGGGACGAGGCCTCGCTCACCCTCTGCTCTCCTCTCACAATAAATAGTTTAGCCCAGTGCACAGTCGTGCAGCGCTCGGGTTGGGAGGACCTGTAAGTTCATCTTGTTCCTCTTCCTGCCACGCTTCCAACCCTTCCAGGCTGCTCCAAGCCCTGTCCAACCCTGGGCACTCCCAGGGCCGGGGCAGCCACGGCACACGGTGTTAAATTAGCAGGAAGCTGCCTTCCAGCTGAGGAGAAGCAGGCTGCCAGCTCCAGGAAGGCTCTGGCTGAAAACCCATTTGAAATTGAGAATTTTTGGTCGACTGTGCTGCCGGGGATTCAAACACCAGGAGCACAGAGCAGCTGCACAAGTGCTGGCAGATCTACTGACTTCCAGGGAGAGCACCAAGGGGCCTCTCCTGAGACACCTGGGTGGGAAATGCTGGGGAGGAGCACCAGGTCCTGCTGCGTGTCACCGATCCGACAGGGAAATGCAAGCGAAGGATCCTGGGAGCCAAAGTCAGGCTGCTGGCTGAAGATTTAGCCCCAGGGTGCTGTTGGCAGCTTCTCTGGAACGCTCCCAGTTCCACACGCAGCTCCAATTAGGCACAGGGGGAGGAGATGCTCTGCGGAGGTGATGGGCTCCATCAGAACTCCACAGAAATCAGACTCGGGGAAATCAGGCTCAGGAAAATGTATAGGATGTGTTTAATTAAGTGGGAGCTGGGGGAAATCTGTCATGAGCTAAGGGTAAACAGATTGCTGAGGGTTGGTATGACACAAGTACTCAGTGTATCGAGCCAGTGCAGAGCTCAGAGCTTAGTACAGATAATAGGTGAAATTTTGCATCTCAAAATGGACTAAGAAACGAAACAAATCTGCCCCCTTCATTAAGAACTATAAGTACGTGTATATAAAAATGGGGCAGTGTTAAATTAAAGGGGGAAAAAAAAGCTAGATGAAATAAAATGCAGGTAATAAAATCAGCAGCAAACAGCAAATCCCAGTGACAAACCCAACAGAGTGCTAAAATATATGGCCATAAACTACAGAAAAGTGAGTATAAGTCATAAAAGTGAAAGATTCTTTTTTTATATCGAAGAGAATGTTTTAAGGAATCTAGTCAGACTGAAATTCTTACTGGAACAGACCATACACTGAAAGTGTCTGGCAGTGAGAATGTAAATATATGAGCAGAGCTACCCCATCAGTCACCAGAGAAAGGAGACTGAGTGCTTAATGCTGAGAGGTGAAATACCAAACACGGGCCCCTCTATTATTCATAAAATAAATGGATATAATGGCACAAAGGAGAAAAAAGGTTAGAGAAGCAATTTCCAGGAGCAGAGGCTGCTGTGCAGAGCTCGAGCAGGCACCGAGGGGCTGCTCCTGCTTCATCTCCTGCGATCTGCAAGAGGAGCCAGGAGAGGAACCAGCAGAGAACTTGGGCTGCTCTTGGAGCACAAAACTGCTCTTGAAGTGCACACCTCAGAGGTCTCAGCAGGCACAGAGCTCCCCACAATTCAAGGTGAAGTGAGATGAAATGGGAGGAGGGGTCAGAAATAAGGAATTCACTCCCCCCAGCAGCACTGAAACAGAATTCCACAGAATCAGAGAATTCACTGGGCTGGAAAAAACCTTCGAGACCATCAAGTCCAACAATGAAAGCCTCAGTACATCCAATTCTGGTGTTCCTGTCGAACACTGTGGAAAGATTGGATTGGGGGCAGAAAAGAGCCATAAAAAGTATATGAGGAGAGGAGAATGTGTAGCTGGGAAGCTTAAACAGCTCAATTGTGGGGCAATTCCATAAGAACTTTCACAAGGGGGAAATATCAACCAAGGCTTTTTAATCTCACCAAGACAGAAGAAAGACTGAGGACTGAAAAATGAAAGTGATTCAAAGCAGAAATGAAACCCACATTTTTTAACAGCAGTGATGATTAAATTTAGGAACAAACTACCACCTGAAGTGATGGATTTTTCAACTCTTGACATCTAGAACATATATTCCTGTGAAAAGTTCAAGTTTTGATAAATAAGGATTTTTTTCTTCCCTGAAAAATAATTTTGTCAGAAAATTCCTCGCCACTGTTCGGGTTTCTTGTCTACTTAAAAAAGATAAAAGATGAGACAGAGAAACAGCTTTGTACATTGAAAGTTGGTCAAAATGATAATAAAAGCAGAATAATGGAATTCCTAGATAAGGAGCATGATATGCTAGGAGTTAATTATCACAGCGACTGTAATGAAAATTTTGCATCACTAATATTCCAGAACTATTTGAACATTTCTTTATAATCATGATCAAAAGGGAACTGCTTGACATAATCTACTTGAGCACTTGAGAGCCTTCAGATAGTGTTTTTCAGGCAGGGCTAATCCCGAGGAATCCTGAAATTGTGGATGCTCCCAAGTGCAAAGCACAGACAGGGCACCAGGCAGAGCCCTGGTGTCACCAACTGGAATTTCCTCCCAGCCCGGGCTCCTCTGCAAAGGTGTTAAGTGGCATCGTTCCAAGGATCATTTTTAATTGCAATCAAGGCACCAAGAACTCTTGCACAAGTGCTTTTAATACACTACAGGAATGAAAAATGACACATGAGGCGCTGACAAGTTGTGGAGCATCATTAACCACACCACAGCCATTAACAAATGTGCCAAGGCAGGCTGATACAGCTGCGTGGAATTCAGGAGCTGGGCTCCACATCCTTGGATTTTTTTTAGTCAAATACTTCAGAAGAGTGAAGCTCATCCTGAATCAATAGGATGTGAAGCATCACTGGAAAAAAAAAAAAAAAGAACCTGCATCCTCTGGGGATTTTTTATTGGCCTGAGAATTGTGGCACTCCTCAGTAAATGTCAGGCTTATCAGCCTTGTGAGTAAGCATCAGTTAGCTCTCAAACGAGCTGACTCTGTTCATTTTTCTCAGAACTGTGTGTAATATTCTCCTGGCAAGGAACAGCTCTTTTAGTAGACTGCAGCACAAATTTGTAAAAGGAGCTTGTCTCAGCTCTGATCCAAAAACCAAAAGAGATCCAGATTAGATGCCTGTGGAAAGAGCTGCTTTTTGACTACAAAGCTCAGATCATTTGGAGTTAAAGCGATGCAAGAAGTACAAATTTCTCCTTTTCAGATCACAACAGATGCACCAATTGTAAGAAAACTTTCTTCCCTAGACTTGTTTACCTACTTCAAATTACATCACTTGCTTCAAGTGTATTTTTGACCCGTGAGTGGTTAATGACATCAATCTCTCCAATACATATTCATCCCTTTCTAAAGACCCTCTCGTTATTTCTCCCATGTAGCTTTCCTCTTTCTAGTGCTCGCTGAGCCCCAGCAGCCTCGTGGTGAGATCTTCATTAGCATTCAAATAAAAATTCATTGTTTGCCTGTGTAGTGGGGAGAGGAGCCATCACAAGTGTTTACATTCCGAGCCGCGTTCCATTTGCTCCTGACAGAACACAACACAGCACAGCAAAGGCTGCGCTGGGTCAGGGGAAGGTTCCCCTGCTCCAGCAGCAGCTTTCCAGCCCAGATGCTCAGGGAAGGGGTGTAAGAGCACAGCAGGAATGCAGCAGCGCTTTCCTGGAATGTTATTGTGCTTCCCGACAATGTGTGTCTTGGGACCTAGCGAGTCACAATCCTTGGTTTTACTGTTGAACAGGTTCTGCTTTAACTTCCCTCCATTAACTTCTCCCGCAACCCCCGGAGCACAAGGAAACTCCGAGCATCCATAATATCCCGTGGCAAGGGATTTTACAGCTCCACCACAAGGTTTGTCAAGAACCATCAACCACATTATGCTGATTTTCAGTTGTTGCTTTGCGAGACACTAAAGGGGCTCCTCAGTTTGGAGAGAGCGAGGAGGATGTGAGTGAGACTTGTAAAATTACGGTGATGCCACCACTGCTGTCCCGTGTCCAGGTCTGGGCACCGACCTGCGAGAGAGCCCTGGAGGGGCTGGAGCGTGTCCAGGGCAGGGAACGGAGCTGGGAAGGGGCTGGAGCCCCAGGAGAGGCTGAGGGAGCTGCAAAGGGGCTCAGCCTGGAGAAAAGGAGGCTCAGGGGGGACCTTGTGGCTCTGCACAGCTCCTGACAGGAGGGGACAGCCGGGGGGGTCAGGCTCTGCTCCAGGGGACAGGGACAGGAGGAGAGGGAACGGCCTCAGGCTGGGCCAGGGCAGGCTCAGGGTGGACACCAGCAGGAATTTCCCCATGGAAAGGGTGCTCAGGGATTGGGAGGAGCTGCCCAGGGGGGTTTGGAGTGCCCATCCCTGGAGGTGTCCCAGGAACACCTGGAGGTGGCACTGAGTGCTCTGGGCTGGGGACAAGGTGGGGATGGGGCTCGGCCTGGACTCGATGGGCTTGCAGGTAGGTCTCTTCCAACGCCTACGGTTCTGGGATTCTGGGATTCTCTGGTCATTTCTAGGACAGGTGGACAGTGCAGGCAGAGGAACTATGGTCTCACCCATGAGATCATTTCTTGTGTAGCTCTGAGTAGGTCCTTTCATGCCCTTTCAGGACGCTTTCACAAGCTCCAAACTTGTGAGTTATGGTTACTCACTAGAAAAAAATTCCCAAATATGTTGGGGTTTATCCATTTATTCTGTTTTTTCCTTATCACTTCTCCTCCCTTGCTCAGCACAGCCTCCACTGTGCCCATCTGCAGTTCTGCATTCACTCCTGGGGACCTTCTCCAGGAGTGTTGTGACATCTCCCAACTTCCATCCCTCCTGCAGGGAAACTGATTTAAGTGACAGGTTACACACTATTGTAGCTCTATAATTGCATATTTGTTTTCCTCCAGAGCTCTTGAGTGATTACCAGATGGTCTTGGTAATTTCTGACTCTTCATCTTATCAATTAGTCCTAAAATGAATTTTATTGTCATTTAATTTGAGACGGTTCCTTACACTTGTCCCCATAAGTTTGGTTCTCATGGGAGAACAACCTCCCTCAACTACAGACAGCACCAACACAAAGCTCACTTTACTTTCCTCTCCTACAGGAAATCCTATTAGAGACTGCTCATCTGTTTACCAAATCTGTGGAAAAATAGGATTCTGGCAAATTTGAATATATTTTTACACTATTTTTATGATTCCTTTAGTGAGTTTTCACCTTAAAATTTTGCCTTGTCTGCCCTACAGGTTTAGCTTCACAGTTAATGGGTTTTTTATTTTTTTTCCCCCATAGTTTCTTTATTTGCTCAGAAACCCCTGATTTTGAATACTCTCTTTCCACTCTGCTGTTAGAATATTGCCTTTTTGGTCCCTTGTAGAATTATTTCACTTAGTGATATATTGCTCTGAGCTTCTGATAGAGGGTGGGTTTATCTCCTTTCTCATCTCCTGCATCCTTAGAGCAGCTGCTTTTAATTTCCTTTTAGGAAGCTCCTGCACTTTTGAATAGGTCTCATTTTTAAGTTAGGTGGTACTGTGAGGGAGCTGGGGGGGAAATCAAATATTCCTCAGATAACGTCACAAATTCCTCTGGAAGAAGAGAGGGGTATTCACCAAGGAGGGAGGCCGGGGAGGAAAGGATGTGCAGCACCTCCAGCTGGAAAGGGAAGGATGGGGAGGACTCTGTCCTGGCACTGCAGGGAGCAGGGACCTGGATGCTGGGAGAGGTGGGCAAAGGAACTTCCAGCACCAACATCCAAAAGGGCCTGGTAAAAGACAGGGAGGGAATCCAGAGAAGCAATTCCCAAAGGAAAATTCCTGTTCAAAAGCAGGGATGCACCTGTGTCAGCAGGATGATGTGAGCTCAGTGTTCAGCTGGAAGGATCTCCTGTAGTTCCAGGCTCCCTACACCCACAGAGAGGGTGTCTGGGGCAGAGCTGTCACATGTGGCCTTTCCTCAGCATTCCAGGTGTGGTTTTAACAGCAGGATCTGGGGGGGCTGTGGAAGCTTGGGGTGAGAGCCTGTGCACCCCCCACACCCCAGGCTCAGGAATTACAGGAGCTCAGGTTTTACAGGAACTCAGAGGTGCTGCAAAAGCCCTCCTGGATCTTTTCTGGGTGATAGGCATCCAGCTCCCCTGGAAAAAAACAATCTCCCAGCAACACAAGAGGGGATGCAGTGTGGACCATGGCCTGCTCTCCTGGTGCCTTGTGCCTGCCTGGATGTGACAGCAGCTGGCCACACTCAGAGTGCTTGGGACCCTGGCACTTCTGGAGTGTTGGATACCATGTGGGGAGGAAGTGTGTGTATATTTAAATGAAAGTACAATAAAAGATGTGTCCAGGCAGTTTTGCCCAGAGCTGCAGGTGCTCAGCCCTGGGGACAGGCTCCCTCCTCCTGCAGACAAGGTTCCAAGATGCAGTGGCCATGGAATAGCAAGCAGGCAGCTGGCAGATCCCACAAACAAACCTGCCAGATGTTCAGCCCCACAAGGGAGCCACTCTCCTGTCCTGCTGCAGAGACTGTGCTGTGCCTCCTGGTGGGTTGGCTCCTTGCAAAGCACGCCGGAAAACAGGGCTGGCTTGACAGCTCCTCAAAATTGGTGCTACCACAGGTTTGTGGAGTGAGCAAACATCAACAAGGAATAAATCAGAGCTGGGAGAAAGGCTGCTCTCCACTCTCCCTCCAGCGTGGCTTGTTTACACTCTGCACTGCAATCTGAAAAATGCCATCTCTAATGAATACTAAATAGTGGGAGGCTTCTCCTCAGCAGCCTGGTGCTGAGGCTGATTGCTGTGCAGGAGAATGTGCTGGTGAGAGTGGGGGCTTGGCTGTGGCTCTGTTTCATGCAGTCATAGAAACTGTCAAGCTCAGGTGCCTCTGTGATCTGCAGGCAGCCTCTCTCCCTGCACCCTTTCCTGGCTACCCATTTATTTTTAAAACCTTCCATTGTTACTGTCGCTCAGGTCTTGCAGCCAATTTTCATGTCATTATTATTTCTGTCGCTTTAAAATTTATCTACTTATGCAATTTTAATCCTTTTTTTTTCCCCTACACCAATTCACAGTAATATGTTAACAGCTGCCTTGTAGTGGAAGTCACTGGAAGTTAATACACCCGAGCCCTCTCTGGTAAGAATTGACTCACCTCAGTGTTATAAATCTATTCTACACTGCCTTGTACCCCTCTCCTCAGAACATTCACATGGACCTGCTTTGTCACCAGCAACATTCCCGACCCTGCCTGTGCAGGGGATATTAAAAAAAAGGCATACCAGCAAGCAAGAACCCTTCTCCACACATAAATGGCATCTAAAATTCTTCTGCAGCTCCTGAAGCTGTGAGGCTGAGGAAGCAGAAGGGGATCTCTATTGCAGAAGATGGGGAATACAAAAGGAAGCATCATAACAGAGCCCCCTGCTCACATTTCAGCATTCCTGCAGGGAATGTATCTGCCTCTGTTTTGGGAGTTTGATGATATTTTTGGTTTTTCTTCTTCACCAGCAGTTCCATATTCCCTGTGAGGGTGGGAGGCGCTGAGGCTGCACAAGCAGCTGTGGCTGCCCCTGGATCCCTGGCAGTGCCCAAGGCCAGGCTGGACAGGGCTTGGAACAGCCTGGGACAGTGGAAGGTGTCCCTGCCCATGGCAGGGGTGGCACTGGATGAGGTCCCTTCCACCCCAAAGCAGTCTGGCATTCTGGGGTTATTCCAAACAAGGCATTCCCATGGTGATAATTCCACATAACAAAAATGCAGAGCAGGAAAGGCACTGACCCAAAGGCTCGTTAATGCACACATAGCTAAGAGTTTGTTGGGTGATTTTTTTTTTTTTTTTTTTTTTTTGTAAAATACCGAATTGAGGCAAAATCAGTGTTTCTGGCTAACAGCAAATTGTTCATCCCAACTGCAGTGGTTACTCTTTCTTCCTCTACTCATCTGCTGGAGTGTTCACATAAATATGCATGCACTTCCCACCCACACAGTATCAAACACTCCACAAGTGCTCCAGAGCCCAGGATAATCCGTTGTTTTGGAGGGATCAAACCTGCAGCCACGTGTGTGCAGTGAGCAGGAGATTCTAAAGCCCAGCACAGGGGCACTTCTCACTGAGCTGTGCAAAGGTCACCCTGTGCTGTGATTAAGCTCCTGTCAACACTGAGCCTGTAGGAGAGTTCAGAAAACACTCTGCAAACAAGAGCCAGGCTCTCTGGGTTAAAAGGTTATGAAATTTAGTCTAATCTCTAGTTCTATTTTCTTAGATGTTCACTACCAATCTATTATAGCAAAAAAGTCAGTGCACCCCAAAATTGGGTTTCACAACTTCTTCTTTCACGTGACCCTGGCCATATTTATTGTAGAATCCCAGACTGGTTTGGGTTGAAGGAACCTTAAAAATCACCTCATTCCACCACCTGCCCTGGGCAGGGACACCTTCCACTAGCCCAGGTTGCTCCAAGCCCCATCCAGCCTGGCCTTGGACACTTCCAGGGATCCAGGGGCAGCCACAGCTTCTCTGGGAAATCCATTCCAGAGTCTTGCCACCCTCACTGGGAAGAATTTCTTCTCAATTTCTAATCTACCAGACAATTTCTACAAGGCTGTTCAGACTTGCAGTTCAAACTGTTCAGAATTCTCTCAAGACTCCCTTGAAATCTCTTTTTTAAGTCGTGCTGATTTGCATCATCATTTCTCAGACTGAAATGAAATAATTTCTTTTTGTCAAAACATTCCTTCCACCACTCTCTTGAAAACCACTTGTGACTCTGTGAATTATCACAGGAATTTCACATTTGGCACAGCATTTCTCCCAGTGAGAGGTTTGGATCTGTTGCCTTCCCAACTGTCCACAAAGTTCTCACACTTTCAAGCACTGGGAGTTGTCCACAAATCAAACAGGACAAGTAAGATATCAAAAGATTTAACACCCGGGAAAAGTAAAACAGCAGTATAATCAGAATGTTTTCTAAGTGTACAGAAACTAACAGGGAGATGAGTCCTTGCCTCAGGAACAAAACAAGCTGATGCAATCCAATTCTGCTCTCCAGTGGATGAGACTTTGTGGATAAGGAAGAAGCAGCAGATCCCACACACCTGAGGCTCCTGACATGGTCCCGCCTGACATCCATAAGTGATGAATGCCTTGGCTGAAGTCCTGACACAAATCTGGTTGGAATCTGCAGTCTGAGAGCAGTTTCCAATGGCTCACTGTGAAATGCAAAGGACAAATTGAATGGTTACTCAGCTGCTCAGAAGATCCATTCAATATTTTATTGATAGCCTGGATGAGGGAATGGACTTAGTGTTTATTAAATCTGCCAAGATTAAATCTGAAGAGAGGCTGAAAATACATGGGGGAAAGCAGTATTAAAAACTTTTGACAACTTGGACAAGTCTATAAATACAGAAGGCCTCTCGCTGGTAAAAAGCAGAGTGGTTTCACTTGGGCAGGAGTAAAGTGCACAAATACAGGACAAGACACCAGCTGGCAGAAAGCAGTCTGGAAAAACAAATAATCAGAAGGTTCTGCTGGATCACAGGCTGTCCAGGGTTATTATCCTGAGCAGAGAGAGAGGTTATTATCCTGAGCAAGTCTGTTAGCAGAGTTACCTGCCAGACATCTCACAGGTCCTCTGCTGTCCTCTGAAACACCTGAGTGCAGAGGCACGGCCAGGTTTGGGTGCTGCTCCTCGGGAAAGGCTGACAGACAAAGCAGCAGGACAAGGAAAACATGACCTGAATCAAGAGACTGAGACCAGGAGGTGCTCAACAGAGAGCAGAGCATGGAGAGGGGCAGGAACAGCCCTGACAGAGCAGGGCTGGTGCAGGAACAGCCCAGCATCAGGCCAAAGTCTGCTAAAAATGCAACTGAAACAACTGCTCTGCACAAGCAGCTCTGATTCTGCTGTGAAGGAGGAGATGGACTGAGTGATCAGCTGAGTTCATCCAGCTTCACTTTTCAAGGGTTCTGTGCCCAGCTGAGGCTGATCAGAGTTTGTCTGTCCCCAGTTTGCCCAGATGTACCCCAGCAGCTTCACACAGCATTTCTACAATTTCTGCTTTAACATCATCATTAAAGTTAGTGGTTTATGCTCATCTTACCATCTTAGGACTCCCTGTCTCACAAACACCTTATCAAAATGCTATTTGCCAGACCAGCATGACTCACAGCTCATCCATCAAAAGCCATTTTAATAATTAGTTCTCAAATACTAATTCAATAAAATCTTTGGACCTTGATTTTCCTTCCCAAGCAGTGCAATGGGCAAAAGGGCTCGTCATCCTTGGCACTGCTTCTCTCACACTCACAGGAGGCAGATCAGAGCTGCTGGTGCCAGTCTGCCATCCTACTGACAGAATTTTAGAAACAACTGCAATTTTAGCAAACATTGTAGACACTTGGGCATCTCAGCTGCAGATTCTCACAGAGGCACCAGGTCACTGCTGCTGCCTCCAGCATCCAGACCAATCCCTGGCACAAAGGCAGGACCAGCTCTCCTTGTGTCTATTCTGACATCAAAAAAAAAAAAATCTTCAAACACTTTAATCTTCCCCAGATTCCCCATTTCAGTGATTCTACATCCTACATCAACCATGTATCCCTGTTGCTAGTGCAGTTCAGCCTGTTTTCTCCAGCCATTTTCCCATGGAAAGCAGTTTAAGCTGCAGTGGCCAGGCTGACTAACAGAACACCTTCTGAGCCAGATGAATTCTCAGGGTGTCATGGAAAGCAGTCCTGCTTTATCAAACAATTATAATCAATTATCAATATTGATCAGAAGCAGCTACAGCTGAGCTTCCTGCAGGATCCATTGAATTAAATGGCTGTGCTGGAAGAAGAGCAAAGATCCCTGTGAAATTGTGCAGGTTCTGAGATTTATGAAAGCACAGCTCGATTTCATTGGCATTCCATCAGTTAAATCAACATTATATAAACTCTTATATATAGGGGTTCTTATATAAAAGAAATCGTGCAAGTCACAGACCTCGTTAGCTCTGTGTACCCTTCTACCACTGCTAAATTGAGTTGATATGTCAGAGAGTAGAAACCCAAAAGATTCCTGATTTATCATCTTAATTCTTTACATCTCCTCTCAAGAATTCACAGTGCTGTCATGCTCTCCTCCATTCCCATTACCTTCTTTGTAACATATTGGCCTTCTTACTTTTACTGAATAATTCCTGGTCTATTATATCTATAATTATACTAATAATTAAGCATGCCTTTTCATCAGCTAGCAGCTAATTACTTCTGTTCCTACCCAGCTTGCTCAGAAAACAGTCAGTTCATCTGTATCCCCATCACTCTCACCGTTGCTAAGCACTCAGTGCCACTCAGCAGTGCCACTGTCACGGTGTGGGGTGGCTCAAGGTGCTCTGCAGTCCCTGGGTGCTGCTGCCTTTCACCCTCACAGGGGTTCCTCACCTGAGAGAAGGCTTTCCTCACCTGCCTGGCATTGCTGCTGAGCCCAAACAGCTCTGGAGCTGTCCACGAGCAGCTCCTGCTTTCTGCAAGGAGCAGTCACTGCAGAGAAAAAAAAAACTGGATTCCAAATCATCCTGCACCAGCTTGTGGGTCAGAGCATACCCAAGGCTGTGTTAGATGGCAACTGAAGTCATGAAGTCTAAACTCTTGGTATTTGGACTTCTGTGAAGCTTTTGGCATACTCAGAGGAATGGAGCACTTCTCCTATGAGGAAAGGCTGAGGGAATTTGGATATTTCACCTGGGAAGGAGAAGCTTTGGGGTGATCTCAGGGTGGCCTTGCAGGGCCTGAAGGAGCCACAGGAAACATGGAGAGACAAGTGACAAGGCATGGAGAGACAGGACACAGGGAATGGCTCCCACTGCCAGAGGGCAGGGCTGGATGGGATATTGGGAAGGAATTGCTTCTGGGAGGGTGGGCAGGTCCTGGCACAGGGTGCCCAGAGCAGCTGTGGCTGCCCCTGGATCCCTGGCAGTGCCCAAGGCCAGGTTGAACACTGGGGCTTGGAGCAGCCTGGGACAGTGGAAGGTGTCCCTGCCATGGCAGGGGTGGGCTTTAGGGTCCCTTCAACCCAAAGCAGTTTGGGATTCCATGGTTCTGTGGTCCTCTGGTGTGAAGAGTCTCTTGCTCTCACCCTGGATCATTCCTGGTCTGCTGATGTGACAGCTGGACATTGTGACTGTGCCTCTGCTCCTTACTCTGCCTCCCACCAACTCCCTGGCCCAAATCACTCATGCCAAACTTCAGTGACTTGGTGATAAATCAGTTCAGATTGGTTTTATTTCCCCAATTTTCTGTCATTTGGTCCATTGCAGGCTGCAGACAGAAGTGGATGTTCAGGGCAGGAATTTTCACCATCACCAGCTTTGGCAAGCTGCTTCCTTGCCAGCTCCTCAGGTAATGCAATCAGGGAAATTACCATTAGTGAAATGTTAATGGCTGGTATTTCCAGCCTTCCCAGAGACTGGGTTAGGCTAAACCCTTAATCCTTTTATCTGACTCATGACTGCATCCTCTGAAATGAAGCAATGTTGGCAAATGAAGTGGTTGTGCCTGATTCCAGCAAAATGAAAATCGGAAAATGAGGGAATTTGTTACAGAAAACACTCAGAGTGGCAGCCAGAAAGGTAAAATGTTTTCAGATGGCAGGTAGACTATTTTAGGATTTTATATTGGAGGCTCAAAGCAAATGCATATAACCTGTCAAAAAAAAAAAGACTTGAGAGGAAAACAAAAAGCTTGCATCATAAAACAGCAGGATCAGGGAGGCTCTTGGAAGTTAAAAGGTATCCTGCAAAAAGCTGAAGTTGTGTCTGAAAAAGGAAATCTAAAAAGAACATAAATTCTGGCAGACTAAATGTAAAAGCACTATAACATAGATGGAAGAAAGAGTTTAGAAGCAGTTTGCTAAAGAAATAGAAAAGAATGTTATAAATCCTTCTTGAACACATGAGGAGCGAGGAGCTTGCAAGCGCCACACATGTGTGGAAGGAGCACTCGGAAAACACAATGCAATCACAAAAAAATCCCAAAAATTCTTTGGGTTTTTTTCAAACCTCTGTTCACCTGGAGAATCCTGGAAACTCTAGAACCAGGATCATGTTTATAAGGCCTTCACAGAAGGCTTGTCTTAATTTAAGGGTGTTAAGTGGAGATTATAAAGCAGATAAAAAGAATAACAACATTTCACTGGGTGCCCGATGGAATTCACACAAGGTTTTTATAGAATGTTAAATATGAATCATCGCTGAGCTAATACCCTGAGTACGTAACCTTTTGCTGAAAATTGCTGTGATTATCAAAGGACTAGAAGGTAACTAATAAGAAAGCATTTTTTAAAATAAATCCAGTGGCAATTCAGGAAGCCTCAGACCACTAAGCCCAATGTCCATATGGGTCATGTTGGCTGAAGCTCCAGTAAAGAACAGAATTAGTGAATACATGAATAAAAGTAACATGTTAAGGAAAAGTAAACATGACTTTTGTAAAAGGAATCCAAGCCTTCTAAATCTGCTGGAATTCTTTGAAGGAGTCAAAAGCATGTAAATAGCAGAGCTCCAGCTGAGAATTTTTCCCTGCATTTCCAACTCACCCCAAGCTTCCAGAAACCTCATGCATAGAAGGTCTCATCAAAGGCTTTTAAATAAACTAAAACAGCCAGGGACTACAGGTAAGGACCTCACAGAGTTACAATTTAGCATTGGAAAAAGAAGATTATCCTAAAGGATGAGTTTTCACAGTGGAAAATGATCAGCAGTGGAGTCCCATGGGGATTAAGGTCCATGGTGTTCAATGTGCTCAGAAATGATTTGAAAAGTTGAGGGGAAAGTGAAGAAGTTTTCTGACAAAAACTAAATTAATTAGGATAATATTTACTGCAAAAAGTTCAAGATGCCACAACACTGAGCAAGCCTCATGACAAAGTGGAAGATAAATTTCAGCCCTGACAACTATAATCTGGTCATCCACAAAAAGCAACACTTTACACGCAGAGTGATGGGCTCTGAGCTAGTTTGCACAATTTAGAAAATGCATCTCAACATTATAACAGCTGTTCTATGAATATATGACCCCATTGCTCAAGAGCAGGCAAAAAAAAAAAAAATCCCAAAGTTCCTAGGAGAGAAAAGTACAGCCCTACCCCTGTTTACATCCACGGTGGCTCTGCTTCTCCAGCAGCCAGCACATCTCTGGTACTCTCACCTGAGACAAAAAGAAACTGTAACAGCAAAAAGAAAAGCTACATGGCAGGATGACAAACATGGGGAGTAGGAAAGTGCTTTCATGTGAGACACAGAGTTAGCTTGAATGAGAGGCTGAGCAGGAAGGGATGGCTTGGCATTTGTCGTTGCCAATTGTGCCGAGCAGGCCAGGTGCCAGCAAGGGGAGACGGACACCGAACACGAGCTCTGTCGTGTGCCTCTTTGTTCAGCTGCTGAAGCCTTCATATCCTGTCAGGCAACAATTCCGAGGGCTCTGGGAGGACTGTGACAGCTCCGTTTCCTACATAATCCCAGCGTGCTTTCAGGGAGATGTAAGAGGAAAGGAAGAATGAAAGGCTTGCAGTGCTTTTTGTGCCCATTACCTCGAAATCGTTGCTCATTAGAGGTCTCCATTTCCTTTCCCAGCTGTCCTCCCCCCCCCCACAATTTCAGAATTAAAATAATAAAAGTAATAAGGTGCCCACACACACACTTAGGCTGTGTTTACTAACATCTGCCTATGGTGACCCAGCTGTTTCTTGCCAGCCCCTTCAGGGATGTGTTTTAACACAGCTCCTCTCACCTTTTCACACTTCCCTCATTTCCCAGCTCCTCTGAGCACTGTGGGTTCAGGCTGTTAACTCAGCTCTGCCTTTCAGTCACTTGTGCACTGACTTGTACCAGTTGGTCCCAAACCTGGTAACAGCCTCAAACTCCTGGCGAGCCATTAATAATACATCAGCAATCATTTTAATTGCAGCCGGGTGTCTGGAATTTTGGAGCTGCACACAGAGTTCCTTCTCCCCACAATATTATTGTCCCATTGTGCATTTTGGAGTTTAGGTCTCATTAAAAGTAATAGAGGGAAATAGTCTGTGGCAAAGTGAATGTGTTTGTTTTCACAGTTCACCTCCTGCTCCTCTGCACTCAAACACACTCTCACTCAGTGACAGGACCACAGCTGCTGCCACCGTTTACTTACCTGAGGAGTGCAATATTTAGCTGGAGGGACACTGGAGTTTTCTGTTTGTTAGTTATCAGGTCAACAACTCTCACCTTATCACTTCAGTTTCCATTCTGTTGATAAAACCTGTCAGCCTTCCTTGAGTGGTTCCAGGCCCTCAGAAGAAATCACATTAAATTGGCACAGCCAAGTAAATCTGTAAGGGATGTGCTCCTGCCTAACCAAAGGGAAGGGGGGAGGGCTTGGATTTCTTTCCGTCTTCTTCCTTGCACGGTTCCAATGTCCGAGTGCTTGGAGCTGTGTTGAAATCCTCCCTGAGGATTCAGCAGTTCAAGTCAGATCAGGTCTTTGACTATGGCCCAGAGGAGATGTCTGCGGAGCCGAAACTGATATGTTTAAGTGCAAGAGACAATAATCATTTCTTCAAGTAGAAACTAAAAATACCCACAAGAAAGTGGAATTCATAATGGAGATTTTAAAGATCTGTGACACGCCAGAGCCTGCACAGGAGTTTTAATGAGAGAGAGGTCCATTTAATTGGTCAGGGCCAGCAGTGCTTGGCTGGGTGAGGGGCTCTGAGGTCTCACACTCGCGGTGAACGCCCGGAGCATCACTGGACGAGCCGGTGTCACAGCCAGGAACAACCTCCATCGCCAACATCACACGGCCCAGCCACGAGGAGAGGGCACTAAAAAGCGGAGGCAGAAGCAGACAAAGGAACATTCCTCACGGTAATTGCAGGACTGCCCATCTCCATGTGCGGTTTGTTTCATTATAGCTCTGGGAATGCAGCTAAACAGCCTGTTAAGTTTTAAAGTCTGTTAGGGCTGACTTAACAAGGACTTGGTGAGCACCTCAGTCTGAATTCACACCCCTCCCCTGTGAAAACTCTCCTGGAGTGTTTGTGGAAACCCAGAAATAACTTCCGTGGACCATTCAATTACAGACAATCACCACCCAGAGCTCCCTGTCCTCGTGGCACGGCTCATCAATCAGGTTTGCTGTCACCGTGTCTCTTCTCATAGCAGTCACCAGAAGGCTCTGAGCTCCCTCCGAATCCATGTGACATTTACTGTCAGGGGCTGTCAACACCAAGAGATTCTCCCAGGGCCTCCGAGTTCATCACAAAGCAACAAGATCTATGCCCAAAGCTGCTCCCAGTCCCAGCTCTGGATTACAGTGACTGACTGAGGGGCTTTGCAGCACGCTAGGAACAGGGAGGCAGCAGAATGAGCCACAGCTTATGCCCAAACACCTCTATTTTCTTATTCTCTTCTCTTTTCTTATTGTACAACTGCTTAAGAGAGGTTTCAGGTGTGTGATTAATTAGCTTTCCTCAAAAATATCCCTTCTAAACTTATTAAGAGAAAGTTGAGATTGTTTACTTGGAAATTTTACCTTCTCATCTTTAGCATTGATCCTGCCTTCACTCTCTGTTAAACAACATAGTGGCCTAGTGGAAAAAATTTATAAAACTTAATAAATTGCAGTTGGCAGTATTGACAGAGTGTGTATATGCACATTTGGGTTTGTATGAACGTATCATAAGAAATCTAATAAAGTAAAACAAACACATTTGCTTTGTCTGTGAGCTGTGAAACGAAATATCCCCTGTAATTACACTGTTTGAAGTATATTTGGTCAAAGGGGGATGGCAAGATTTTTGGTCATAAATTTCTGGGTTTAGCTTAAAATAACAACTATTATCTATCAAAGCTTACATGGTCCACTAAGTTACTTTGCTCAAGATGTAGAAAAATAAATATGCAGATGAAACCTTAAGTTAGCAGGACGCCACTATAAGAGAAGAGGAACCAGCTCCAGAGAATAAAGTTCCAGTGCCAAATATGCCTCAAAAAAATAATCAAAACCTTGGAAATGCATTCATTTTTTCTGCACTTTGAGGGGGAATGGTCATTAGTGACTGTCCAAACCAGTGACTGGAAGAGTGATTTCAACTGCAAAGGTTTTTAAAAGAACTCACAATGTGTATAACCTTCTAGAACTTCTATATCTATTTTTAGCTTGCTTTCCACAACCAGCCTGGTTCCCTCTTCCAACCAAAATAAATATATTTCTTAAGGAGCACAGTATTTATTTCCCTCAGGAGCAAAGTATTTATTTTCCTAAAATTATCATGATAACAAGCAGAGTTTTCTCAGCCTCTTCTGGTACGCTCTGTGTGCTGCTGCCCCACTGCTGACCAGCAGCTGAGCCCAGCAATCTGGGCTGCTTCCAATCCAAGTTATAGCCCATTTACCCCATCCACACCTCACCCACCAGGCTGGTAAAATGACACCTTTGTGGTAGAGTCCAGTAAACAGCACCCATTGCTCTGAGCCAATCTCATCACAGAGGCAGTCGGGTTCCTTTGGCATCATTGTCCTTAAATCCATCCTGCCTGTTCCCAATCACCATCTTGCTTAAAGTGTTTCCAGGAGAAAGCTCCCCATCACCTTCCCAAGAGTCAAGTTAAATCAAATGTTTTAGAATTGTCCAATCCTTCTTCTTACCCTTCTTATAAAATCCCAGAATAGTTTGGGTTGGAAGGGATCTTAAATCCCATCCAGTGCCACCCCTGCCTTGGGCAGGGACACCTTCCACTGCCCCAGGCTGCTCCAAGCCCAGTCCAACCTGGCCTTGGACACTGCCAGGGATCCAGGGGCAGCCACAGCTTCTCCAGGGCCTCAGCCCCTTCCCAGGAAGAATTCTTCACTGAGTGTATGCTGCTTGCCCTTTCTCAGTCAGCAGAATCCTCTCCTGATTGCTGTGACCTTGCCAAGGGGCCCTGCAATGACATTGGCCACTTCCCCCACCGCCCCTGGGTGCACAGAACAAAATCCCAGCACCAGCAGGCAGAAAAGCTGCAGCAAGACACTGCACCTGCAGCAGCTCCTCAGGGCTGGTCACCTCCTGCTCCTCAACGTCCTTTCCACTCTGCCTTCAAGGACACAAACTGGCTGAGCTGGGCAACCCCAGCAGCAGAACCTCAGGTGGAACAGTCTGAACATCCTCCTGCCTCAGCCTGGAGAGAGGCCACTTTCTCTTCAACATTTCCCCCTTCAGCCACGTTCCTGCACATCAGCCCCCAGCTCTGAGCTTTGCCAGCTCAGCCTTGCCTTGCTCTGGAGAGGTCCCTTCCCAGAATCCAGAGTGGGTCAGGCTGAGGGGCCCACAGGGGCTCCCCTGGTGCCACCTCCGTGCTCCAGCAGCGCCATCCCAGAGCTCAGGGCACAGCAGGGTGTGCTCACAGCCCTGCAATGTCCCCAGGCAGGGACACCCCACAGCCTCTGCTCCATCTGCCCAGGGCTGGCACTGCCCAGGGCAGGAGTTCTGCCTCCTGGGCAGGGGCAGCTCCTGGGCTCAGGCCCTGCCCGGGGCTCTGGGGCCATCGCTGGGCCTGGAGCAGAGCCTGGGCCTGCTCTGCCCTCTGCACACGGGGACACGGGGACATGGGGACAGACAGGGGACACAGGGACAGACAGGGACACACAGGGACACGGGGACAGACAGGGGACACGGGGACACACAGGGACAGACAGGGACAGACAGGGACACACAGGGACACAGGGACACAGGGACACAGGGACAGACAGGGGACACAGGGACACAGGGACACAGGGACAGACAGGGACAGACAGGGGACACAGGGACAGACAGGGACAGACAGGGACACAGGGACACAGGGACACAGGGACAGACAGGGACACAGGGACACAGGGATAGACAGGGACACAGGGACAGACAGAGGGACACAGGGACACACAGGGGACACAGGGGCACACAGGGGACACAGGGACAGACAGGGACACAGGGACAGACAGGGGGACACAGGGACACACAGGGACACACAAGGACACTCAGGGACACCCAGGGACACCCACAGACACTCAGGAACAGACAGGGACACAGAGGAGCACCCAGGGCTGAGGCCCCTCTCACTGGGGCTCCTCTCCAGGCTGAGCAGCCCCAGCTCCCTCAGCCTTTCCTGGGCACGGAGATGCTCCAGGCCCTTGCTCAGCTCCAGGAGCTCCTGTCCCTGCTGTGCTGAGGATGCAGAGCTGGGCACAGCACCCAGAGGTGTCTCCAGGGACAGGATCACTGCCTGACCTGCTGGAAAAGCACCTCAGGATCCCACTGGCCTCCTTGGCTACTTGGTCCTTCCCAGCAAAGCTGCTTCCTCGTCTCTCAGCATCCCCTCACTTTCATCCCCTCACCTTCAGCCGCTGATTTTCCTTCTCCAGGGTCAGACACCAACACACAACTGCACCATGAACACTGCAGGTCCTGGGGAATTCTCACAACAGGAATCCAAACAGATCAGCTCTTGCTCGTGCCTTGCCAGGCACAGAAAAGTTAGAGTATCCCTCACCACCTGGCTGGGGACTTGAAAGAAAACCAGGACCAAACATTAAAAATTCAGTGATCAGCTGAGAAGATTGTGGATGAACCAATACCAACAAATACAGGTTCAGTTTTTGGAGCATTAATTAGTGGTATCAACCTGATGAGCAAGAAAATTAAGGCAAGATTATAGAGTGGAGATGCTGATATTTCTATTTTGCATGTAATTTTCATCCCCAAACAAACTGTAGTAGCTTAGCAAACACCAGTCTACTAACATGAGACAATTACAGACACATTTAGTGAAACAGGCAACTAAATGACTTTGTAATTACACTATTAAGCCAAATCTGGGGTGAAAAGGATAAAGGATTTGTGTCTCATATGACACTACCAAAAAAAAAAAAAAAAAGCTGTGGAACACCAAGAGATACTTGGTAGTTTAAAGCAAATATTTAGGCTGATGAAGGAGAGCAATTATGGATCTTCCACAGTTGGAATTAAACCTGCAGCCATTCAAGCATAAACCACAGCTAATACTGAACAAGAATTCTGAGCTCATAACAGGAATTACCAGCAGAGGAAACACCACATTCTAGAAAGAGAGATCAGGGTGGAATGACCAAGAATTTCTGTACCTATGGAACAAAGAAATAAACAAAAGTGTTTAGCTATAATGAGCAGGGCAATATTCCTACTCCTGGTGGAAACCCAGGGCGAGGAGCACATGAAGCTGGGTTGTTTTTTTTTTTCAGGTTGGCATGGTATGGTGTCTGTTGGGTGCAACTCTGGGTGAGGAAAAGGCACTTTATCCAGTTTATAGTGCAATAACAGGAATCCTTCAGCACTCCCCACTGTTGAGGTGGTTCCTACATTTTGTCACCCCCAGGGCTTAGGGAGCACTCACAGACACACCAAAGCCACAGGAACAACCTGGGTATGACAAGCCTGGGGTGTGTCCCTATCCATGCTTTTCCTAGGAGGAGTTATCCCCCACCCCACACAACAGCAGAGCCCCAGGGACTCTCCCTGTTAACCCAAAACAGGTTCTTTCCTCTGTGCAAGAGGCTGATCCACACGGAGCCGAGGTATTTGATTTATTTAGTTTACATTTTAGCAAACAAAGGCATCAGTGTTCACTGGCTACATGTCACCTAGTTCTCCTATTAATTAGGATTCTATCTTCTATTGGTTAATGAGTCTCTCGCTTCTCATGCTAATTAGTCCCACACTCAGTCCTTCTCCTCTTTTGGGTCAGTGGTTTCTTGGGCCATGGGTCAGTGGTTGTGACCTGCCCCTGCTGGAATTACCTTCTACCCAATCGGAGCTGGTTTCAGCCCAGCTGCTGAGTTGGCTTTATGACATTCTTCCTTATCTTGTGGGTTCTGCCAAATGTCCTTGTGTCTATAAATTCTGCCTGGTGTCCACCATCAGTGGTACATCCTTCTTTACAAACTTCCTCAACCTCCCTGGGGTCTGAGGTCATTGAAACGTGTCCAGCCCTAAACCTTAGCAAGGCAATTCCAAGTAATTCGTCCTCCTAACACTTGGACATCACTTAGAGCTTGTTAGGTGATATTTGTTGCAGGGATTAAATCTCCCTCCTTGTTGATGTGGCTTGAAAGCATACAAAGATCAAGCAGCAAAGAACATCCTTCCTTATTTTTAATTCATTCCACATTCTGCAACAATAAGGCAGCACCCTGTTTCATAACCCCCTTCTCATTGCGTGTTACACGCTGGACAAATTGTTAACTATTTCTGACTCATGAAATGTCAGCGTCATTAGCAAGGTCACTCTGCCCAACAAGTAATCGGTCTTTCGAACACCTGGACATCACTTAGAGCTTGTGAGCTGCTGTTTCACGGACACGATCACCCTTCTTGTCGATTAGGCTGGAAAGCAGACAGAGATCAAACACCGGCGAGCACCCTTTCTTCAGAGATGTTTTACATACTCCCCATTTTGCAGAGCAGGACCCCCCGCGCCCTCAGTGCCCACACGGGACCTCCCTGCCGGGCGGCGCTCTGGGCGCGCTCCATGGCGGCGGGGCCGCTCTAGCCGCGCTCTGTGGTGCTGCTGCCGCCGCTCTGTCCTCGCCCCGTGCCGCCCGTGCCGCCGTATCCCCTCTCGGCGGCGATGCCGCCGCTCCGCCCGCCCGCCCTGTAGCCGCCCTTTTCCCCGCTGTCGCCTGTGTGCCCGCCGTGCCCGCAGTCCCGGCCCGCCGTGCCCGGCCGCCCGCCCGTCTCTGTGGCCCGCGCGTTCCGGCGGGGCGGGCGGGATGTGGCGGCTGCTGCTGCCGGGCCGGGGCCGCTGCGCGCCCACCCCCGCCCGGCCCGCCTGTGCCCCCGGGCTGGGCCGCGGCCGCAGCCCCGAGCGGTGAGTGCGGCTCGGGTGTCCCCCGCCCCGGGGCCGGCGGCGCGGCCCGGCCTCACGGCGCCCGTGTGTGTGCGGTTGTTGCAGGGAGCCCGCGTGTCAGGATGGCCCGGAGCGAGGAGGACGGCGGCGGCCGCTGCCCGGCCTGGTGCCCCGCTACTCCGTGCGGGAGGCCGTCACCTGGGTGAGGAGCAGCGCCGGGGACACCTCGGGGGATCCCCGAGCAGAGCCGGGGAGAAGGGGCGGGCGGGAGCGGGAGCGGGAGCGGGGCTGTTCCCTGACCGTGTTCCCTCCGCAGGGAGCTGTGGGCGCGCTGCTGCTGCAGCTGCTCCGGCAGATCGCGGGGCTCAGGTCGCTGCAGGACGCCCGGACAGAGCGAAGGCTTCCCTGGCGCTCCTCGCTGCCCCCCCAGCCCGCAGGTCAGCGGCTGGGCCTGGGGAGGGCGGCGGGGGGCTGCCGGCTGGATTCCTGCCTCGTGGTGTGCTGGGTGAGCCCGGGAGAGGCTGACGGCCGCTCTCGGGCCCTGGGGAGAGTGCCAGGAGAATCTCTGCTTCTTAACCGTTTGCTGCAGTCCCACTCTGTGTGCCCTTACCTTTGCTTTCCCTTCTGGATTCTGCTGCACGAGCTTTCCTCCTGCTTGTCTTTGTGGTCAGAGGACACTGAGTGCATGCACAGCCCGATGTTGTCACCTGGAGCAGACACAGCCTTTGTGCTCTGTGTTACAGTGGTGACTGAAGCCCCAGCCAGCTGTCCTGGTGAGCAGCTGGGGTCCCAGTTCCTGCAGAAAGCAAGTCCAGAGGCTGTAGCAGAGAATTCATCCTCAGGCATCCCCTCGGGGCAAGGAGAGAGGCAGCCCTGGGCAGAAGCAGGTATGTGCCATGTGCTGCGGGGCAGGATACTCCTGGCAAAGGACCTGGGACTTCCTCCAAGGCAAGCTGGGAGCCACGGAGTGTGTAGCCATTTTTTGACATTACAGGAGGCAGGTGAGAGTGGAAAGGCAGAATTTCAGAGAGATGAATCAGAGTCCAGAGACAGGAGGAAAAAAAACCTCCTGAAGGCAGAGACAAGGCTGTGCTGTAACTGCAGGTGACAACAGCTTTCCCAACAGTGCTCTGCCTTAGCAGACTTATTGCAGCATCCAGTCCTGTTCTTTTATTGTGGACAGATGTTTGCAGCCAGAAGGATTCAGGAGGATGCTGCACCATTGATCTGGGAGACTAGTGTACATGGTGTGAAACTGGAGGAATTATTCTCTTCCTGCAAGATGAGGATGCATTTCTGAGCTCTTATGCCATAGATAAGACAGTGCAAGGAGGTATCAAAGACATTATTAAAATTAGTTTTATAAAAATAGAAATATAGACTCCAACAAAATTGAAGTCTCGCCCAGGAAAGGCTGTCCTACATAGGGAATTTAAAGTCACACCAAGGAAGATCAGATGAGGCCTACAGCTCACTAGATATAGAAACACTGATAACGGCCTCAGGAAAGTTGTTGGAAGCAGGAAGCCTGCTGGAACAGGTGGTAAGGGGAGAACATTCAGTAGCGGTGTAGAAGAGGCACATCAGGAAACCAACCACAGATGTTGGCTAAATCACAAGGTCACAGACTGGTTTGGGTTGAGAGGGACCTGAAAGCTCTTCTTGTTCCCTGCCGTGGGCAGAGACACCTCCCAGTATCCCAGGGTGCTCCAAACCCTGTCCAACCTGGCCTTGGACACTTTCCAGGGATCCAGGAACAGCCACAGCTTCTCTGTGCCAGGGCCTCAGCACCCTCACAGGGAAGAATTTAAATAATGAAGATGCTGCAGAAAAGGTCGGAGCTGTTCCCCATTTTCTGCTTTCTTTCAGAATTTTGGCTTCCTTCTGTGCTGATTTCAGCTACTGCCCATCACTGCTTATCAAACCTTCTCCTGCCAGAGGTTACCATTCCCATCAGTTGGCAAATGGAGCATTTTGTTTCCATGTCTCCTAATTAACTCCAGGAAAACAGCCAGGTTAATTTACCTAAACTGCCAATTAGACTGTTTAACCCATCTGCTTTAGCCTGGAGCATATTAAGAAGCACTCCAGCACTGGCAGGTGACTGGACATGGACCTCTGGGAGGAGTGGTGGGAAGGAGTGGAGACAGCAGTGCCTGCAGTTGGCACAGCTGAACGTCCTGGAGTGACTGTGTGTCTGACAAACAGCTCCTGCTGAGAGTCAACAGGAGGAGCTTTTGGGCAAACTGATAAATTGAACGGTGACAAGTCACTAAGGCCACGTGGCCTTTGTTCAGATGTTCTTCAGAAGCTGGGAGATCACTGAGCCTCTGAGGATGATCTGTAATCCCATGCTCAAACCTGCTCTGTGGCCAGGGGAATGAGCATTGGCAGATTGCACAGCATGGCTTTTAAAAAGGGGTGGGTGGCTGTTGGTTTGAGGCACAAAGCTGCAAAAAAGGTGATTCTAATTTGGTAGAAATTTTGTCACAGGAGATAGGTGTCAGATGCTGGGATGAGTGGGCTGTATCAAAGGTCTTGGAAAGATTTAGGAAGCCATTTCTCAGTCCAGTTTGCTCCCTTGCAGAGACTTGAGAGAGTTGTAAATCTATTAAGACTTCTTTAGAGAAGTCAACAGGCATGTGGAGCAAGATAATCCAGCTTTTAGCTTTCTGAAAATCATCCAGACAGGACCTAAACCAAAGCTATCTAAAGAATTAAAGCTGGTGTGTGGGAACATGGAGGGGTTACTCTTGGGCTGGTAACTCCTTAAAGCACAAGAAAGTTTTCACAGTGGAGAGCCATTACTGTAGGATTCCCCTGTCCTTTGTTAAACCTGCTCTGTTCAGCCCAGTCAGCAGTGATTTGGAAAAAAGAGGTGATGAACGAGGCAGCAGAAGCAGCAAATGGTACAAAATTCTCCAGGACAGTCAAATCTGAAAGTCACAGGCAAAGGCTGCACGAGAGCCAAAGCCAGGGTAATCCCCAGGTGGGTTAAACGAGTGTGCACAGGGGAGTGTGGCTGTAAATACACATGCAGAGTGAGGAGTGTCAAATTAATAATTGTCTTGCAGAGGGAACATTTAAAGTCACTGTGGATGTGCTTTTGATAAGGTTAAGTCAGTGCTCGGCAGCAGTGAGGCCAATTAAATGTTAATTATGGTGAAGGAAGGAGCTGAGGACAAGGCAGTGCTGTGGGTTCATGTGAGTCTGGGATGCAGCCACGTCTTGAGCACTTAAGGAAAAGACAGTGCCTGAAAAACAGGGACAAAACTGCAGAGAAAAGATGACAGGGAGACAATTAAATCCAAACAGAGACTGACTCTTCATCTTAAAAAAAATGAAGTGGCAAAGAATGTGCTGGTGCTCTGTGAAACTGAAAGTGTTGAGAGAAAGAGAATAGGGACAGTCTTTTTCATAATGCTGATATAAAAAGGCAGCACAGAAGGGTCAGGTGGCCGGTTTGGAAAAAAGCAAAAGGCATTTTGTGTTTGGCCAGTGCCCAGGTAAATTGTGGAACTTGCTGCTACAGGCCAGAAGTATAAGTGGGTTCCAAGAAGTGATTAGGTAAAATTACACATTGAAATGAGACTTAATTGGTCCAGCCAAGCCTCCTGCTCAGATCACAGAACAGCTGATTGCTGGAAAGTTCTGCCAGGGAGAGCGTGACTGTATAATCCCTGCTCCTCGCCCTTTCTGCGCAAGCATCTCCAACTGTCACTTGTCAGAGATAATATATGTCAGAAATAATTTGATTTTGCTCCGTACATAAGTCCTCGGGTTACATTCCACATTTTGTTGTGCCTCCATTTTGTGGGAATTTATGGAGAAAAGTCAGGGGGAAGAGATTTGGTAATCTGCATTGAAGAGGGGTGAAAAAATGCAGGGTTTTGTCATGTGAGAAGTCCTGGGAATCTTTCCATGGAAAGTGAAGCTTGATGATCGTTTTCTTTCACTACATTTTGCTTTCTACAGAAAAACCTGCCTGAGGTACAGGCTTTTTTTTCCCCTGGTGTTTAGCTATTGAAAGAGGGTGAGGCTGGCAAAATGAGGATGCAGCAGGAAGCTGGGGAGAGCAGAAGGAAGGGAAGGACAGACGCCTGGCAGATGATGCAGGGGAATCTGGTAGCAAAGCCTTGCCATGAGAGAACAGAGCTCAGAGTGCAGCAGAATGTACCTTCCCTGCTCCAGTTTGCTGCTGCCAGCAATGGCAAGGGATCTTTGGAGAGAATTCCATGTCCTTCCCCTTTCTCTGGGTGTTTCAGTTCATTTCCACACTTGCTGGTGCTGGTGTCCCTGTGCCGTGACAATCTGCTGTTGTTGTGGCAAAGATCTGTGGGATGGATCCCAACATCTCAGCTTTCTACAAGAGCCATTCCAATTTTATTGGAGCACAGTAGGATCAAAACCTATTCCTTTGTTTAAAAAGAAAAGTTCAGGAAATTGACTTAAAACTTGCTTTAAGTAGCATTCTGGATATTGCCACCAGCAAGTCCTCAGCTCTGTGTTCACATCTTATTTTTTTCCATGCAATTTCTGCCTCACTCAGAGGCTTTTTGCTGGAAGTTAAAGGCACAGAGTGAGCAAGCAGGTGATTATAGCCAGTCTCAGTGTTACAGCAGCTGAATGATGCCCTGGGGAGTTGTATTTTACCCCTGGCAGAACTGTAAAATTCGTTATTTCAATTCCGAGATTACAGACATTGCAAAAGTGTGTTTTCATTTCAAAGCACAATGAAACCAATTGGAAACAGTGAAATTTTCCATGAGGCAGAAATTCTGGATTTTGGCCAGCTCTTGTTGTGACTTCGTTCTCGTGGATGTTTTGGGATGAGCAATCTAGGCTGTCTAGGAGAAGATTATTAATTCCTCATTTGGAGCTAGCTGTGAGCAACACTTGATTAGTCCAGGATGAACAGTGGAGAGAGACAAAAATATTTATTAACTGCTGAAGATGTGAGCGTTGGGCATCCAAAACACTGAAAGCTGCAAGACTGCATGGAAAAAAGAATGTGCAGTCATGTTGCATCATAGCATGGCTTTGAAGAAGTAGAAATAAAGTTGCACAGAAAATTCCAGCTGTGATATTCCCATCTTTTAAACATAACCTGAAGAATAATTTAGCTTGCCCAGCCTCAAAGGGGATTCTAAGGGAATTCAGGTCTCCCAGAGCAGCTGTGGCTGACTCTGGATCCCTGGAAGTGTCCAAAGCCAGGTTAGACAGGGTTTGGAGCAGCCTGGGATGGTGGAAGGGTTCCCTGCCCATGGCAGGGGTGGCACTGGGTGAGCTTGAAGTTCCCTTCCAGCCCAAACCATTCTGGGACTCTCTGATCCTTGAGGACTGGGGCTGGGTGTCAGGATATGTTGGTCCCTGTGCTTTTTTCCAGGTGTTCTCTGGGATTGGTAACCCTGATCAGTGGAGATTTGAGTGAGGAGCGGTTTCCCATGGTCGAGGGGCGCAAGGTGCTTCTGCAGGCTGACAGAATTCAGAATTCATGGCTGTTTATTTTTCATGGTTCAGTGGTTTGTCCAAATTACAACATTTTCACAGTAAACAAGGAGTCTCTGATTTAGGAGTAGACACCCATGCAAAATGTACAGTTTCTTTAAAGTGTGGATGTACTAATGCTGTTTAAACAAGTAGCGGGAGAATTCTTAATAGAGACCATTTTTTTTCCATGGGATTTGCAGTTGTTTGTGTGGCAAAAACCCAAATTACATCACAAGGGAGATACACGATAGAGCCTTACAGTGAGAAATATCAGATAATTTGATGCCTGCTCTGTAAAGAAACAGAAAGCACAACTAATAAATTCACAGATTATACTACTTTAGGTGGAATGCTGCACAGAAGTCATGTTTGCCACAGTGATGTTGCTTGTTGGGTGAGTGGGGCCTGTTCAGATAACACACATTTGAATACAGCCAGGGGGGAATTGTTTGTCTGGGAATAATGAGGCTGCAGCTGGCACACTGGCCAGGACTCCCTGTGTGCTGTACAGTACAGGCACTGCAAGGAGCGCTCCTGCCTGCTGCACACCTCATTGCTGCTGCTCCTGGAGCCAAACGGTGCCAGCAGCCCAGGAATCAGGCCCTAAAAGGACATTTTGTTTCGCTTGTGTTGGCTCTCACACAGCTTGAGAGGGAGTCACAGGGAGGGCCCAGCTCTGGCTCAGAGTGGTGGAGGCTCCAGCACCTGGAGTTCAATGTCCAGTGGGATCCAGCTGCTTGTGGTGACCCAGGTTAAAATCCTTGGCCTCAGGCTGTCTCCTCTTTGTGGAGGTCATTGTCCTCTTACAGGGGCAGGAGTGAATGCCACTGTAACCACTGCCAGCACAGTCCTGCTCTGAGCAAGGTGGCTTAGCTCAGGGTGGAGATGCTCTGTCAGATAATTCTGATTGAAACTGGGGACAAAGTGCTGAGCACGTGGCTGTCCCAGTGTGCCTGAGAGGGCTGATCATCCCCTGGCAGAAGCAGGGCTGTACCCTGCAGTGGAATTACCAGGAGAAGGAGATGGGGAGGCAGCCCCCTGAGGGGCTTCACCTGAGGGTTAGGTGTCATGCCCTGGGCGAGCTGGGAGCTGCAACAGTTCTGATCCAGGCAAACTGGGCATGAGGAGGCAATGTCACCCCTCCTGTGACACTGCTGACAGGAGCTGCACCTCAGTAACCCTGTTGGAAATTCAGGAATAGTAGCAAAAAGTCATAAAATTAACCAAGGCTGGTAGAAAAGTGCTGCAGTTGAAAGATGTGAATGGTGCAGTCTTTTTAGAATCACAGACAGGAATCAAAAGGGGCTGATTAGTCGTGTCAGGACTTTCAAAAGGAGGAATTGGCTTTTTAGTAAAGAAGAAAAAACCTAGAAGAGCCAGTGCCTGGGAGCAGAAACCCAGAGTAGAAGCACTTTAATTTGAAATGAAGCACAGGGGTTTAAAGCAGTGATTACAAGTTACTGGAACATTTAGGAGAAGCAGAAGATTCTCTACTTTTGCTGTCTTCACATCAAAACCAGGGCATTTCTGGAGGAGCTGCAGCCGCAGGGCTGGATTCCAGAGCTTGCTTTTGTTCCAAAGGTCAGATTGGTTTGGATTCCTTCTGTTCCTGATGTCCCTGACTGAATGGGAGATCAGATCTTTAGAAAAGAGCTATGGAATAGAGAGGCTAAGAAGAGGCAAAGATGCAGCACTGCTAAACTTTGCTTTTTTGTTGGATTTTTTTTAATGCAGGGGAGTTCCAGATCCCTGTGAGCACCAGGGTGGGGCCAGTTCTCCACAGTGCAAAGGTAAGGTTTCGTTTTCCACCTCCTCTGTCTGCACCTTCCCTGCAGGAACACATCCCAGAGCTACCCCGAGCACAGCCTGAGCAACACACACACAAGACTGGAAAAAAAAGGGAGATGGGATATACTGACCTCTGCTATAGCCAGAAAATTCCAGGATTTACAAACTGCCATCCCCATCCTTTGATCTATCTGTGTAACAGGGCTGCTGGCAAGGAAGCACTGAAAGAAAATGGTGAGAAACACCAAACCAAGCAACCGAACAAAAAAATAAATTCAGCAGCACCAGTGTGTTGCTGTGTATATGCATTTTGATGCAATCTTTCACTAGGTGATTACATGCTGTTGCTATTTTGGTGTTTACCAGACAACCCATGACTGAGGAAGGTGGTGTCACTCCAAACGCTGCAAATCAGGGCTGGCTCTTGTCTGGTAAAGAGGGAAGCACTTGGGGCTTGAAGAGAGTGCATCAGCTCGAGAGTCACAAGGCCATAAATTATATTATTGTTCTTGTTGTGATTAAACCTGCCAATTTTTTGCAATTCACATCTTAGATGCAAATAATTCCCTTTTTAAGATAATCACTCGGCTGAGCAATCGCTCAAGGACATTGTGAGCAGAGTGAGGTAAATTCAGTTTTGAGCAGAGTGAGTTCCTGCAAAAGGCATCAAGGAGAAATCTGCTGAGGGGGTGAGAATGGATCTCTCCATCCTGGGAGGTGCCCCTTGTGCAGGGCTGGAGGAAAAGCCTGCAGCTGGGTCAGGGAGGGGCCTTGGACCTGTCTTGGCCTCTTGGGAGTAGCCCGAGCTCAGCAGTGGAGCTGTGGGTGCCAAGGGGCATTTTCCTGATTCCCTGTGTGCACTGAGCTCTGCTCCACACTCGGGGTGTGGAGCTGGGCTGGGCTGAGCCTCCGGGATCATCCCAGGCTGTTCATTGCCAGGAGGAAAGGATTTGGCTGTGCCCTGCAGGGTTTCAGCACCACTGGGCAGTGCTCGGTCCAGCTGAGGGGCAGCTCAGCTGGAACTGGGTAAAGCAAAGGTGTGAGGGTGTTTTGGCAGGGACTCTGCTCTGAGCACGATGTGGGAGAGAGAACAAGGGGTAAGGTTATTTTTGGAGTGAGGAGCTATCTTAGAATCATGAAATATCCTGATTTGGAAGGGATCCATGAGGATCATCAGTCCCAGCCCTGCCCAGACCCCCCAACAATCCCCCTGTGCCTCCCTGGCAGCGCTGTCCAAAGGCTCCTGGAGCTCGCTCTGGCAGCCTCGGGGCTGTGCCCATTCCCTGGGGAGCCTGGGCAGTGCCAGCACCCTCTGAGGGGAGAACCTTCTCCAAAAATCCAGCCTGGCCCTGCCCTGGCCCAGCTCCAACCGTTCCCTGGGTGCTGTCCCTGTCCCAGGGAGCAGAGCTCAGAGCTGTCCCTGCGCTGCCCCTCGGGAGGAGCTGCAGACTGCTCTGAGTAGGATCAAGTGCAGACTGCTCTGAGTAGAATCAGATATTTGCTGAATTGTGAAAGGTCTGCTGGTGCCTGAAAGGCTGCACCAAGCTCCCTGGGCAGAGGACAGGGGTGCAGTGTCCATACAGCTTCCCCAACGAGGTGGCTGTGTAGGACAGGGAGGGTTTTGTGTGTACACATGACCTCACCCTTCTGATGACTGAACTACCATACAAACAGGTCTCACTGCTTGGTTTCCAAGCCAGAATCTCCTCTAGGGTTGATATGATTTAGCTGTGTTTAATAGCTTTTCTCTCTGACTCCTCAGGGTGACCCAGCTCAGCGAGGGCATTTGGAGGAAGCCGCTTTCCAATTGCAGCAGATTTTCCGAATTGATATTTCCATTGCATTGAATATCCTTGGTAATGTGGAGTTGGTTTTGTTTTGCCCTTAAACCACAGGTTTCTCATTTTGGAGGACCTCCAAATGGTTGCAGGTCTTGTGAGAAGGCAGGGATGGCAAATACCCAAGCTGAAGCCTCCTTTCAGCAATTTTAACTGTGCTTGGAGAGATTTATTGCCCTTTGTCCCATCGTGCCACCTGATTTATCTCAGCATATTTCAGTCCAGACTTGCTTGAAGCCTGCACTCTTGTCCTGACATCCGTAACTGGAAATTAAGCCATCTCTGTCTTTTTTGCAACACAAGATGTCATATCCTTGTATCCTTCTTTTATTGTCTGAGCTCACAGCTTTCCTGGTGAGCTGAAAAAGCAATTGCAGGATTGCAACTCTTAAGAAAAGCAGAAGGAAGATGCAATGAGCTAAGAAAAGTCCCTGCCCTATATACACCACTAGTTGCAGCACTGAAAAGCAAGTTGTTTCTGTGTGAGCCATACGTTGTGTTAGCCTGTGATCCCTCTCTGCCGTGAGCCCAGAAAAATCCCTAAAATGCAGTGTTGCCATTTTTCTTACGGAAACTGTGGAGGGAGGGTTGGTGAGCCAGCTGGAAGTGGCCCAGAGCACTTGGCGTGAGCCAAGGAAGGCCCAGTGGCTGTGGGGGAGGTTGCTGCATTGGAGGCTGGGTTGTGGCTGTGTGTTTTTCCCTGTTTTCCATGGTTTTAGGCTGTGTTTTCCTCAGGGATCGAGAGCATGAGGGCGGGGCACTGCCGGGTGGCCTTCACCTGCTTCAAGCTGGCGGCAGATCGGGGCTACAGCAAAGCCCAGTTCAACGTGGGGCTGTGCTACGAGCACGGCAGGGGCACGGAAAAGGACTTGGAGAAGGTATCCAGGGCCTGCCTGGGGGTGGGTGTGGGCAGCACACATCAGGAGAGGGATCTGTGCTGGGTGCTTGGAGCTCTGGTCCTTTTATGTGGCTGGGAAAGTCATGGAATGTCCTGAGCTGGAGGGAACCCCCAGGGATCACTGCCACAGCTCCTGGCCCTGCACAGACCCCCCAACAATCCCCCATTCCCCCTGTGCATCCCTGGGAGTGGTGTCCAAGGGCTCCTGGAGCTCCGGCAGCCTCGGGGCCGTGCCCGTTCCCTGGGGAGCCTGGGAGAGCCCAGGCTCAGAAGACTCAGTAGAAAATGCTGGAAATAATAAAAATTGCAGCTTTGCAGAGCTGCTTTCAGTGTCACCAATCCCCTCAGAGGGGTGTTTTGAGATCCCTTTCCCACAGCTTCTGAGGGTTCTCCAGGTGCACAGGCTGTGCTACCAGCACCCAGCGGGGTTCCAAGGAGAAACCTGTCATGTCACTGTATTTAAGACACCACTGCACATCCCAGGGCTTCTCAGATCTCCAGTTTGGCTTCCGTAACTCCAGCCTGCCATCTAGTGCAAGCTGGCCAGCAGCTGCTGGAGCTGGGAAGAGCTGCAAAGGCAGCTTGGCTTGAGTCATGGTTGGCCCAGTGCCACCCCCTTCAGCTCGGGCAGGGTGGTTCCAGGGCTCTGGGGTACTCACAGTCCAGTGTCTCACCTGACCCAGCTGATGTTCTGCTGTGGGAGGGCTCTGGGGTGGGATGCAGCTTGTGATGGGCCTAACCAGAGAGGTGAAGCTTGAAGGGAGCTATGTCATGTTAATGGCATGCACCAGCTGGGTTTCTCTCTCTCTCTCAGGCAGGTTTTTATTACTGCCAGGCAGCCAGCAGCCGTCACCCCATGGCCCAGTACCGCTACGCCAGGTACCTGCTCCAGCACGGCCCTGGCAGCCTCCGGGACAGGCACCACAAGGCTGTGGCACTCCTGGAGCAAGCAGCAGGGGCTGGCATCACAGAGGTTGGTGTCCATAGGTCAGAGAGCCAGCAGAGAGCCCTGACTGAAGGGTTGGAGTCGCATCCTAGACAGCACTGGAAGAGAAAGCCTTCCAATGTACTTATCCCTGCTCATAGCACAGAGGTTGGAACTAGAGGATCTTTAAGGTCGCTTCTGACCCAAACCATTCTCTGATTCTCTGTTTATATTCCTGACAGTGTCTGGGAGATAGCCCTGCCTGCAGACGGAGCCACTGTGCCACACATTGCTTGGCTCTTGTCAGTGGGGCTCTTACATTAAACCTTTGGCTGGGAGAGCTGACCTGTGCTTGAAAACACAGCTCAGTTTTCATCTCCTCTCAATTCCAACAGTACAGGTCATTGTACTGGAGGAACTTCCAGTGCTTGAAGCAAGAGCAGATCCTCATTTTGTATCTGTGACTTTCTGAGATGACTCATCTGTGCAGATCTGTCTCCTGCCTTCCTTTCCCAGTCCAGGAGATGCATTTAGGCATGTGCCATCTCGCCTGGGAGAGATGGGAATGCCAGGCTGGCAGTGCCTGTGCCTCCTGGAGCTCACTGGCCAGGGGGTGCATCTGCTGGATCTTGGGGACAGGACACGAGTGGGAGCCATTCCCTGGCTCTGATTCCCAGAGGGAGTTTGAAATGATACTCTGGGTCTCAAATGTGAATTCTTTGTGTTTACAAAATCATGCTGATTCTTCTTAGGGCAGCCCTGCCTCTCCTAAGAGCCCCTGCCACAGTAACCCCAGCATCTGAGCAGCTTGAAAATCAGTAAAAATCCCAAATAATTAAAATCCTGGCTGATCTGGACCATGTGGTTTTGTTGCAGGCACAGGCTTATCTTGGAGTGTTCTACATGAGGGGGCTGCAGCCTCAGGAGAAGAGAGGTCTGAAGTACCTGCTGCAGGCAGCAAACAGTGGGGTAAATAATCCTTCTGCCAGGGATCGTCCTCAGCTTTGTATCTGCTGGTGGAGGATAGGGTTTCTTGGAAACGGGAGCGAGTGTCAGGATTTTGCTGCCCAGTGTGAAGGGACAGGGTGGAGCCTTGGTGCCTCTTGGAGGGGAGATAGGCCCTGGGCACAGACCCTACAGAGACAGCAGGAGAAGTTCCTACAGCACCAGTGCCTGTATCCAGCTTCCAGCACAGTACAGCTTTCCCATTGTGGAGCATCTACACCCTCTTCAGTCAAAATCTTTCACTACTGCATCACTTGGAGAACTTCATTGTGTTTATCTCAAATCTGTTCTTCAAAATTGGCCCATTGTTTCTGTCCTTTTATAGAGAGGATGGAAAGACTGTTTCTGGATTTACTTTTAAATTCAGGCACCTTTAAGATATTTAAACACTTGAATCTCTATTCAGCCTTCCACCATTGTTGCTGTTTCTCTTCACAGGTCACGTTAGATCCCCAAGAATCTTCTTGCATGCACTTTCCCCAGGTGGCCCAGGCTTCTCTTTCTTGAAGGGCAGTGCCACAGTGTGGGCACAGCACCCTCCTGAACCCCCTCCAGCATTTAGAGGAGCAGAAGTTTCCCCAGCCAGGTTTCTGCATCCCACAGTTCTGTTGCTTGCCATTGTCCCCTTGTTTTCAGCTACATTGTAATGGCCAGGGCTTTTTTTTTTTTTTTTTTGCTTTTTTTTTTTTGTCCCTGAAGAGCTTGTTCATTTTAACTCCAGTTCTCACAGCTTTTGTGCAATGGAAAATAATGAATAGCTATTGCCTGTTCTGCTGGCTAATAGTTGTGGTTGTGGTGCCCTTTAGTGTGTCCTCTCTGAGTCATTTCTTTTGCAGGCTGCAGAGTATTGGTTTAGTTTGTGTCTCCGTGTAGTTAAGCTGTTCTACTTTGCTTGTCAGTCTTCTGTCTATTTTTCTAATTCTCCTTTGACCATTTTAAGATGCTTGGACTAAAAGTGGACGCAGGATGGAGGTATGCCATGGATCTCACATAATGAGCTCCTCCGCTTTGTTCTGCATTCCCTTCCAATAATTCCTAGCCCTGCTTGCCCTTTGCCTGGCACTGAGCAGTGATGAGATGGTCTCAGGGAACTATCACAGTGTGATACCCAAATTTCTTGCTATCAGCACTGCTTTGCATTTGGCAATTCTGTTTCCTCTGTGATTGTGTTGCCCACTCCTTAGGTGTGTGAGATCTTCTTTAATTAATTCATTATAGTAAGTTTGACCATTTTGAATGGTCATTTTTATATAATTGTAAACTTTGCTACTTGGGTTTTCACCCTCTTTCCAGCATGGAGACACTCTCAGTCTGGTGGGACAAGGCCTGACATGCCACAGCAGCTCAGACATCACAGTACACAGTATTTAGTTCTAAATCTGCTTAAGATCTCTCCCAAGCTTCATCCTTGGCTCTTTTTTTCCAACCTGGAGTCAGAAGTTTATGCTGAACAGTATCACATTGAGCTATCCCATTACATAGATGATTGGCATTTACTGGTAATGCCTTAAAAACACAAAATATGTCAGGTAACTGGAGATCCTCAGGTGCACCCCGGCATGTTTTGGTCAGAGTTCTCAGACCCCCAGCATCCTTCCTCATCTCTGCTGCTCAGAGGATGCTGTGGATGCTTCAGAGCCTCCAGCCTTGAGGGCAGACATCCCAGGCTCCCTGGGATGTCCCCATTTTCTTGGGAGAAGGGCTCCATAGACAGGTTCACTTCCCGTTACCCTGCAGTTGGAATTTATGTTTAGTTGGCTGAAAGAACACTGGGCATGGATGAAGCAAGGACAGCACAGTTTAGCACAAATCCAGAAAAAGGAAAACAGCACAAAAAGTCACGGATTCAGCGTTTCTCTGGTTGTTCTCTCTGCTAGAGCTGAACTGGGAACTCTGACAAGTGTTTTTCCAACACCAGAACTGTGTTCTGCTTTGTTTCCCACTTTTTATCCTCCCTGATTTCCAACATGCAGCCACAGAATATAAGCCCCTAATAAAGAGTTCTGTTGGAGAACTGAGTCTGACCTGCAGATTTCCAAGGGTGTCGCAGTCACTTCTGCCGTGCTAATTTGGGGATCTCCCCTCGCTGCAGTCTTGGCTCTGAGGTGTTCATCCTGTGAGAGATGGTGGTGCAGCTCTCCTGATTGAACCCTATCTCTTGTCACAGCTGAAGTGCCAATCCTTCAATGTGTTTATCTCATCTCTAAAGGAGTTTATTGCTGTCATAAGCTGAGACTTGCAACATTTTGCAAAGCACCCACTCACCAACTTCTTCACTTGCCTCTACCAGCTACATCCTAGACAGCAACACTTGCAATATGTTCTTTTCTAGTGGCTTTATTAAACCTTGCTACTTACTTGGGTTGTTTTTTTTCCTTCCTTTTTGTTTTTGCAAAGCCTCGTTTAGATTATGTCTCTAGCAGTCGCACTCTTCAGGCTGTGCTGATGGCTTTGTTGCTGGAAAGGTCTGTGTGACCACAAGTCTTTTTAATGTCTTCAGGAGTGTCATCCTGCTTTCCTGCTCTCTGAGATCCTTTGCTCCCATTGGATCTCAAGGATAAACTGCACAGCTGACACATAAACATGTCATGGGTTTGAATTTGGCTTCACTGCAGTGCCAACCTTTGCTTTCCAGTTCATTCCCAGCAGTTACATACATCTGAGTGGTTCAGGTGCTTTTTCTCTAGTGCATATTTGCTTAATTTACTTCATTTCTCCTGCCTGAGATTTCTTCTGGAATAGAATGAGGTGAGGCTGAGCAGAAGAGTGCTGCACTCTTGTGTTAGAGGGGAATTTCCCAACCCTTGGCAGCAAGCACCTCTGGGCCATTTGTGATGTTTTCACAAGACTTGGGCTTGAACTCTCTTAAGGCAGTCTCAGGGTGTGCTTGGAGTTTGGGTGGGATCAGGATGTGGCGCAGTCGGGGCTGCCCAAGATACCTCAGCTCTGACCTCTGAGACAACTGGGATGCTCTGCAGAGCCAGCTGCTCCTTTGTTCCCCAGCCACAGCCCTGGGTGTTGAAGGGAAATCAGTGAATTTAATTGGAAAGGGATGGGAAGGAGCAGAGCCAGATATTATGCTTCTCTCCAGGGGACTAAACTACTGAAGATACAGCCTGAGGGATGGAGCAGTAAACTTAGCAAGGTGACCAAAGACAGAGCAGTAAACTCTGAAGAAGGTGCTAAAGACTCTGTTTCCTTTCCTGTGTGTTTGCTGTGCCAGGATGCCCAGAGCAGGTTCCAGGTGGGCGTTTGCTACGAGCAGGGCCTGGGAGTACAGCAGAACCTGGCGGAAGCACTGAGGCACTACCGGCAGTCGGCAGCCGCGGGGAACAGGCAGGCCCGGGACAGACTGCGGGCATGGGAGCAGGAGCTGCAAGGTACCAGGGCCAGCAGGGCACCAGGGGCTGGGGGACTGCATGGGCAGGTGGCCCCATGAAAGTGAGGCCTGTATTGCCAGAGGAGGGCCCGCACAGGGCCACGGCACAAAGGAGTTCTTTGTGCTGAAGGGAAGGCACCACTTTTCCTCCTCAGTTCTTTCCAGTCCAGTTGGAGAAGCTGTTCCCATAGTATGATGTGTCACAGAATCATTTCTGTTGAAAAGACCAACTGTGTCCTGGGGGACACCAGGCCCCCAGTCCTGCGGGCAGTTTTGGGCACCACAGTATCAAAAAGACATTGAGCCATTAGAGAGTGTCCAAAGGAGGGGGAAGGGTCTGGAGGGGAAGCCTTGTGAGGAGCAGCTGAGGGCACTTGGTTTGTTCAGCTGGAGAAGAGGAGACTGAGGGCAGAGCTCATTGTGGTTTTCAACATCCTCCTGAGGGGCAGCACAGGGCTAGCTCCAGTATCTGCTCCCTGTGACCAGGGACAGGACCTGAGGGAATGGCTGGAGCTGTGTCAGGGGAGGTTCAGGCTGGATACCAGGAAAAAAAGGTTTTTCACCCAGAGGGTGGTTGAGCAGTGGAACAAGCTCCCCAGGGCAGTGGGTACAGCACCAAACACCAGACCTGTCTGAGTTCAAGAAGCATTTGGACAATGCTCTCAGGCACAGGGTGGGATTGCTGGGGTGTCTGTGCAGGGCCAGGAGTTGGACTTGATGATCCTTAGGGGTCCCTTCCTACTCAGGATATTCTGTGATTCTATGGTTGTATGATCAAGTCCAGCCTTTGCCAGTGTCATTAATACTTTGTTTTTCTTTACTTTCAGATGTGCACACAAAGCATCCATTCCCTTCAGGATTAAGAGCCTCCTCCTCCAGCCCCGATTTCTGGACTATTGAACCTGTGTCTGCAGGTCTCCACAGCAGCCAGCCAGGACAGTGTAGCCTAACCCTGCCCCACTCCTGGAGCACAGGCACACTGCACATGATGCTGCTCAGCAGTGCAGGATGGAGCTGTGCCTTCAGAGCCAGGACAGTGCCAGTGGAGCTGCAGGGCTGGGAGCCCCAGCACTGCTGGCAGTAGAGCAGGCAGTAAGTGACACCAGCAGGCAGAGGGCAAGGCAGCCCTTGGTGTGGGCTGGAACCAGGCTGGCAGTAAAAGGAAAGAGAAAGCTCTCTGTTCATGGGACGGGAGGCATTTTTAAATACCTGGGCTTAGAGAATTAACCTTGTGATATCTCCTGCACCACCAACTCCTCTAACTTCCACACGGGGATGTTGCTTCTGCACCTGCATTTCTGTATTAGAGCCAAGCTGTGGCTGCCCCTGGATCCCTGGAAGTGTCCAAGCCCAGGCTGGATGGGGCTTGGAGCAATCTGGGCTAGTGGAAGGTGTCCTTGCCATGGTAGAGGGTGGAATGAGATGAGCTTTGAGCTTTTTTCCAGCTCAGACCATCTGTGGTTCTGCACCACAGTGGTTTGATCTGGGGTTCTTATTGCCCTAGCCCTGCATGTCTTGCTCATGGTCCCCCAGGGAGGTTTGCAAGCCACCATATGGGGACGTTGGCAACTAACCCTGGGGTCATCCTGGCCCTCCCCCTCTGAGGCAATTTCCTCTCTCTCTCCGAGGCAAGTCCCCACAGTGCCCCTGCTACCAGCACAGTATAGGCTGGCTCTGTGTTGCCATTATGGCAGTTTAGTCTGCTTTCAGACCCGGGCAAGAAGAGAGTGAATTCTCATCACTGGGCAGAGTTTTCTATGGGATGTGACAGATCCACCTGTGGCAGTGAGGTGACAGCTGTTCCCGGCCATCCTGCACCATGTCAGTGTCCTTCTGTCCCCACTCCTCCTGCAGCCCTGGCAGGGAGCTGCTCCCACGGACACACCTCTCTGAGACACAGTGAGCAAGGTTTGCTTCAAAATCCATCGTGTCCCTGTTTGCTGAGCACACCAGCTCATTTTCAGCAGAGTGGATAAGGGATGCTCCCAGCGGGAAGGCACCACTGGCAGGCAGCAGCAGCAGGCAGCTGGTGTGATAATTTCTTCCACTGGGGCAGCTGAATCCGGAAAAAGGCATTTGTTCACACCAGTTTAAACTGGTTCAAGGGCATCTGTGCAAGCTGCCCAGCTTCCTGTGGCCCTGCTGCTCTGTGTAGATCAGGCTCTGCAAAACAAAGGCAATGGCCCCATACTGAACTTCTCCATGCAGCAAGGGAGGGGCGCAGCCAGCCCTCAACACATCTGATTGTTCTTCTGGTCTGCTCTCTCCTTCTGCTCAGACCCAGCTTTCTTAGACCATTTCCTTTATCAAGCAGGATACAAGGAGCAGGAAATTCCTGGGGTGGATTTCCTATGCTGTGATAATCCAGAGTGTGCTTACGCATCGGTCAGGATGGGAGAGGGGCTGGGGGGGGCTGAAAGCAGTTTGCAGAATCAGGAAATTGAACCAAGAGGGAGGAATTTGTCTCCTTTTAAACCTGCTTGTTATAAGGTATTTTTGTGTAAGGATTTTCCTCTGACAGGAACATCAAAGCAACTTTGCAGAGGGAGATGTGAGGTTGTGCTGGCTGTTTGTCCCTCTGCCTTTGCTCCCAAGGTGCAGAGGACTCCCACAGGGCTCAGTCACAAATGCCTCCCTCATGGTTTGCACAGCTGCATCTCAGTTAGAATCTGGCTCTCTGACTTTGTTTTGGTGCAAGAACCTGTTTTGTTTGTACAACAAACCAGCAAGAGATTTGTGTTAGCAGAGGAGCAGCACGAGCAGGCTAAGCCAAACCCATCCGTGGATGAATGCCAGACATGGGTTCATGTGCACAAGCATTTTGGAGACTCAAAATAAAACAGAACATTTTGGATATTAAAAAGTCCACCTGGAGAAATCTCACTCTATTGCTCTTGTCATCTAGCCCCAAGAGCAACAGAAAGGGGTAACTTTCTCATTTACTCTGTTTTAAATGATCTGTGTGATTGTCTGGTGCTGTGGCTTGTGTGTGTGCACACCTGAAGCTGGGAACTGTCACCTCCAAGTACATGGAAAAGAACAGGGGTAGGATACCTGAGATGGTCCAGGAGAGCCCAGAAGCCCTTACCTGCCACCCCCACAATGCTGCATGAGCCCATGGGTCAGCACTGCCCTTCCCTTCTCCAGGAGTGCAGAGGCACAGACACCTCTGTGCTTCTTCCTTTGCCACCAATATCTTGGTTTTCCCACCCATGCTGTTATCCCAAAACTGTCTTACAGCTCCCAGACAGACAGATCAAAGTGAAAACCCATAAAAAGGGTGAAGCTTGTGACTGAATATTTCAAAACAGCATTTTCACACTTCCTTTTTCCCAGGTTACCTTTGGCAGACTCCAGCCATCTGGTGTCTGCTTTTGGGTAAGGACTGTGCTCCAAAATCCAATGGTCTCAAAGGAGAGAACAGAATAGAATGGAATCATTAAGGTTGGAAAATACCTCTGAGAACATCAAGTCCAGCCTGTGATTGATCCCCACCTTGTCATGCAGCCCAGAGCACTGAGTGCCACATCCAGTCATTATGGAAAAGGAAGTGATGGGCAGTTGGAGCAGCCATAGGAGACTCCAGTGCTGATTTTGGGGGCTTTTACAAAATGCCAACTTCCCAGTGGCAGAACCACGGAAGCTGGAAAGACCCATGGGAGACAACAGGCTCATCTCCCCTTCCCCAGCTGCCACTTCAGGCTTTCTGCACATACATTATGTCAGCTACATTGCTGACAGAGAGGGTAGTGTTAGAAAAAAACAGTTTTATTTAAATAACTGAAACCCTGGAGCCCAGCTGCAGCAGTGTCTGTGACAGGTATTTTCACAGTCTGTGATCACATGGATGTATCTCACTGTGCTGTGGTTGTTCTCACAACCCCCTTGCCTGGGCCTGTCCTGGGAGGAAAGGGCCCTCCTGCTGCTGGGTGGGGTGGGAGGCTGGCAGAGCACTGGGAGAGCAGGGTGGGAGAGGAGGAAGGCAAGGACAGGCAGGTGGAGGGGAACTAAAGGTGAAATCGATTGTGGAGAAATTTGATGGAGCAAGGCAAAGGAAGAAATACACCTGTCTAGTCATGGATCATACAGTGACCCTGCCGGGGCTGGAGATAGGGTTGGGCACCCCAAATCTCTGACTGTTCTCTCCCTGCCACAGCCACAGAGCTGCTACAGCCCTGGAGCAGCATCCCCCAGACCAAGGCTGTGCCCGCGGGCCGACAGCTGCCGCAGCAGCCCCGCGCCCGCCTCGCTGTGCTCCTGCACCTTCTGGGACAGGATCATCTCAAACAGGGTGCTCATCTCCGACAGGAAGGTGCTGGCCAGCCTCGTCCCACCGGGGTCAGCACCAGCACCTTTGCCAAAGGTCTCAAAGGTCCTTGGTTTCTCCTGCCTTGCAGCTTCCTCATCCTCAGGGGAGCACGGCGACTCGGGGCAGAAGACGTTGTCCTTGTAGCTGCTGGTGAGGGGCAGGGACAGCCGGGCCACCCACTCTGGGTCTGCAGCTGTCAGCCTCTTGAGGGCCAGCTCTGGGAGGGACAGCACAGCAGGGAAGAGAGGGGAGAAAATAAATTGATAAAAATATTGATAAATGAAAATATCTAAAACCAGCTGAGAGGCATGACTGTAAACAGATCACTGGTGACACCATGCAAACCAGCAGCTTAAAAAAGGCAAACAAAATAGAACTGGTTTGAAACTATTGGGGGATTTGTTTTGTTTTAAATATAATAGCCATTAGAATCACTGTACGTTCTCATTTGTTGCAGTCTCAATTGGCACTTCACTAAATCGCTAGCAGAGCCTGAGAGAGGGAGGGTTTAGTACTGGCTGAAGGGGAGCAGACAATGAAAAGCTTTTCAGGAGGAAGTGTTGGACACAAAGATAGTGGACTTCCCTTCAGGGTCACTCCAGGGTGGGAATTTGCTGCTAAGGAGGCAGATTGAGACCAAAAAGAAATGGGTTACTGTGAAAACAATAATACCAGAATGAAATTCTGGATTATAAAATGCACAGCTGGATGGTTAGAGACTGGGACCGAACAATTGAGCACTAAAGTAGTTGCTCCTCGATTGGAAACAGCTGAGGAGCAGGGGGAGCCTGGGCTGGGGACTGGGGCAGGCTCGTTAGTGCACCAGTAATTTGATTGTGGCCCACAATGGGCAACTGGAGTCACACAGAGGACTCAGGGTATTCCCTGCTGGCAGGGAGGCACAGCCAGGGTGGATTGTTACTGGGTCTGATTAGGGGAATTACACACAAATCTGATTATCCATCTCTGGGAGAGGGAGCTGAAACGACACCAGTAGGGAAAACTCTGGAGATGAAACCAGGAGTGATCCAGGCTGACACAATGGAGACCCCAAGAGCTGGGGGTTGCTGCTCCTAAGGAAGCAAGTGCTCTCCAGGGATTTGACTGCAACCTGTCATCATTTTGAGGACATACGTGCCAGCAGAGGAAATCTTTATGCTTAAAATAGTGTTGGCAAGAGAAGAAGTGATTATAGCTGTCCATGAATAAACATCTCCTGGAAAATAAAGGAAGGACCCCATAGCAGGGAGAGCCTGGAATAGCTTCCTCATCAGACAACAGGAAGGGGAACAGGGATTCTTGTTTCTTGAGGTAACTGGTAAACAAGAGTCTGTGCTGTGGTGCACAGAGGCTGCATTCCAGCCCCTCATTGTTCCTTCCCAAAGCACATCCCAGAACCTCACGGGCGTTCAGAGCAACTAGCCAGTTTAGGAAAGGTGTTGGGAGCAGCAAAACCTGACTGGTAACAAAACCCAGCAGTCCCAGAGTGGCAAGGGCTGGTGTCACTGTAGTAGTAATAATTGTGTGGCTCTGACTAAAAAGTGTCATCTGAAAGGAGGGTCCCCATTCCAATGCTCTTGTCCTGATTCCAGAGGGTGGTCAATACCCTGCCACAGCTGGGACCTGGGATCTGCAGTCAGGGACTGAGACAAGGCTCCTTCCTTAGCCAGCCAAGCAATTGCTCCTTCTTCTCTGGAAAACAACTGTCCTGGTATGGGCTGGGGGCAAGAGCTGGGACTCCAGCCTGGTAAGGAGAGAAGGGCAGATACATCCCTTAGATTTTTGTTTCAGCTAGAGACCCAAAATTCTTTTGTGTTGCTTCACATCCAGGGTTTCTTGCTGCAATCTCAGTATCTGAGTTGCAGTGACTGTTCCTGGAGATATCACCCAAGTGTGCTGCAGGTTTAGCTGTAAAACATGCAGTTTTCTCCTCCCCAGTCTGCAAGAAGCCACCTCATTCCCTGAATATTTGGCTGCCTCAGCTGTGGAGCAGGGCACAACTGGTCTGCTCTCTGCAGGGAGAGCTGGGCTGATGGTCCCGTGGCCATGAAAACCTCATAATTAGGTATGTTTAATTTGACCAATAACTCTTTACTGCCTTGTTTTAATGGTGTTTTGGGAGCAGGGGTTGTTTTTATCATCCATAAAGTTCTATCTCTCATCTGCTGCTGGGAGTGCTGTGCTGGGCTGCTGGGGGATCAGAGCTAACAGACGGTGCTGGGAGTTCATCCCACAACATCAACAATCCCAGAGCTGCCTGGGCTTGCAGTCCCCCTGCTGGGAACAGCACAAAGGCCCAGCCAGCCTCCGCCAGCTGTTAGGATGCTCCTGAGCACCAGCAGAGCTTCCTTCCTCCCTCTCAGGATGCAAGTCCACGGCTCTGTTTGTGTCTGGGAGAGGAGGAAGGAGCCCAGAAGCTCCGGCGGCTGCGCTTGGCCGCCTGTGCAGGCAGGTCTGGGCTCCTGGGGAAGGTTTGGCAGGTCTGGAACAGATCAGCCTCTGGGCATGGCCAGCAGGAATCCACACAGCCTCAGCATTCCCTGCTGGCGTGGAGCAGGCTGCCCAGGGAAGTGGTAGAATCATCATCCCAGGAATGGGGATGTGGCACTGGGGACACGCGTCACTGGTGGACGTGGCAGTGCTGGGGAACAATGGTCTGGAAGGGCTTTTCCAGCCCTAATGATCCCATGGAATTCCAGGACTTTGTCCAAAAGGATTTTTTTCCTGTCAAATCCAAGGATCACGGGAGATGGTGCTTCATGTGGATCAGCCTCACCATAGCCCAGATTTTCTATCCTTGTGTGGGCAGGACTGGATCCAGAGCTGCTGGGCAGCTCCACCAGTCCCTTTTCTGGGATCAGGGCGTGTCAGTGCACCTGGGATGGAGCTGGGCTCCTCTTTGCTCCCTGCTCTTGGCTGCAGGACCTCAGAATCCAAGGAAACTTTTAGGTCTCAGCCTTTCCTTCGTTTGCTTCTTACTGGAATAAAAGAGCAGGGAGGCAAAGTGGGAGAAGCAGCAGGTTCTGTCCCAAAAAAAGGGTACCAAAAATGCCCAGCTCTGGTATTCAAACCACCAGCTCTGAGCAGCAAAGCTCATTGAGTTTCTCTTTTGTGGAGGAGCACAGAGGCTCCACAATGAAATTTCTGCTACAGGACATGAGTCAGCCCAACTCTTTCAAATTGAAATGCCAAGAGAGGAGATTTTTAGAACAAATCAATAAAAGGAACATGTAGAAAATGTCAGGCCCAGATGGTATTCACCCCGAAGTGCCAGAGGAACTCAGTTATGAAATTGCCTGGTTTATTAGCTGCTGTTCATTAACTACTGCTTCAAATGCGGGATCAGAGGGAGGGGAGGTGGAAATGGTGACAGGAGTTTTTAAGCATGTGAAGGTGAACCCAGCCCAGGCAGATTCAGAGAAGTCCTTCTGTGCAAGGCTCAGCACAGAGAGCCATGGAGCTGCTGCTCCCAGAGGAACCACCTGACATTGTCACATGGGGAACTGTGTTCTGGAAATTTGGAAGGGCTGCATGGAGAGTCCTGGATGACTTTGGACAAGGGTCTGGAGTACCAGGACAAGGGAATGGCTTCTCAGAGCCAGAAGGCAGAGATAGGTGGGGTATTGGGAAGGAATTGTTCCCTGGGAGGATGGGCAGGCCCTGGCACAGGGTGCCCAGAGCAGCTCTGGCTGCCCCTGGATCCCTGGAAGTGTCCAAGACCAGGCTGGACATTGGGCTTAGAGCAGTCTGGCACAGCGGAAGGTGTCCCTGCCATGGCAGGGGTGGGAATGGGATGGGCTTTAAGGTCCCTTTCAATCCAAACCATTCCAGAATTCAATTCTGTGAAGGCAGAGGTCACCTGAGCTGATGGAACAGCACCAGCCAGGCTTGCAGGGGACCTGAGCCATGCCTGAATTTACAGCCAGGTTCTGTAGGGACTAATATGTGTTAAAAGCTGGGAAATGAGGGTAGGAATAATTAATCTTCCTCTCCAAGAGAGGTCATTAGCAGAGTCCCAGAGTATCTGCTCAACACTGTGATAAATGACATGGCAAGGGGACAATGTTGGTGTTGACTCCACTAAAACCCAAAAGCAGAGGGTTGCTGAAGGACCTGATAATGCTGAGTGCCATGAGCAAAACGTAGCTGGTGAATTTCTGTGTCACTGTCAGATAATTGTCCCAGGGAACAGCAACCTGTCATGTGTTGATGGCTTTCCCTCCATGCAGAGGAGGGATTTGGGAGTCGCAACAAACAGGGCTCAGAGCTTGGGCAGGACAGGAATGAGGAACACACCAGAAAACCTCCTTGTACCCCTGGTGGATCCTAAACACTGTGCACAATTTTGATCATACATCTCAAAAAAGATAAAATTAGCAGCAGGTTGGTCACAGGAGATGAAGAGGAAGGAGGACCCAGTGGGGCTCTGAGGGTAGATAACATCTTGAGCGGTTTGACAAGGACAAGTGTCCACCTTTCTCACTCTGCATGGACCAGAAGACCACGAAGGGAGGGCTCAGGCCAGCATGGGAAGCAGTTCACCAGCTGCAATGTGAAACCGGACCTCACCCCTCAGCAATGACAGAGGCCAAGTTCACACATCACTAAACCCTAAACCTCAGCATACACGTCCACGGGAGGGAAGAGCAGCCATAAACACATGGCAAAACCCAGCATGAAGCTCAGCAAGTCCCTTGGCCTGCTACCAAGAGCCTGGAAGTTCCAGACATTGGAACTGTCCCTGCCAGAGCCACTCTGGGAGGTGCAATGTGCCCTGGCTGCTGCAGGCCAGCAGGACCTCCTGGATGGGGTTAGTGTGGGTTACCTGAGGAGGAATCACTGCTGGAGCCCCCCAGCCCCACCCTGTCCCAGCAGCGAGGTCACCTCACCTGCCTGTGGCTCCAGGAGGGTCTCCAGCTCCTCTCCCACGAGCTGCTGCACGGAGAGCTCGAAGGCGCTGTCGGAGTCACGGTCCCCGGCCTCGCTCTCGCCGTGCCCGCTGTCCTTGGTGCTCAGGCAGTCCGTGTCCAGCCCCGTGTCCAGCCCCATGTCCAGCCCCGCAGCCCTGCCAGGGGTCACAACACCCAGGTCACTTCAGCCCCAATGAGCCCTGGGAAGGGACTCTTATCTCCCCAAAATGCCCCAGAGAGGGGCTCTGGCCACCGTCCCCATGCATCACTCACAGCACTAAAGGCATTTTGAGTGCCCATCATTTAATGAGTTTTGGGAGGTTGCTCCACATTTCTTGCCTGAAAGGGTTTTTATCCTTCTGCAGCAAGATCAGAGAACCACAGAAGGGTTGGAAGGGACCTGAAAGCCTAACTCATTCCAACCCCTGTCATGGGCATGGACATCCTTCATAGCATCCCAGGTAATCCAAGCCCCATCCAACCTGGTCTGGAACATTTCCAGGGGTCTAGGAGCATATCCTGAGCAAACAGGAGCCTGCTGGCTCCTCCCCATTAATTCAGAGGAGCTTCCCCCTGCAGGACCAGGTGAGGAGCACCCCAGATACCCTGGAGCTGCTCTCCCTCCCTCTCCATCCTCTGCAGCTGCAGGTGAGAAACGTGGAGAAAGCTGTGTCTGCCCATGGCCTGGCCAGGTGGGGACAGGGGGATGAAGGCAGAGATGAAGACTCAGCATCCTCAGGAGTATGTACCCAGAGCACACAGCATCATTTAATGAAGCTTGGGGATATCTTTGGCACACAGCTGGGATATCTCAGTGCCTCCAGCCCTGTTGCAGTTCCTCACTCATCTGGCCCCTGGCACAGGGTCAGGTGTCCCAAACTCATGTTGGCCAGCACTAAGAAAGTGTCCAGAGCCATGAGAACACTCATCCTTGTGCTGCTGCCTCCAGAGCTGGGCCCCTCTGTGCTCCTGAGCACCCAGAACCATCGGAGTTCTTGGCAAGGGATGGTTCATGGCCATGGAGGAGCCAGGTAAGTATGGAGGGACTTGCCAAAGGTACCCCGGGAAGGAGGCAGAGAGCAGCTGGATACCACTGGGAGCCAGGACCAGAGGAGCACAACGTGCCCCTGAAGGGAGAACCTCCAGTCTCAGGAGATGAGGCTTTTCCTCGTGTGCCTCTGCCCTCGGAGGTTTTGGCCTGGTGGGGCTGGAGCAGGGGAAGGGGGCGTGGGGAAGGGAAGTGCTGGGAGCCAGCCTTACCTGCTGCCGTTCTTGGCCGTGTACTTGTTTCCCCTGTAGTTTGTTTTGGGCTGGAACTGGCCCTGGTGCAGCAGGGAGAGCAGCTGGGAGATTTGCTGCAAGGCAGGAAAAGCCTGTTGAGCCCCGGGCTGGCCACTCAAGCTGCTTCCTGCCAGGACGTCCCTCCGAGCCCCCCGGCCTTTTTATAGCGTTTCCTCCTCCTGCAGATGGCTCAGCATCCCCGCACCGGGGGAAAAACAAACGCTGGGCAGCCCACCTGGGCCTGAGCTTCCCCTGCACCCCTCCTGCTGTTCCCTGTCCCTGGGATTGTCCCCTTCCCCCTGTGACAGCCCCGCTCCTGCCTGTCCTGCTGGGGTGACCCTGCTGGGGTGACCCTGCTGGGTGGGGGTGTTTGTTCATCCTACCCAGGCGAAGCAAAGCCCCTCAGGCTGCACATTCCCACCACCGCAGGGTGGGCACGGCCCAGGCAAGGAAGGACTGGGGGTGCGCACACTCTGGGAACGCCCGGAGCCGCTCCTACCTGCACTGGGGGCGACTCCATGGCGAATTCCCCGGTCGGGCTCTGCTCCGCCAGGGCCACCAGCGACAGCCGGACCAGGCTCCTGAGGATCTGCTGGTGGGGCTGGGGCTGCCCGGCTGCCCCCGCACCCACGGGCTGCTCGGCTGGCACTCGGGGCTCTCCCATGGGTGGCTTCACCAAGCTCTTGCCGTGCAGCGGTGCCTCCGCGGGGCCCACAGCCTCCTTCACCGCGTGTTTGGCTCTGTGGGGCGGGCAGGGCCGGCGCTGCAGGACGGGCAGCTCGAAGGCGCCCTGCTGCTCCTCTGAGCCTTTTTGTGTCCTCTGATTCCTCAGCGTCCTGTAGAGAGTGGGGGTGAGGTGGAGGGGCGCCTGTGGGGACCCCCCGGCCGCAGGGGTGGCTGTGCCGGGCTGCTCCTCCTGGCAGGCCGGGGGGGGCTCGGGCTCCCGGGGGCGGCCCCGGAGCAGCGGCACCAGGTGGATGTCGGCCTTCTGGATCTGCCTGTGCGGCTTCTTGAGCTGCTGCTGCCTGCGGGCGTCCTCTGCCTCCCGGCAGTTGTAGGCCATGCCGTCCTTCTTGTCCTTCTTGCGCAGGGACAGGGTCAGCGCCAGCAGCAGCACGCACCCGCCCAGGAGAGCGGCCAGGCAGATCAGCAGCACCACGGAGAGACCGGGCCAGCCGGGATCCCGCGCTGACATCTTGGAGAAGGCCCCGTGCCGCCGGAACAGCAAGCGGAGCCGAGCCAGGGTGTGCAGGGGGGTGTCCCCCTGGTCACTCACCCGGACCAGCAGCTCCCGCTGGCTGCCGGCCAGGCTGCTGGCATTGCTGGCATTGAGGGACACCTGCCCCAGGAGGGGGTCCAGGATGAAGAGCCCGGCATCATCCCCACCCACCAGATCATACCGGAGAGCCCCGTTGATGCCGGAGTCCACATCCTTGGCCACGATGGTGAAGAGGAAGGGGTTGGCAGGGCACGACACGAGTGTGGCATTGGTCACTGCCACAGCCCCCTGGGTGCTCCCATTCCCGGGGACCACCCAGCAGCACCCAGTGTCCACATTGACCAGGACAGAGAGCGTGGCCACTCCTCCCACCAGTGCTGGTGTGGTGATGATGGGTGCGTTGTCGTTCCGGTCGAGCACAGCCAGCCTGATGGAGATGTTGGATGCCAGCTTGGGATGCCCTCCATCCTCTGCTGTCACCAGGAACTCCAGGCTCCTCACATGCTCATAATCAAAAGCTTGGAGGGCAAAAATGTCTCCAGTGATGGGATCAACTGAGACCAGCCCCAAAGCAGAGGGGTCCAGGATCCTGTAGGTGACTTTCCCGTTGGAGCCCAGGTCGGGGTCGGTGGCACGGACGGTGAGCAGGAAGGCAGGTGCTTCACTGTTCTCATCAACAGCAGCCTCATAGACGGCCTTCTCGAAGGCTGGAGCGTTGTCGTTGACATCGCTGATGCAGATGGTGAGGTGTTTCAGCACGGCCAAGGACAGGTCCCCCATGTCCCGCACCACCAGCGTCAGGTTGTACTCAGCACGCCGCTCGCGGTCCAGCGAGGCGTTGGTCAGCAGCGCAAAGCTGTGGCTGTTGGTCCTCTTCAGCCTGAAGTGCTCGTACCCCTGGCTGAGGGAGCAGAGCACTTGCCCGTTGGTTCCCGAGTCGGGGTCGCTGGCTGTCACCAGGGCCACAAAGCTGTCCTTGGGGAGGGCCTCGGACAGCACGGGCTCCCGCGCGGCCCAGGTGACGTGGACATCGGGAGCATTGTCGTTGACGTCCAGGACCCTGACCAGGACCTTGCAGTGCGCTGGGATGGGGTTGGCGCCCAGGTCCCGTGCCTGCACGTCCAGCTCGTAGGTGTGGGTCTCCTCATAGTCCAGAGGGAGCCTCAGGAGGATGCTGCCCGTGCGGGCGTCGATGCTGAAGGTGCTCAGCACCTCGGGGGGCGCGTGCCTGCTCAGGCTGTACTCGATCTCCCCATTGGGACCCTGGTCGGGGTCAGTGGCCGTGACCATCACAAGGAGGGTCCCGGGCTGGGCGTCCTCCCGAACCTCCACCGTCAGGGAGCTCTCTGCAAACACGGGGCTGTTGTCATTGGAGTCGAGGACAATGACTTTAATCAAAGCAGTACCTGATTTTGGTGGCTCCCCGTGATCAGTGGCTGTCAGCACAAGGTCAAAGGAGGAGTGCAGCTCCCGGTCCACCTCCTTAACCACGACGAGCTCCGCGTGCCTCGTCCCATCGGAGCTGGAGACGACCTCCAGAGCAAAGTGCTCGCTGGGGGAGAGGGCGTAGGAGCAGCGGGCGTTGGGGCCAGCGTCAGCATCCAGGGCTCGATCCAGAGGGATCCGTGTCCGCAGGGATGCGCTCTCTGAGATCTCCAGCTCCAGCTCGGGCGTGGGGAACCGCGGCGCGTTGTCGTTGACGTCCATCACCTGAACCTCCACGTGGATCAGGGCCGGGTTCTGGGCGGCCAGCACGTTGAAGGACACCCAGCAGGGATCACTGTGGCGGCACAGCTGCTCCCTGTCCACCCGCCCGGCCGTGCTGAGCACCCCATCCCCACTGCCCACGTGCAGCGGGAACCTGCCGGGGGTCTCCATCAGCTGGAAGGTCTCGGCCACCTCGCCGCTCTCGCCGCCCTCAAAATGCTCGGCCAGGCTCCCTATGACAGTTCCCGGGGGCACCTCCTCCAGCACCCGGTACTGCACCGTGAACGTGGCCACCTCCTGGGCATCGGCGCTCAGGAACAGGTACCACCACCACAGCGCCGGCAGCCGCAGCGCCGAGCGGCCCCAGCCCCAGCACGCTGCTGGCAGAGCCCCCGCGGCCCCGCCGCGCTGCCATGGGCTGTCCCGCCGGCCACCGCATCCCTGCAGAGTCCTCAGGGCCACCGCAGGGCCTCGGCATCCTCTCCCAGCTCCGAGGGCCGTGGGGTCCAGCCAGAGCTTGGAAAGGAGGGGAAATCACAAGCAGGGCTGGTGGTTGTCCCCCGCGCTGCCATCACCGGGAGCTCCCCGGGCCGGGACAGCCCGGAGCGGAGGGACCGTCCCCGGAGCAGCCACCGGCCGGCTGGCCGGGCTGGGATGGAGTGGCCGACATCCTATGGAAACCCCACCTACAGGAAAAGGGAGGACCGGACCGGTACAATGCCGGGGCGGGGTGGGGGCTCGTGGGGCGGCACGGGCCCGGCTGCGAGAGGGTGTGGACGTGCCCTCCGATCCCAGCCGGGGGGGACCGTCACCGCTGTCACCTGCAGAGCACGCTGCCCAGAAGGTGGGATTCCTGCAGGCCCTGACCCACCACAAACCTCTTGTGCTTCAGGAAGAGGTGATGGACTCCTGCTCCTGCATTGTCCCAAAGCCTTGTTCCCCACACTTTTACATCTCAGACTTTGACATATTTTCATTTTGTCTAAATCCAAGTGCAATCCCTGCTCCTTGCTCTGCCTTTGGAGGGCGATGTGCCCGAGTCACCTTTCCCAGTACAAAGGTGATGATGTCACCAGCTCCAGCTGGACATACCAAAATGAGCTGATGAATCAGCAGGAGCGTGGCCACACCAAACACAGCCGGGAGGGCACGAGGGAAGGAGGGAGGTGCTGGCACATACAGCCTGTGTCCGTTCAGGCCTCTCCCCATCCCTGCATCTGTCTGTCCTGGCTGCTCCCTCTCTTGGCACATGCTCCATCCCAGCTTGGCTCAGTGCTGATTTCCCTGGCGTCACTCCTGCACCATGAAATCCCTTCTTGGCCTTATTTCAGCACCTCACCCCAAGCCCCCACCTTCAGGCTGCCCAGCTGTTGCACAGTATCACCACAGCTGGCCAGCTGTGCACACACAGGTAGCACAGCCTGAAGGTGTTCCATGTATTCCTCCTGAGCCTGCAGAGCTCCCAGACCCCAGGCTGGGTTTGATTTGGTCTTGAGGTGACTGAAGGCATTCAGGACAGGGAAGGTCACATGGAATTTTCTTTGGCTGTTATGGAGTATCCTCAAGGTGTGGTTGGAGCCCCACCAGCCACGTCATCTTTGTGTCTCCACACCTCCCAGGCAGCCTCCAGCTGCCTTTGGTGTCCTGTGCCCACCTCGCCCTCTCCTCCTGCTTTTCCAGCCTTGATGGGCACCCCTGTCCCCCCAGCCTATTCCCATCCTCCCCCGACTCCCCTCACCGCTCTGGTTTTCCCAGGTGAGCCTCTGCTGACATCACTTTTCTTTGTCATGGCGAATTTTGATGCCCCAAAGAGCAGCAAAGCCAAAGCCACCCCAGTGCCACGAGCTGTGCCCTCAGCACAGCGGGAGGAAGGGACGGTGCCGCGGGGGTGGCCGGAGCCCGGCGCTATTCCTGGGCTCGGCCCCAGCTCCAGGTGACCTTTGCCAAGTCATTTCCCTGCTTTGTGCTCGCGCTTCCTCCCGCGCAGCCCAGGGCTCTCCCGGAGGGATGATCCCCGCTCGCTCCCCTCACTCCCGCTGCCCACGGAGCTCCGGGTGGAGAAGCGGATGTCTCGCAGCCCGTGCCCAATTTTGGGAGGGGAGATGGGAAGGCCACTTCCTTCTGCTGGGACTGTTATCCCTCCACCTCGCGTTTTTTAAATGCTTTTCCTTTTCGGGAATGGAGCGGAACAGAAGAACCGCGCTGGAACATCACAAGGGAAAGGAAATAAATATGACACCCCAGGACTGTGGGGGTTCCCTGAGGAGCCCTGCGTGGGGTTTCCTTCCCCCATCACCTCCCAGGCCCACTGCAGAGCAAGCCACTCTCCCCGAGTGCTCCGTGTTTAACCCATCACTGACACCACAGGAGGTGAATTCCCCCTGACTCCAGCACCCACCTGCCAGACCCCACTTGCTGCCACCCCCACCCCTCAGCTGGGAGGATTCCAAACCTCCAAACCACTCATTTTCCTCCCCAAAGACAGGGACCAGGTGGGATTTTGAGTACCAGTTTGTTCAGGGAAAGGCTGGGAGGAGTACCTGTCACCAGGCTGTGAGCCCTCTGAGCACTGTCCCCGATCTGGCTGCCCAGATCCCAGCACTGGTGACAAGTCTGGCCTGCCCAGGAGGAGTTGGAGGAGCTCCTGCATGAATTATTGATGATTCTTCAGGAATAAACCCCTACAGACCAGGCCTGTGACCCCCAGCCATCAGAACATTCCCAGCTGGCAGGAGGATGCTGCAAAAGCATGGCTGAGCTGCAAATCAGTGCCGTGAAGAGAGATGGACAGAGTAAAGCTGCAAGAAAATAGGAAAGAAAAACGGGGTCGAGCTGAGACTTGCCAGAAGCACAGGCAGGGAAATGAGATCTGGTGCTAAAAACAAAACTTGTTTCCTCCTGTTTCCTGTTCACACCCCAGCAGGCTCCCGACGTGCTTCAGGACCTCCATGGACACTGCGGTGCCTACAAACAAATTTCCCCCGCTAAGGTTTAGACTGCACCTGAACCCTTTCATTTAAAGCTCAGGAATTCTTACCAGCAATGTGTGCAATGTTTCCTTCAGCTCCTGCCCGATGCTGTCCGTGCCCAGAGCAGCTGGAAATGCCATTATCAGGAGTGCAATCCTGGCTTCTCTGCAGCTCAGCTGCTCTCCAGGCTCCAGAGCAGGACACAGGCACACCCTGAGCTCCCAGGGGTGCAGAGCTGTGCTGGAGGCACCACTCTCCCTGTCCATCACCTGGCAGAGAGCAGCACCACCAGGTTATTTCGAGCTCCACTGCACAGCTGGAGATCTTCAAACTTTGTCATTTTGGGCTGACACAGTGTTAGCCTGGGACCAGGAGCTGTGCCATAACACAGCAGGGAGCAGAGGGCAGCTTGAAATGAGAGTGAAGAGGCTTTTTCACATCTAATAATTTTCTCTGATGAAGACAGGCTGAGAGCTGGGGATGTTGGACAAGAGGAGGCTCCAGGCAGACCTTGAAGCCCCTTCCAGTGCCCAAGGCCTCCAGAGCTCCAGGAGGGTTTGGGCATCGCTGCCAGGGATGCCCAGGGTAGGATTGTTGGGTGTCTGTGCAGGGCCAGGAGCTGGACAGGATGATCCTTGTGGGCCCCTTCCAACTATGGATTGATTCTATGAATTCTGTTGTGATTCTATGAATTTTCAGCCCTTCAAAGATAGCCTTTGCTCCTCTAGAAGCATCACTCCCTTTTCAGTGGGCCAGCAATCTCTCCCTGAGCTTGAGGTGTGTGAGGTGCAGCTGCACAAGGGAGCCCAGAACCTCCCCCGTCCTCAGCTGCCTGCAGGGACCTGGGAGGCTCCTGGGGGCCCTTTCTCAGGAGGAAGATTCCCCCTCTCACACCAGGTACGGAGCTCTGCAAGAGGTGGAGGGACCTTCCCTCGGGGTGGCCTGGCTCTCCCTGAGCTCATCTCTGTAAAACCAGCAGGTGACACCGGCTGAAGGTGACCTCCCCGTGCCACCCGCTCCAGCCTGGGCTGCGCTGCTCATCCTCCACCACCATCACCAAGCACCCGGGTGTCCTCGCGGGCTCCTCCAGCGGTGCCTGCCCGGAGCTCCCGGTGCCTGCCGGGGCCGGGGCGGGCCGGGGCAGGCGCCGTGCAGTTGGATTCCTCCACCACGAGAGCCCACTGCTGCTCCGCGCTGGGCTCCGCCGCTGTCCGCGCCTGTCCCCGGCGCCGCCCGAGGGGCTGGGGGTGCTGAGCCCCCCAAACTCTCCCCACAGAGGGGCTGCGACCGCCCTTCTCCCTGCGCACGGTCCCGGGGGGCTCCGCCGCCCCCAGCCCTGCAGGGAGGCTTGGGCGATGCTGCAGCTGCCTCCCCTCCATCCTCAGCCCGTGCTCTGGGTACCTCCCTCCGTTTAGCACGGTTTTCGGGTTCTTCCCTCGGTTTCACACGATTTTAGGGCGTTTCCTCCGGTTTTGCGCAGTTTCAGGGTGTTTCCCTCGTTTTTCCACGATTTTAGGGCGTTTCCCTGGGTTTTACACAACTCTGGATTTTAGGCAACTCTGCAGCATCACAAGCAGAGTGTCCCCCAAACGCCGCTGTACCCCCCACTAAATCCTCCTGTGGGGGATTATAAAGGTGCCTCCCCTCCTGCAGGGCAACACCTTAATTAGGGGGGAAATAAAATGGGGTGCAGGCGATCCCTGATGAGGACAGAGTTAATTATTGATGTAGCCGCTCCTGAAAGCTTCCCCAGGCAAAAACCTGGTTTTGAGCAAAGCAGCTCCTGCCTGCCAGGCTCCAGGAGCTGCCCTGCACAGAGGGGACGATAAGGAGAGTTATTGTTGCTCCGTGCTCATAAAAGGATTATTATTAAAGAGGGGAAGAAAGTTGTAAGAGAAGTAAATTGGGCCAGGCTAGGTGTTTGAATAGACGGGAATAATGTTATGGTAATTTCATGCACGGCTCTGCTGCTCCAGGACCCTGACGTGTTTTATAAAGCCCGGTGCTACAAAAAGCAATTCTGTGAGCAGAGAGAGGGAGAGCTGGCCAAAGAGAAACGAGGAGACGCTGTAAAAATGATGTTTTATTGTGTGGGAGAAAGCAATGAGTTGAGATCTAACCCTTGATGTCCTTCTGGAGGAGAAAGCTGGCAGCATATTGTCACTCGCTTGTATGATTCAATTTGCTATTCTAAGTCTTACAGTAATTTCTTTCCTGTGCTCCAAAAGCTTGTATCCAAATTTCTGTTTGCAAATGAAACACATGGAAGAACTCCCCAAGGCTGGGGCTTCAGAGCTGGATCTTCCCAGAGTGCAGAGGCTGCTGACAGGGTGGGGGCAGGGGGCACCCAGCAGCACCACCTTCCACTGCCACTTTGATTTGATTTTAGTTTGACAACCCAAAACACCTGAACAACAACCCGGGGTGGGTTCCCTGTGCTGCACAGGGTAAGTGATGGATCCAGCCCCGGCACACTGTGACATCAATCAGACCTTTACGAGTCCCCAGCGGCTGCAAATCAATAAGTGCCAGCAATAATTACCCATTTTGTCTTCCTCTTTATTAATATTTAGACGTTTTTAATCTTTTCTCTCTAAACATGACGTTTCCCTGCTGTGGGTGTCCTTCAGAGGGAGCTGCCAGGAAAGCTCCTGTTCCTCTAACTAAAGGCTTGGAGCTGCTCCCTGAGCAGGAATGGCACAGCCACCAAAGCTGGGGACAACTCTGCTGCCTCAGCCTGGGCAGGTGACACCAGCTGATGTCCCCAGGAGGAGGGTGCAGCCTCTCTGGGTGTCACAGTGCAGATCTCGTGATGGTCACAAGTGGAGGTGACCACAACCCACAGATGTCATTTAAAGAGATCATGGAATGGTTTTGGTTGGAAATGACATCCAGTGTCACCCCCTGCCACGGCAGGGACACCTCCCACTGTCCCAGGCTGCTCCAAGCCCTGTCCAGCCTGGCCTTGGGCACTGCCAGGGATCCAGGGGCAGCCACAGCTTCCCTTGGCACCCTGTACCAGGGCCTCAGCACTCTCCTAGGGAAGATCTCTTAATTAGGAGAAATCCCTAGAGGTGATTATCTCCTCAGGGGTGCTGTTAGGGATGTAGACATTGCAAACAAAGCCCTCTTTTGATGTGGAAAGGGGAGCAGGACTCCACAATTTTCAATGGAAATGACAGCCCTTATCTCCTCTAAAACGAGTGTGGGAGAGCTGATAATACCCTGTCAGCCCTGGAAAACAAATGGGAGCAAATTCAAAACAGAAAACAACCCTCCGAAAAAGTAATATAAATTACGTTTGTTGTAGATACAAAAAGTTTACAGCAAGTCCAGCTTTAAAGCAAGAGAAGGGCTGGGAATAAGTGAGAGGAGGGATCCTGAAACATCTGGCACATCGGGAATACCTCCAGCACCTGGAGGAACAGGTGAAGCCCATCTTTTCTCCAGCTGTGCCCACAGGGATCTGTGCCAGGGATCTGAGGGCACAGACCTGGCTTTTCCAGCCTGGGAGAGGTGGAAGCTGTATCCTGACTTTGGGCTGTCCCAGAATAAATCCTCGGGGGGATCTCAGAGGCTGCTCCCTCCCCAGGCACCGCAGACACTGAGGTCCTGCACCCACCATGGGAGGAGAAACTGAGACTGCAGAGATCCCGGTGCTTCCAGCAGCAGAGACCCCAGGGCTGAACAGGGACCGTGCTCTGACGCCCCAGGAGCCTGCAGGGCTCAGGTTTCACCTCTCCTGATCCCTCTGTGCCGCCTCAACGTGGTTCTCCCCAGGGTGACAGAGCCACCTCAGCATCACCCCACTGAGGGTGACAGTGCCAGCCCCACCATCGCTCCTTCCTTGGGGCAGCAGTCAGGGATGGGGACAGAGAGATGACCACAGTGAGGGTGACCTCAGTGAGGGTGACCACAGTGAGGGTGAACTCGGGTCTCCCCGTCCTTTTGCACAGAGATGCTGCAGGCTCTGCCCAGTCACATGAGCTTCCCCTCTGGTGCCAGCACCTCCAGATGTTCAGCCAGCTGCGATGTGCCATTATCACCTCTTGCCTCTGCTGTGTCACTGCTCTTCTCTCACCCACCTCCACTGGGGACAGGACACGTTGTCCCCTGTCACTGGCTCCACCCAACACAGAATCAGGAGCTGCTTCCTCTGCCCTCCTCTCCTCTGGCTGTTTGCCCGAGAGGCTGGCGGGGCTGGCAGGGGCAGGACATGAGGCAAAGAGTGGCTGGAAGCTTCTCATACAAACAGTATAATGAAGACACCGTGAGTGTGGAAACATCTTTCACTGGAAAACAATTCCACATGATGCAACTTCCAGCTACTGCCAGGGCGCTGAGCACAGCCCCAGAGCTCCCAGATGAGGCAAGGACCAAGGCAGCTCTTCTGGCCACTCCCAGGCAGTGTGGGACAGGTAAAACCAGGGCAGGTAAAACCAGAAAAGATGCTAAAGCTGCCTCACATAGGCTGAGCCAGCCCCAGAGCCCAGGCTGGGACCCAGCTCCTGCCTGGGGACAGTGGCACCCCTGGGCTGGACTTTTGGGGGCTGAAAATGGGTCTTGAACCTCCTGGCTGAGCATTCCTGGGGCCAGACACGGGTCTGGGGAGGTGCAGCCTCTGCGTGTGGGCAGCAGCGAGTCCCGGGATACACGAACATCCCATCCCAGCTTTTCCAGTGGGACGTGTCCCTCAGGCCCTGCCCAGGTGGCCCCGGGCCGTGTCACAGGTAGGTGATCTCGATGACATTGGGCTCAGCACTCCCGTGGGGAAGGTGGTGGTTGCAGGAGCAGTGGCAGGTCACTCCAGCCGAGTCCATCTTCCCGTGGGCATCCAGGCGCCTCCAGTCCGTGAGGAGCACGCTGTCCATGTGCTGGGCCATGGGCTCGTGGTGCAGCGTGACCTGCACCGTGCGCAGCTGCGGGCCGTAGTGCACCACCAGCACGATGCACACGGCCAGCAGCACGAAGAGGACAACGATCACCGAGATCACGGGCAGCGCGTCCGATTTCTTGGTCACGCTCTTGACGATGGAGACGGGAGTGAAGGCGGCCACATCCTGGGGCTCGGGCTGTCTCAGCTGGCTGCCGGGCACCGAGGCGTTCATGGCTCAGCGGGGTGACCTGGCACGGGGACACGGGAGGTGACCACCGAGCCGAGCCCGTCCCTGTCCTCGTCTCCTGCCCTCGGGCCCACAGCTCCTGCCTGCGCGTGCAGCTGCCAGGGAATGGGACGATCCCGTGAGCATCCCCTCCCTCGGGCTCGCAGCGCAGGAGAAGTTTTGGTGTTGAAGGCTGGGGCTTGCAGGATGAGGCAATCCCTGCATCCCCCTGTCGTGGGCACCTTTGGACACTACACCTGGCTCTTGTGGGGAGCCCTCTGCCCTCCCCTCTCCACCCCCAGCCCCACGGTGCTGATCCAGGACCAAATCCCATGGGAACCTCCCAGGGGGACCCAACCCTCGCCAGAGACAAGATCCCGTGGAGCCAGCACGGGTGGGAGCAGGGGGCAGTGGGAAAGGAAGGAAGGAAGGAAGGAAGGAGAGCCCTGCCAGCCCCACGGGGTACCTGGGCGTCCCTGCTGCCTGGGAATCATCGTCTCCGGCGGCAGGCTTGGGAAGCTGCCGGCGGGGCGAGCAGGACGAGCTGCGGCTGGGTCTCCGGTGAAGGTGCAGCCGGACTCACCTCGGAAGTTGCCACGTCACGGCCCGGCCCCGCCGCCGCCGGGACTCCCCGGGCGCACGGGGAGCGCCCGCTCATCCCGCGGGCAGCGCTGCTCCCGTCCCTGCCGCTGCCACATCAGCGCTGCCGCCCTGCGACCCTCCTGTCCCCCGCTGCGGGACAAGGGCCCTTTTGTCTGGGGAGAGGCACCCTCCCTCCCCCTTCGGCTGCAGGAAACCTCCCTGCTGCCACCAGCGGGGCGTGAAAATTGAATGTGGTGAAGGAACGGGTGTAAAAAAATCCCCTTCGGCATGTGAGCTGTTTGCGCAGCCCGGCACGGTGTCCCCACGCTGTGCTCCGGGCTGGAAGGGCCCTGTCCCCAGGGGTGGCACAGCCCCGGGGGTGATGGTCCCTGCCGGGGGTCCCGCTGCTGCAGAATTTGCCCATTTGCCAGCATGGCTGCGGGGTGAGTCCATGGGGAGCTCTGGATGCTTTGGGCCTCCAGTTCAGTGGTTGGACTCAATGATTTTGGAGACTTTTCCATCCTAAAGGATTGTGTGAGCTCCTGGGGGTCACAGGCAGGAGCCAGAGCCAGGTCAGGGCTGGCACATCCCTCCCCTCACACGTGTCATCCCCCTGGCCCAGGGGTGCCGTGTGTCACACCCTCTGCCCCAGGAGTGACCTTGAGCACATCGCAGAGCAGAAAATATGGATCCCTCGGAGTTTCAGCCATTACAAAACGCATCTTCCCATCCTTCCACCCCAAAACACCACTGCTCTTACCTGCAGGCTCTCAGCAGACAGGCTGGGGTGAATATCTGGTCTCTGTCCTTCCTGCATGTGGGGAGGACACAGTGGGAAATGCCTTTTCCCATCCAGCCGAGCACCCAGAAGAGATTCAACTGCGTGTGAGCTTCTGGGTATTTGCACTCATTTCAGTATTCAGTAAAACCTTAATCTACAGCATAATCTCTGAGCGTCACATCTGTGCAAGGGACAAAAGGATGGGGGGGCTGCTGGCAGGGGGTTTGTCCCAGCAAGGCTGCTGTGGAGGCCACCAGCCTTGGGTCTGGTGGTTTTCCTGGGGGCTTGGAGGGGTTGGAAGAGACCCACAGAATCTGAGGAGCTGTGCCTTGCATGGGGGATCATTCCCTCCAGTGCTGCTGCTGTCTGCCAGCTGTGGGAACAAGGATTCTGCTGGCAGCCTAGGACACCCTTGATGCTCTCCATGCAGTGAAGGAGAATCTCCTTGGCCTTTGGTTGAGGCTCTGTGGCTTTTGGGGGCTGTGGGAGGGGGCTGGACCAGCCCCTCAGACCAGCAGACAGAATCCTCTGGCTTTGCATCCTGAACACCCACACAGAGCCCCTGAGGACACAGCATCCTTTCCTAGGTGGAGACACTAAAATGCTTCTCCTCCTGCCAACCCCCACTGACATCCAGCACAGGATAAAGCAGAACCCCTGGGGTTCACACTGTGACAGGCAGGAGCAGCACAACACAAGGTCAGGGCCAAGAAACCACGAAACCTCGGGCTGGATGGGGGCAGCACCAGCCCAGCTTTCCAGTTCCTGCCCTTCTCCAGGAACCGGGGATGGGGTAGGTCCGGGCCCAGTATGTGCTGTGTGTCCTGCAGGGTGCTGCCTGAAGAGGAGCATCCCAAAGTCACCATCCCAAAGCTGGCATGTCCCAGTGCCCAGACTCGCTGGAGCTGCCCAGCGAGGCACAGGGTACAGGGCAGGCCCAGCTGCTGAGCTACCCTGGCCCCACAAGGAGCAGTTATTCCTAAATTCTTCACGGATGTGTAAGAAACGCCCTCTCAGGTGGCAGGGAGGCTCCTCCAGCAACTCTTACCCCAGGGAGGCTGATGTGGGGGGGGGTGGGACCTGGGGTACATCCCACCACACACAAAACACCTCCCAAAAAAATCCCAGCACCGTAAGGAAGCCGCTGAGACCCAGAGCAGGGCATCCCTCCGAGCGGGAGCCGAGCCCCGGCAAAGCCCGGCGAGGTTTCCTATGCCGCCGGTGAGCGATGTCTCACATCCTCCCCGGCCATAATGGGCTGAAAAACACAGTTCCCCTGTGGATTGAGCCCGTTTCCTCCTATTCTTTAACAGGAAGCTGTGCGAGAGTCAGCCCAGGCAGGCGAATCGCTGCTCGCGGTCCCTCCCGGGATGGCCAGAGGCTCCGCGAGCCGCAAACCAGCGCGGAGATGCTGCTCCCGTCCCTCCAAGCACTGCTCTGGCTCCTCCTGCTGCTCCCAGGTGAGCTGCTCCGTACCGGGGAGCACGAGGCTGGACGGGGGGATGTGGGGGGCCCGGCTTCACGGGGGGCTCCAAAGGCAACCGGGCAGAGGCTGGGAGCTGCCACTGCAAAGCTCAGCCTTGCAGCTCAGCCGGGCTGCTGGGGAAAACGTGGCTTTGTCAGGTTTGCAGGGTTTGTTTGGCACTGCTGGAATACAAGGATTTGTTTGCAGGTTAATGAAAGGAGTGTTTCTGCTGAGGGGTTTGGAGTAAGTGACTTTTGTCAAATAAGAGTCAAGGTGGAATGTTTCAATGTACAGGACATTGTTTTCCTCAAAAATACTTTTTATTTTCACTTTTTGCTCTCATTAATATCAATACAAAGCCCATGTGCAAAGCTCGTGCAGAGCACATCTCGTCCTTGCTGTAATAATTCTGCTGCTTGGGGTAATTATTCTTTAACTTCTCTTTCCCATCTGAGTCGAGGTGTGGGATGAAGGAGCTGGTTTCCTGCTCCAAAGGATGACAGGTTGCTTTCCCTGCATTGTCAGGCCCCTCTTGCCTTGCTGACAGCTGTAGTAGCTGGGAGCTGGAATACATTCAAAGGAATATAAAATAATGTGTCTCCAAGTCTGAGGTTTTATCATTAAACCATAGAAGCTGCCTCGGGTTACAGCCACTGTGCTGGTAATAATGGGATTTTTAAAAGGCAGAGGATCATAGAATGGTTTGTGTTGGAAAGGAAAGATCATCTCATTCCATAGAATATAGAAAGCAATTCAGTTTGTAGCTGTATCATTCTAAGAAATCAGAGCACATGGATTGGAAATTTTGTCTCTTCATTAGAGGCCAACACTGCTGCCTTCAGCAGAGGGGGGATTTGTGCCTGGGATCAGAGTAAGGATCACATTAAGGGGCTTTGAGCACCTTGGCCACCCTGTGACACTCCTTAATGCCCACCCAGAATGCTGCTTTCCCTTTTAAAACTGCTTGGAAGGGCTTTTATGGGACAGCAATGGCACAGAGGGGGCCAGGCCCCTTCCCTGGCTGGGCTGCACCATGCCAAGATCCACTGAATGAGAATCCCAGAAGCACTGCCCAGAATCCCAGAATTCCAGCTCCCAGGAGCACCTAGTGCTGCAGCACTAGGTAGAAGAGGTGCCATTCTCCATCCTTCAGTCTCGACAGCATCACTCTGTCCCCTCAAAGCCACCTGTCTAAAATCAGGGACAGGGACCGTCCCCCTCCATGGTCACAGCACCGTCACACCTCTCCCACCAAACCGGCCTTCCCTGGAATGTCCTGCCTCCCTCTTCTGCGCTGATCCAACAGCCACAAAATGGCTTTTTAATTTCATTTTTAATTTTACAGCAAGTCCCAAAGGTGGTGCAGCCCCTGGGGGAAGCTTCTGCACAAGGCAAAGCAGCAGCTTAGTGAGAGGGGCAGTTGGGCTCCGTGGTGCCACTGGTTTTCCGGCACACCAGCAGCTGGAAAAGGGAATTAGGGGCTCTGGAACAAGGCTCCCTGCTCTGGGGGAGATGGATGTAACCTTGAGGAGACAGAGAATCAGCTTTGGCTGGACACTAACACCTGTCTGGTCCCACACAGGCCTTTCTTGCTTTTGCTTGGTGCAAATTCAGTATTTTATTAATTTATCATTTCCTAAATTAAAATTCTTCATTCTTATGGTTATTTCTGAAGGGAGGTTTGAATTAGGGAAGCTCAAACTGTTATTTTGAAATTGCTGAATTGGGAAGGTCTGGCACATTTCCAATGTGGTTTTCCTCCCCCTAGAAACACTTAGCAGAAAATTTGTCCAAACAAACCTCTTCCTATAGACCCTTTCCATTACAATGGGCAGGCATTTTCCAGACAAAAGATTTCCACTGAAAAAATTCCTCCTCAAAGCTGATGAAAACCCAGCAGGATTTCCCACTGTTGTTGTTCCATCCACTGCTCTCCTTATCAGTGCCACAGCCGTGGATGGATAATGCCATGAGAAATGTGGTATTTCAAAAGCAGACATGTGGTTTGAGATATATTTTTGATATAATCAAAAAGATGGGTGCAGCTAAAGGACAGGCACCCGGATTCCAGATTTGCATCCTCAAACCAGGGCATCCTAAAGCAGATTTCTCAGCCAAGGGCGAGGCCAGCCCAGCCCTGAGGTGGTGAACAAGGAAGAGAAAGCAGGAGGTGGTTTGGAGAAATGTTTGCTCACACAACAAACTGCTCCCTTCGGTAACACGAAACCCCTCGGTGACTCTGCAGATCTGACTGCAGCAGCTTCCAGGAATTCTGTCCCATTTACAATAGGTGAGTCAACAACAGGTGTCCTTGCAGGAGGTGCTGCTGGTGTCCCAAAGCCAGGAACGTTCCTGCTGGGAAGCCAGGCTGGAGAAGGGAGCTGGGGCTTCTGCAGCACCAGCAAAGTCCCAGATGGGAGCTCTCGTGGCCCCAGTTCCCAGAGGAGCCCACCCAGCACAACCCAACCACCTCAACAAGGGAAAAGTTCCCATCTGAGTCCAGAGCAGGCACCAGGATGGTCAGAGGGATGGAGCAGCTCTGCCGTGGGGGAAGGCTGGGAGAGCTGGGGGTGCTCACCTGGAGAGGAGAAGGCTCCAGGGAGAGCTCAGAGCCCCTGCCAGGGCCTAAAGGGGCTCCAGGAGAGCTGGAGAGGGACTGGGGACAAGGCATGGAGGGACAGGACACAGGGAATATACTTAAGTTGAAGGAGGGCAGCTCTGCAGGCGGGGTCTCACCTGAGTGAGGCAGAGGGGCAGAACCTCCCCTGCCCTGCTGCCCACACTGTGGGGATGAGATGTGTGGGGATACATGAAGGGTTAGGAAATGTGGGAGTAAAACCTGGGTCATTCACCAAGAATCTGGACTCAGATTGTCAGGCCAAGATGCTTTACCTGACCGGTAGCTGTTGCTTCTGTGAGACTGGAACCTGTTCCAGGCAGAGTTATCCTTCAAGTGCTCCCCTGGCACTCAAGCCAGGACACTCAAGAAAAGCAGGTGGAAAGAACAGGATTTCTAAGAAATCCCTTAGCCACCAGCCCAGCCCCTTTCACACCTTGTCTCCTGAACCAGTCCCAGCAGATCACATTCCTGCTTGGTGGTTTATAAACACCACAGAGCAGCACTCAAATAAACCTGAGGAATCTCAGAATCACTGGAAAGAATAATCAGTTTGGGAACAGACTTGGAAAGTCTCCTCTGTAAACTGCTTTGAGCTCTGCTAATAAATAATATTATTAAAAAACTGTAGGTAGGCAAAAAGCACCGGATGGGCTCCGGGTCCCATCAAGCCTGAATTGGTGGTGCTCACATCTTTCATTTGCATTGGGTATGGAGTGATTTCCCCTCCAAAATCCCAGACCCATCTCCAAACCTGAGGAGCAGCATGGCCAGGAGAAGGACAGGACCCACACCACCAGGAGCAAACCCAGAGCTGTAAAATAAGCAGGGCAGGAGGAAACTGGAAGCAGCAAGTGAGGGTGATGGAGCAGCAGGCTGGTGGAACAGTGGGGGTGCAGCCAGGAGAAAAGTCAGGCTGCTTTTCCTTCCAGGAACAGCCCCTTCACATGGAAAAACCAGCCCTGGGCAGCAGCAGAGCCGCTCTGTGCTCGCAGCTTCCCCACATTGTTTGTCTCCAGGGTTGTTTCTACATCCAAGTGGGTTTTAATTGCCTCCCACTAAGATCTGCTTTCAGACTGGCTCACCAGAGAGGAGCAGGGAATGTGGTGCTTGGAGAGGATGCCCAGGCCCAGCCCTTGAGGACGAGCAGAGGAAGGCGACGATTAATTTTAATTGCTGATGAGATCCGGGTTTAATTCCCGGCTTTCTAAACTTTCCATAACACTTTGACTGAGTCATTACAATTCAGAACAACTTGGCAGCCAGTTGCCAACCCCCCCATGCCATTTGGGAATTAGGCACTTGAACACTTCTGTGGATCTGGCCCTGATTTGGGCTGTCAGTTATCCACCCTGCAGAACAACACTTTTCCTCTCTCTCCTCCACAATTCCCACCCCACCTGTTCTGCTGTGAGACCTCCAAGGCAGAGACACCTTATTTAGGCACTTAATAAAACAGGACCTAGGCTTTGGGAGAACTCTCTGCCTTCCAGGTTTCCTAAAAGAGAATTTCTTTCCATGTAGAAGTCCTAAGAATTGGGTGTTGCTCACTGCTGCTGTGTTTCACCCAGGAAACAGCTGCACCTGTGTTAAGTGGCTGTTATTATTTTTGTCTTGGGTCATCTGACAGAAGTGCCAATATCTGAGTTGCAAAGCCTATTTTTAGCTTGCTGGATCTCTTTTCTGAAAGCATATTCAAGCACAGGGTGACACAGAGGTGCAGCACTGCAGGTGGAACAGCCCCCAAAACTGCCAGGGAAGGGATGAGTCCAGGGTTCCTTGTCACTGGGAATAGATGCTCCCTCCCATTCAGCAGTTCTGAGTGGACAGGAGCAGTCCCTGTGACTCCACACCAGTGCCAGAGGTCCTCCCCGGTGACTCCAGCCCTCCATGAACACAGGCTGGACACCACAAGCCTGTCCTGAGCCTGATCTAAACTCTGCTGAAACCTTTCCAACAGCTAGCTCAGGTCTCTATAGGAGGGCCTGGCAAAGTTTGGGGGTTTAAAGTAGTCCCTCTCTTTGGTCAGCAGCTGGAAAAACCATGCTTTAAATGTCTACAATTGCCAAAAATAATACCAAAGCAGAAATACCTAAAATTCACCCATCTTTCGGTTGACATCACCCTCTTTCTGCTGAGGAGTGAGAGGGGTGAGCTGCTGGCTTTGGCAACATCTCAGCTGCCATGCGAGAAGGCTCCAGGTCAGTCTAGACACACCTAACCCCACAGAAAAACAACTGCCAAAAACAGGAACCCAAAATTCTCCTGTTTACCCTTTGGAAAAATTAAGGAAAGCAGCGAGCACCAAGCACGAAATGCAGCTGCAGCCCCAACGTGCTCCTCTGCAGCCCCGCAGCTCCGGTGGCGAACTGGGACTTTCCCATGACAGCACGAGCACAAAGCCGTATTTCCTATCGTAAATCCCTCAGCCAGCTCCCAGTCTCCACCCAGGACTGCACAATCCAGCTGTAAATCCTTTGCACCCAAACACACAACGAACTCCTTGGCAGTGCTTGCCCTTGTGGAAGGGCTTTGATGTTTATTGCAATTCCAGCTGCGCCAGCCGTGTCCTGATTATTGCTGGGAGCTGTTTATACAGCCAGGGCTCTCCGTGCTGGCAGCAGCCCTGAGGAGGGAATGGTTTCCAACTCGAGAATCCCCTGGGATATCTGCAGGGAGCCGTGACACGTGGCGTGTTGTGTTCACCCCATCCTGCCGCCCAACCCCACAACGGGAGCTTGGTCTCATCCTGCCTTGCACAGATCCATCCCTCTCCTGTGGGACCAGGGATGCTGAGCACCCTCCCCAAAAGAAAACACCCAATAGAACAGGGCTTTTGCTTATTTGAGTTGGCAGGGAAGGCACAACAAGCAGCAGCGGCCAGAAGCTGGAGCCAGGCCTGCTGCACTTTGAAATGAAGTGTGGATGTGTTTAGAGAAGGCAGGGCCGTTTATTCCGGAGCAGAAAGCCAGAAGGGATCTCCAATCCCTCAGCCTCTCCAGAGCAGGGCAAGCATCAGCCCAGCCACTGGAACTCTGGGAACTGAGCAGTAGGAAAAAAATGCTTTTTCAGCTTTTTTACAATAATGATAAGATTAGGTTTGCAAACAGAGAACTTCAGAAGGTCTCCAGCGTGACTCTCAATGACAGGATGAACTGCAGTGAAGAAAATGTTGAGTACAATCATTTCTTCCTGTCCAAGGGATGCTGGAGCTGTCCCATGGATGGTCCCATCAGAGATGGCAGAGCAGGGCAATGTCACCTCCCTCACCCTCAACTTCCTCCCACCCCCAGAGGCTCTGTTCAAGCTCTCAGATTTCTCCTCATCTGCACCAAAAATGGTGGAATAAATGTCCAGGTCAGCACCTTTATTTCCCCTTTCCCTTTGGCAAAGGCTAGGTGCAGACAGCAGCTCTTTCCCCAGCGATTCTGGGTGCTTCCACCATGTCCATGAAAAAGTACCTGGGAGCATTTCCATAAGTGTGCCACAGCTACTTCTCCCCTCAGGAAAACATGACAACAGGTCCTGCAAGGGAAGTTTGGAGAAAGGGGAGCTGTTTGAGTCTGGCAGCTGCTGGAGGATATTGACCCTCATGATGATCTCTGCACTTTATTTTTTGTGCTGAATGTAGAGAGTATCTTAAGGCATTTTCAAACCAAATCCAGAATCATATCCCTTCCTCAAAAGAAGCATCTCTACCTCTTGAGGAAGGGCAAACATATGCCTAAAACATTATTTTTTCCCCATTATATTAATTGATTTAGTAGGTGATGGTACAGCTGCCCATAACCCTGTCTCTTACTACCCTTGATGCCTTGTGAAGGCTGACCTAGAACAGAGACTAGACAGCGTTAAAGAATAAAGCAGGGGTTTATTAAAAGGATCTCCTCCATGGATCCACCTTCGGCAGCACAAGAACCCAGCCAGGGCTGCACCCAGGATGAACCAAAATGGTCCCAAAATGCACAACCGCTCCCAGGGGCTCTCACTTTTGTCAGTTCTCCTCCATTTGCACACTGGAGTTCATTGTCCCATTCCAGCTCCAGCCCATGCAGTCCCATCCTGCTTGTTTTTCTCTCTTCATTCCATGCGTTGTTTGTGCTCTTGGGCCTGAGATTTGGATCATTTTTCCTTGGTCCCCAGCTGGAGAAGGAATTGTTTTGTCTCCCTGCTCTGTCCAGAGAGCTAACCATCCCATAATATGAAGCTCAGAACTGCACACTAAAGCAGCACAGAATCTGAAAAATAGAAAAGCAGAAACCTGAGGCATCACCCTCGTTCTCCTTTGAATTGCTCTTCAAAACCCCCAGGGAAGGATATCCCATAAATTCTCCAACACAATCACTCCTAGCACGTCACCAGCCCTGTGCTAAGGCTGGTTCCTATTTCCCAGCCTCCCCTTTCCTTGCTGCACATAAAGGTCCTTATTTCCTGATCCTGCTCCAAACAGAGTCAGAAAATCAACCAGTCCCTTCCTCTCTGTGTGATTAAAAACCTGATCTTGACTCCTCTTTCATGGATTGAACAAGACAGTTTTCCCAGCCTGCTGCTCAGTGAACTAGAAGAGAAAAATATGGAAAAGGTCTGAAAAGTCCAGTCTGATTTTCACAGCCAAGCCGTGTCTGGGAATAAACCACATTTTATTATGTATTCACCATGGTTTACACACTTCCTGTCTGGCTGGGATCATTGTCATAAAGCCTCAGACACAAAAACAATTACGGCTCCAGAGCAATTCCATGAGGAAAATGAGATCAGTCAGGAACTCTCTACACCCAGAGGGTGCTGAAGGTGAGCTCTGAGCCAGAACCACACTCAGGGCTCAGGGTCTCCTTCCAGACACCCCTCCCTGGCCAGGCCCTCAGCCTCCCCCAGGCACCAGCAGCTCATGGACCTCCCCCAGAGTTCATCTATACCACCCCTACAGCTCCTGGCATCAAATCCTGGAATCAAAGAATGCTTTGGGCTGGGAGGGACCCTAAAGCTCATCTCATCCCACCCCTGCCATGCCAGGGACACCTCCCACTGTCCCAGGTTGCTCCAATCCCTGTTCAGCCGGGCCTGGGACACTTCCAGGGATCCAGGGGCAGCCACAGCAGTTTTCAGCAGGTTCTGGCTGAAAACGGGCACTGCTGTGCCCTGGCTGGTGCTGCCCTGGCTGAACCCTCCCCTGCACCCCCTGCAAAGGCACTGCTCCCATCACAGAGCCCTGAGGCATCATGAGGGGACTGTGTGCTGGAAGAATTCAACCCTGCTGTCCCTTTCTGCCCAAATCCTTTTTCTTCCATGGGACTCTGGTGAGATGGATCACCAGGGCAGTCAGATTCAGCTGCTTTCTGAACGTGTACTGTCATTTCTGTCATTAAACTTAACCACGGAGAGCACCAGGGTCACCAGCAATAACCATTTGAAAATCCCAATTAGGATGTACATTCCAGCAATGACAGACTCAAAGTCACCTTCCCAAAGTTAAACCAGCTGGGTTGGATTTGAGCATTTAAAGGGTATTTACATTTTCCAAGTCTTGTCCTCAAGTGTGGGACATTTCTTTCTCCCATTTTCAAGGGCAGTATTTTTAATTGGCATCTCATCTAACCCTTGGAGTTGGACTAGATGACTTTGAAAGTTCCCTTCCAAACCAAAATACTCTGCTCTGTGACTCCACGAGCACTGGACTCCGGGAGCTGGGGCTTACAGGAAAACATCACAGATGCTGAGAGTGGAAATGTGAGGGATTGGGGCAGGGATGCTTTGTCATGAATCCAAAAGAAAAGCAAACAAATAAACCAAACAAAGCCACCTTTCAGTTGAGGAACTGGGGACTCACCGAACACCTAGAACCTTGTATGGACCTGCAGGACTACCCAGCCCTACAGGGAAGGCAGCTCCTGAGGGCTGCAGCTCCCTGCAGACTCACAGCCCCGGGCTTCAGTTTCCCAGGACACTCAGGACAGGAAGGAGAACAGTCCCATCAGCTCCTGGAAGTCTTTACAAACCTCATCCATCCATTCCTTAAGGTCTCAAGGGAACAAAGTGTTCAGATGTGTGTCTTACCTCTGAACAGCTCCACAACACAGGTCACGCACCCTTCTGTGCCAGGGCTGGGCTGAGGCAAACAGCTCATGGGGAGGGAATGACCCCATGGATTTCTATGGCCCCCCAAAGGGGAGGAGGACATTTATCCTGGCTGGACAAACTCCACTACTAATTTACTCAGAGACTGGTAGTTTTACACTCAGTAAAACTTCTTTGCTACCACTTCTCCGCTAATGCTTTTGGGGCAATCCCATATTTCAAAGTCATTCCCACAGAAGATGAGGAAAACCCAGACCGCACAAGGAACAAGAACAGCAGTGTGTTAGTGACCACCACAGATCATCACCACTCACACTCTGCTCTTTCCTTTCAGGTTCTACAGCTTCCACAAACTCCTCCACCCCCGCTGGAACAGGTACCTCTCCCTTGTGATGTGCTTTATGTGTCTGTTTGGATGTGGATGCACGTGGAAATGGGGGGATGCAAATTTGGGGAGAAGCCTTAAATGGGACCCTGATTCCAAACTCCCATCTGTTGAGGGATCTTCTCCCAGGATCCTGCCTCTGCCCAGGTCTCCAGGGGACATGGAGGGCACTGTGCCCCAGAGGGTGACCTGGCTTGGCTCCCTTTTGTCCGGAAGGGAGCGAGGCTGTGTTCCAGGAAGCCTGGGGAAAGCAGAGGGATCCTGCCTCATCTTTGCTCCCTGTTCCCCCAGCTGTTCCCTAGCAGCAGTGGATCCATGGAGCTGGTCCCTACAGCCACACCAGGGACAAACCCTCTCCTCAGCATCTCTTGTTCCCCTCACCCTTTCTGCTCTCATTGGCTACCATGGCCCCTTTCTGGCCCATCCTCCAGCCCTCCCTGTGGGATGCCACCAGCCTGGAAATGTCACTTCTGTGCCTCTGCTTGTGTTCCAGGTCCATCCCAACCAACAGCACCCAGCCCTGAAGCCAAGAACCACAGCTCAGGTAATGCTCAGCTGGAGACCAAGGAGGCTTGGGGACATCCCAGTGGGGAACTGGTCTGACCTCAGTCCAACTGGGCCACCCCGCAGTAACTGGGGCTGTGCAGAGGACAGTGGTGAGGAGAAAGGAAATTCTGTGGTGTCAGGGCTTCTGATCCAGCTAACTCATCCTACAGGGATCAAGGCACAGGTGTGAGCAAAACCAGGGGGAAAAATCACTAAGTTGAATAGGGAGAATGAGATGATCATAGAGGGGAATCCCACAATGGTTTGGCTTGGAAGAGACCTCAAACCTCATCCCATTCCCCATGGGCAAGGACACCTTCCACTATCCCAGGTTGCTCCAAGCCCTGTCCAGCCTGGCTGGTCTTTAAGATCCCTTCCAACCCAAGCCTTCCTATAATTTTTGACATGTACAGAAAATCGATTACACAAGAAAATATCTCTCCAGCTCCATATCTGTTAGTGCCCACTTGAATCTTTGGAGACAGATCTCCTGCTATGGTTCAGGAAAAAAATAAATCTAAGCATAGCTACCCTTCCAGAAGGACCCCAAAAATATCAAGGAATAAGATCTCAAAAAGATCTCTGCTTCTGCTTCCAAGCCTTGCAAAAAAAAAAAAAAAACAAACAAACAAAAAAAAAAACAGAGAAACTTAGTCCTAAATTCTAATATTTCAGTGAAACATTTGGATAAAGGGGAAAAAACCCAACCACACTAACCTTGAAACCATTTCACCATTTTCTCAATTTATTGGAAAGCCAAGAGCAGTCTAGACAAGGAAGTTGCCTATAAGTTCCCAGCTGGTGATCCACTGTTCCTTGCAAAGGGATTATTGAAAGCTTTTCCCCTCCCATCTTGCTCTGGATCAGGTGCAGTTTGGAGCAGGTTGAGGCAGAGGATGGAGCCTCCAGATCACTTCAAGAGCTGAATTATTTGTGCTTGGAGACTCTCAGTGAGATGAAAGGTGAAAGCTGCATTTCAGAACACACAGAAATGATCGTGTGGTGCCAGGCAGGTCAAGTGTCTGGTGACAAAAACACCTTCACTTTTCACAGCAGGGAAGGAAGCAGTGGCAAACCCTGACTTTCTCCATGTGTTTGCTGAGCTCTGCCAGCTTAGCATCTCCTCACAGTGAAGAGCAAAAGGAAATTCCAGAGTACAAGAGCTCCTTGACTCTGAGCAGGATGAAGGCTATTTCCATGCTTTCCCTAGCAGATTATTCCTAACTCTCAAGAAATTTGAGGGCTCTGCAATAGCTGTGCCCTCTTCAAGCTGTTTCTGAGATGAACCTTTTGAAGTAACACCACAATTTCCCTACAGAGCCATCAGTAAAGCCAACACCACTGACCAACCTGAGCCTCACCTCTGTGGGTCAAACTACTACAGCCAAACCCTCCCCCACCACTACAAGAAACCTGACAGCAACCACTGAGCGAGGTAAGGATGGAAAACTCAAATATTTGCTCAGGCAGGACCTGTTTGTGCCTCCCTCCTTATCCAAGCCAAACTGCAGGCACCAGAATATTTGGCCTAGTCCACACTGTACTGGTTATTCAGCAATTCTGCAAATATTGAATTTCTCCGAGTTTTTTGCTGAAAGAGCAGCTCATTCCAGATGGACAGAGCCAGACCAAGCCCATATGAGAAAATCCAGATCATGCTTTATCAAATATTGGAGCAGCTCCAGTCTCCCCGGCTCCCTCTCCCAAGCTCACCTGTCAGGTACACTCTGAGCTGACTCCACACCTGGCTAACTGGGCATCCTGATGTCTGCCTGGAGGAAAAGTATCATGCAAATAAAGATTTTTACTCCATGGACACCCAGCAGCTCTCCACAGTGGAATTTGTAGGGGCTTCCCAAGTTAATTGTCCTTTCCCATGTTTTCTTTATCTAGATGAAAAATCCAATGGAAAAAGAAGCACGGCAGCTCCTTCTCCAACACCTCGAGGTACTTTGTCCCTTTAGAGACTAACAATAAGATCACATAACTTGATGGCAATCCATGGCACAAGTTCTCTAAGCATGAGTCTTTTTTGGGTGGTAAGCCATCCAAAATCACATCTGGTGTCTTTATAAGCAGTGATAAAACACAAGATAAATGCTTTTAACATCCTCTGCTGGGATGAACTTTAGCAGCCAAACAATGGATCTGTGTTTAGGAGAGGGGAGCCCTTTTAAAATCTTTTAAAATAAATATAATTTTGCTTTTGACAGTTTGCTTAACCCAACCTGTAAGTACAAATTAGAGAATTCAGTAAGAGTTTTCTCAGAATAAGGGCAGACTCCAAGTGACTGGAAAACTGTAATCTGACAACTGAGCTGATTCTCCATTAAAAATTCAGCCTCAAAAATCTGCAATGGTCAAGAAACTGCTCTGCCTCTCCAAGTATCTCTCAGATGTCTAACACAAGCAAGGTGAGGAAGCTGTGGCCAGCTGTGCCCACACAGATGCCCACCCAGCAGGGCTGTGCCCAGCTAAGCCAGGAGCCCTTTGCTCAGAGCAGATTGCAGACTGTTCATTCCAGCCCTGATTTACCACTGAGAAGCTCCACACATCTTTGAATAAAGATGCTGATGCTTCCAAAAGCCAGGTTTCCCATTGTGTGAGACCCAACATTTCTCGGGGATGGGGTATCTGTGCCAGGCTCGGCAAAGCACAGCTTCTGCCTGTGGCTAGAAGAACAATTTCAGAATTAAACAAAGAATTTGATGAGTGGGGAAAAAATGGTACAGCAGCAGACCCTGCTTCTCCAGGCTGTTCTGCTCCTTGTAGCTTCTGAAATGGCTAGATTTATTATTTCACGCCTTTCCCCCTTTTTCTTCTGGCTTTTGGCAAAATGCCATTCCGAGTCAGGGATGTTTGCTGTGGGATAGGACCTGGGTTCAGCTGCTCCCCAGGCAGTGCCAGAAGCTGTGCACACCTCTCCAGGCACCACATCCCCTTGGTCAGCACTGCTGCTGGGAACCTGGGCTTGGGAAAGCAGGGAAGAAGATCCTACTTGACCCACAGATGATCTTGTAAAGCTCTGAAGTATCACTTTGAGTCTCCTGACAGGGCCTGTAGCTGCTCATTAAGGTCGATGCAGACACTCTGGCTGTTCAACAACAGCCTGGAGGCAGCAAAGGATGTTTTTTCTCTGTACAAGTGAAACACAAGGGCTGGCTTTACATTTCCTTGCACAGGCACTGGAAGCAGCTGTCATAAACCAAGCAGATTAACACAAGCCAGTTTACCCCACTGAGAACAGGAGTCCCTGCTTGGACAAACCTCTGGGCTGCCACAGCTAGACTACACATGGTGTACAAGTTAGTCCAACTCAAACGGGTTTAATTGCTTCTAGATAACCCAGCATAGCAAATCCACTAATTTCAAGTCCAGGGACAAGCCAAACACTCATTCCACACCCACAATCTGCAATATTTTTTCCCCTAATCAGACTTTATTTTAAAGTCTCAGTGTTTATGACCTACAACACATCTGTAACCTTCCCAGCTCAGCCTTCCAGACTTGCCTTGCTGTTTCTGCCCCAATCCTGTAGCTAGGACTGCAGACCCTAAAGAGTTAAAAAAGGGTATTTGAATTGTGATTCCCTAGGTTTCCATTTGGATGTGGAAAATAGGACAAAGTATGTTTGGTGGGAAGCTTTTAGTATGGAGGTGGGAGTATTAATTGCAGATTTTCCCAGATATCACTGGCACTACTGTGAATCCATTCTCCTCTCCATCAATTCCTCTGGTTCTTGAATGTCACTGGAGGTCAAGACTCACATTTTGTGTCTCTCTGTGCAGGTCAGGATCCCATGAGGAATGAGAGCACCACAATATCAGCGACTCAAGGTGCTTCCTCCTCACAGAGAGGTGATTCCTGCTCCATATTTTATATTCCTCTGCACAGCCAGCAACAAGGCCATCACACAGCTGTCTTCAAGGCAGCATGGACAACAAGGATTTCCAGAGGGGTGCTGAACATCCCATCCAGCCCTTGAAAAGCCTGTAACACACTGCAGAAACAGCACTTCAGGGCAACCTCTTGAGCCTGAGAACAGCAGGAGAGGTGCCATTATGGCAAAAGGTTGTACAAGCAGGAAGGCTGGACAAATTCCCTCCTCAAATGCAGTGCCAGCGCTGACTTTGACCTTTCCCCACTGGGGTCCCTGAAGGAAACCCTGTGGGTGCTCTCAGCTTGTCCATAAAAGGGACCCCACCAAGGCAATGATTCCACACAGGTCTTGCTCACTTTGCTGTTAATATTGATGGGCCTGGCCAGGATCCAAACTTGGTCTCTTCAGTGAACTACAAGTGAGAGTTAGGGCCTCTAGCATTGCTAGAAATCCTCTTCCCAGCTGTGGAAGAATGACTTTTATGTAAATCTACCTTTCTCCCCTCTGTAGGCGCCCCAGAACCCATCACCCCAACACCCAACTCCTCCAGCCAATTGCCTGAGCCCACCCCGACAGACGAGAAATCACCGCTGACGGTGGCAGCTTTTGGTAAGGTCTTGTGCCACCTGGGACAGGAGGGGGTTCTCTTTCGTGCTGGCTTGGGCACTCAACTTCAGGAGGCCCTGGCACAGGGTGCCCAGAGCCACTGTGGCTGCCCCTGGATCCTTGGAAGTGTCCAAGGCCAGGCTGGACACTGGGGCTTGGAGCAACATGGGACAGTGGGAGGTGTCCCTGCCATGGCAGGGGTGGAATGGGATGGGTTTAATGTCCCTCCCAACCCAAACCATTCCAGGATTCGAAGTCCAAGGGATTCTTAGCAGGGCAAATTTCCTGTGCAAAGAATTGTTTGATTTATTGAGGCCTGATGTCAGTATCAAATCTACACTTGATTTAAAGTGTTTAAAGATGGTTTATGGGGCAGATAACATCACCCACAGCCCTAGCTAGTCTCTTCCTGTTAGATTACTTATTTATGTGGCTTTACACACTTTCGGGATAAGATTTACCTACTGTAGCAGGAGCATACGGACTCTTATCAATCCCCAGTGTAATCAGCTGACTTCTGCCTTCCTGGCACTGCCTTACCAATTAATTATTTATTGATTAAGTATTCATAGAAGCCCTTTGAGGTTAAAACACAGGAGAATAAAGCTATTTGTTCTAACAACTGTTTACTTCTTTGCCTATTACGAACCATGCTCACATTAATGAAAATATTGACTTCCCAGCCAAGTTTTGATGTCAGAGTCTCTCTGCTACTCAGACAGTTCTTTCCTCTATCCCCAGGTGTCATCAGCTTTGTCGTTATCCTGATAGTGGTGGTCATCATCCTGGTCAGCGTGGTCAGCCTGAGGTTCAAGTGCAACCACTCCAAGGACTCGGAAGGTATTTGTCTGGGAGAATCTGTGCTTCCCTAATCAACAAGTCACCAGTTTCCATGTGGATTCCTAATTCCTAAAAGATGCATTTGAAAAGCTTACACCTTGGTGGGAAGGTTTGGAAGGCAGACTGGAACATGGACTGAGCAGTCAGGAATGCAGTGTGACCTCCTTGCCAGAGCCCTAGCCCAGCCTCATCTGGATGCGGTCTCAAATTTCCTACAGCTCAAATTCCAAGAGGTGGGCAGCTCTTCCAGCAAAAATCATGGAGTTTGACACTCCTTTTCCTTAGGAATCCCATTTCCCACAAAGCAGTGCCCAGCAGAGGGCAAGGCTGCTCTGCAGCAAGGCAGAATCCTTCCTAAAGCCTGGCAGGACCAGCAGGTCCTGCCTGTACATCCCCTTAGCTGAAGGGTTTTCTCTAATCAACTCCCAAGTTTCCCCCCCAGTGTCTCCAATCTCATTCAGATTTAATTTATATCCCTGCATGAAGTAATTCAGAATAGAGCTGACATTTTATGACTTCTCACCTCTACATCACCATGTGTTTTTCTCCCCCCAGACAAACAGAAACCAGGAACCTCCATGGTATCAGAGAGGTAAGGCTGCTCCTGCCACCCACATCTGATTGAGGGTGCCTGTTTTATCCCAGAGCTAATTTTAGCAAGGAAAAGAGTCTGCTTTGGTTATTTCAGGTGGAAGGAAGCTTGTCAAGACATCTTTGAGAGAGTTAGAAAAGCAAAATCAGCTTTGATCACACCTCATGCTCTGATAGAGACATAGATAGAAGATCATTATTTAGGGGGCTCATCTCAAAGCTGCACTGAGAGAAGACTCCCCACCTTCCCAAAGGAGATTGGTTGTCTTGCCTAGATAGAGCCTTGAGGTCTAAACTCTAGTTTCTGGATCTCAGAGCAGTCTCAGATACCTCCCAAGATGCCCATTACTGTTTCCCAGTGAGAGCAGGACAAAGGAGCCCCAGTTCAGAGACATCTGGAAGAGAAGCATCAAGCAGAGAATGGTCCATCAGAACGCCATGGTCCGTCACTGCTATTCCAGAGGAGAGGCTGAATGTGGGAAAACAGCAGGAAACAAGAGCTGGAAGGGACCAAAACATATTGCTGCTATTTTTCCATCTGATAATTTCCTAAACCCTGCTTTGGAAAGGGACCAGGGACACAGGGAGCACAGTCTGTGAGTATTTAGGTGCCAAATTTGCATCAGCATCAGTGGTCACTAAATACCCTTAATGATCATGATCCAAGAGATCTCAAGCCACCAAGGCAGAACATGCCAGAAAACAGGACAGTGCCTAAGGTTCCCTGACCCCAAAGTCATCCAGCCTCCACTGGCAAGGAATGCACATCCCAGCCCTCAAGGTAGGAAAAAGGGGGAATTCCACCTTCCAAAGCCTTGTAACTCCCTATAGATGGGCCTGAATCAGGACAGCAGCTCAGTGGGTGGTGGAAACCAAACCTGGTCCCCCACACCAGCCTCAGCCTTGCCTGTTTGTCTCCAGCTCTCTACAAAGAAATTTTGTCCTTGGAGGTGTCCAAGGAACACCTGGACGTGGCACTCAGTGCTCTGGTCTGCTTGACCAGGTGGTGATTGCTCAAAGGTTGGACTCGATGATTTTGGAGGTCTTTTCCAGCCTCAGTGACTCTGTGATTCCCTCTCTTGTTTCCCAGAGTAATTAATTATCTCCTTTCTTTGGCAGCTGCTCAGCAGACACGAGCCAGAAGGGGAACAGCATCACTCTGATCTCCATGAAGAACATCAACACCAACAACAGCATGAGCTACCCCCCATCAGAAAAGGTTTCCTTTTTCAGCCTTGCTTTTTAGGGAATCAGCTGGGGATCATTTCTCTGGCTAGATAAGAGCATGCCTTGAGGTATTTCTTTGCTCTTTTATTCCTTCAGAAATATGACAAAAAACAGCTGCCACCAAACTTCTAAAGGTCCAAACTGCTTCCAGTGAGCCTGGTGAAAAGTTTGAGTGCCCATCTCAGGTTTACCTGGGCTGGCTGAACTCGAGGTGCCAAGTTTACCTCATGTACACAGGTGACATCACCTGTGGCCAGCTGCAAAAAACATCCCCATCAGTGCTCTCAGGTCCATCCCCCATGAGGAATTCTTATCATTTTTAGTTGTTTTAAAGCTGGGACTGAGTTTGGGAGAACACATTGCTCTAGTGCCTTTGTCAGCCCAGCCACGCCACTGATGAACCGCATTTTGTTCTTTTGGCAGGTGCTATGAAGCCAAGAGACCAGAGCTTGAAGCTGACATGTGACAACCAGCAGTGGCTTTCTAGGTTCTTTTTTTTTTTTTTTTCCTTCGGGGAAAGAGCAAGGGTGGACTTTATATATAAATTATTATGTCTTTTCTGATCAGTACATTTACAGTAGTGTCCTACATAGCTTCCCCACCTGGGGCCTAAGGGCTTTCTCCAGTTACAGCCTGCCACTCTCGGTGGTTGATATCTAACTCTATTTTTGATATGCCTTCAAACACTCAGATAATTCCAGCAGCAAGAAGCACCAAGGCACCATCCACTCCACTAATAAACCTCTGCCTTAGATGAATGGCCTTTACAGTCTGTGCCAGGCAGCCACGGGCTCATTAATCAGCATGGCCCCACGTGGAGCCAGACCCGTGCGTCGGGAAAGCCTGATCCGAAGCTGAAGGCCTGATGGGACTTAAATGCCCAAGTTCTGGGTCAAATCCCAGCACGACTGCTCCAAGCCCCTTATGCCCGGTGCCCTCATTGTCCTCACAGCAGTGCGATGGTCACATCCCCCTACCTCACAGGGTTGTTGTGAGGCCTCGTTAATCCCTGTCTGTAAAGCGTTTGGAGAGCCGTGAATTAAAGGTGCTGCTGAAATGCAAATTGCCATCTTAAACACTTTATTATTATTATTAATTACAATGGAGCTTCGGGAAGGCAGACCGTGATCTCTCCACGTGCTCAGCTGAAGAGTCCCTGCATAGATCAGGGTTTATCTCAGTGTAAAATGAATGGCCACAAGCAAAATGCTGAGCGCCTTCAGCTCCTGGAGTGTGGCAGCCCAAGTCTGCCAGGAGAGCTTCCACGGGAAATTCAGGTTGGATATCAGGAAAAGGTTTTTTACAGGAAGAGTGATAAAGTTCTGGAATGGCTGCCCGGGGAGGTGGTGGAGTCACCATCCCTGGGTGTGTTTAACAAAGCCTGGATGTGGCACTGGGTGCCAGGGTTTAGTTGAGGTGTTGGGCTGGGTTGGACTCAATGATCTTGGAGGCCTCTTCCAGCCTGGTGATTCTGTGTGATTCTGTGTGATCTCCACCACTGCTTCCCCAAAGCTTCCTGGGACCAGGAAGAGCAGCATCCCCTTGTGCAATGCAAGAGGCAGCTGTGCTTTGCAGCTGGCAAGGAAATGTTCAGGAAAAAAAAAAGGCAAAAAAAAAAAAAAAGCAACATTTTCAAAGCTCCTGGTAAAAGCCAACACACTTTTAACCTCTGACATCTGCACTGGGCAGTTTTATAAGTTCTTTCTTAAATAAATGAAGCTTTTCTGGTAACATTCATGAAAAGTAAAATGTTGTCACTCAGCCAGGCTCCACCAGACTGGTGAATTTCCTTAGCACAGAGTCCCAGATAATTCCCTATTAGATGGACCCAGACAGCTCCAGGTCCCAGAGACCTGTGACTCCACACATCGAGCACAAGTAGATTTTTAGTGGAAGTAAAGCTTTAACAAATCTCCCTGGACCTCTGAGATTCCATAGGATTTCACCACTGCTTTAGTCTTCCTTCCTTTGACCTCCTTCTTCCCACAGGCTCTTGAAGGTCTTAAAATGAGGGTGGCAGGCCCTGGCACAGGGTGCCCAGAGCAGCTGTGGCTGCCCCTGGATCCCTGCAAGTGCCCAAGGCCAGGCTGGACACTGGGCCTTGGAGCAGCCTGGGATGGTGGGAGGTGTCCCTGGCAGGTGGGATGAGGGGAAACCACCAACAGCATTAGCAGTGATGAAGGCAACCAGGAAATGTCCTGTAGTGAGGGACCAGAACTGGGCACAGCCCTCGAGGTCCCCCAGCAGTGCCAGCAAGGGGACAGGCCCTGCCCTGGTCCTGCTGCCACCCCAGGGCTGGCACTGCCCAGGGGCCATTGGCCTCCTGCCCACCTTGGGCTCACATCCAGCTGCTGTCACCAGCGCCCCCGAGGCCTTTCTGAAGCTGTTCCAGAGTGTCCAAAGGAGGGGCCGGGCTGGGGAAGGCTCTGGAGGGGCCACCCGAGGAGGGCTGAGGGCACTGGGCTGTTTCAGCTGCAGCAGAGGAGCCGAGGGCAGGGCTCAGGGAAGGAGGGAACGGCTGCAGGGGGAGCTTTGGGAAGGACATCAGGGAAAGGTTCTTCCCCAGAGGGTGCTGGGCACTGCCCAGGCTCCCCAGGGAATGGGCACGGCCCGAGGCTGCCAGAGCTCCAGGAGCCTTTGGACACCAGGCATGCACAGGGGGATTGCTGGGGTGTCTGTGCAGGGCCAGAACTGGACTGATGATGCTGTGGGTCCCTTCCTGCTCGGGACATTCCACAGTTCCATAACTGCACGATTCCACCATTCCATGACTCCCGCTCCCCTCAGACCCCCTTCATGACGTCACCGCCCTTCGCCGTGACGTCACACCCCGCCGGCGCCGCCGGGCCCGCTCCCAGCAGCCCCCGCGCACAAGATGGCGGCGCGGGGCGGCGGGCGGTGAGCGCGGGGCGGCAGCGGCCGCGGGCCGACATGACCTACACGGCCGAGCAGCTGGACGGGGTGCAGCGGTGAGCGGCAGCGCGGGGCCCGCGGGAGCACGGAGGGCGGCGGGGAGGGGGAGGGTGGAGCCCGGGGAAAGGCGGGGAGCGGGCCCGGGGCGCCGCGGCATAACCCCGTGTGCGCCCTCAGGATCAAGCGGTGCCGGGATTACTACGAGATCCTGGGCGTGAGCCGGGACGCCGGCGAGGAGGAGCTGAAGCGGGCGTACCGCAGGCTGGCCCTCAAGTTCCACCCCGACAAGAACCGCGCGCCCGGAGCCACCGAGGCCTTCAAAGGTGAGGGGGCCTGGGGCGCGCCGTGAGCGGCAGCGGCGGTGCAGAGGGGCCCGCGGAGCCGGGCGGGGTTACGGACACTGCAGCGTCCTCAGCGAGTCCTGCTGCGGCTCGGCAGGGTTTGCATTTCTGTCTGCAAAATGCACGTCTCCCTTAGAAACGATGGGAAATGCGTCCCAGGTGTCATTCTGAGATACGTCTGAGGAGCTTTACAAGGGTCTGGAGGGATAGGATAAGGGGAATGGCCTCTACACTGTCAGAGGACCGGGATGGGTGGGATGTTAGGAAGAAATTCTTCCCTGTGAGGGTGCTGAGGTCCTGGCACAGGTTGCCCAGAGAAGCTGTGGCTGCCCCTGGATCCCTGGAAATTTCCAGAGGTAACTTGGATGGGGCTTGGAACAACCTTGTCGAGTGGGAGCTGTCCATGCTGGTGGCAGGGGATTGGAATGAGGTGATCTTCATGGCTCCTTCCAGCCCAAACCATTCTGGGATTCCATGATACTGAAGAAGGTTCAGAACTTGGAACTGACACTGCCCATGCAGGAGAATTGGGTGTTTGTCATCAAAAACTGCTCCTTGTCAGGAATAAATTTTTATTTTTATATATGTATGGGAATATGAAATTGAATCCAGTGTGCTGTATCTGTTATGCTGCAGTGTTACTGTGTAATCTCATACATATTTCCCCTTTCCATGCAGCCCAGCACAAGGAAAGCCAGTGATTCATTCAGTCTGTTAAAACAAGGAGCTTCTGGAGGGCTTTTCTTTATCTGTTTGTGTTTGGGTTGTATTTGTGTGTGAACTTGTTCTGTCAGAGATCAAAGAAGAAGATGAGCCAAACAAACCCTTCTGAGTGGTTGGATGTGAAGTGTGAAATAGATGTGCCACACAGCTTCAGGAGCATCTCAGCCAGCAGGAAAAACTTGGGATAGCCCTACGCATTTTAATTGGTGCCTGCACTTATTAACTTTGTATTAATTGTCTGTGGGATATGGAGGTGCACTCGGACCAAACTTGCGTGTGGCTTGAGCTGATAAAATGCTCCATTCTCACCCAATTTCTTGGCTGAAGTGAACTCTCATGTCAGTTTTACAAATATTTCAAGTCTCTCCATATACTTGGACACTTTTGTATTTCTCGTGGCATCAGTGACAGCAGGAAGTGGTTTCCATCACAAGTAATGGCAGGGCTGTTACACATCTTTTTTAGAAGTATCTCAATCTTTGGCCAAGCACAAATTTCCTAGGCTTGTTTGGGCTTTTTTGGCTGCTCCACTTGCAAAAGTGTGAGCTCTGGGAATGTAACACTGCTTTTAATTCCCTCTCCAGCTATAGGCAATGCATTTGCAGTTCTGAGCAACCCTGAGAAACGGCTCCGCTACGATGAACTCGGGAGTGACCACGAGCATGTCAGCACTGGCCAGGCCAGGCACTACAATTACTACACAGAATTCGAAGCAGACATCACACCAGAAGAAATATTCAATGTGTTTTTTGGTGGGCACTTCCCTACAGGTCAGTACCTGGCTGCAGTGGTTTCAAAGGGCAGTGGACTGACCAACCCCAAGGGAGCGGTTGGAGCTGGGCCAGGGCAGGCTCAGGACGGATTTTTGGAGATGGTTCTTCCCCCAGAGGGTGCTGGGCACTGCCCAGGCTCCCCAGGGAATGGGCACAGCCCCAAGGCTGCCAGAGCTGCAGGAGCCTTTGGACAGCGCTGCCAGGGAGGCACAGGGGGATTGTTGGGGATTGCTGGGGGGTCTGGGCAGGGACAGGGCTTGCATGATCCTTGGGGGTCCCTTCCAACTCAGCATATTCTGTGATTCCATAAACCATGAGGAAGTTCAGCTTCCCTTGGCACTGCTCAGGGAGTTGATGATACATCTGAAAAGAGCAGAAACCTTTCCACATTTGATTTCTGCCTTTGCTTTATTCTCTCCATCATCTGAAACCAGTCATGGTGTGGGAGGTAACACAGGGTGTGAATGAGAAGGGATCAGAATTGTTTTCCTTGATGGCTGGACTCAGGGACCTCAGAGGTCTTTTCCAACATGAACAGTTCCATGCCTGTGTTGTACTTGTGGCATCTGACAACATTCCAGGCTCAGCTCCTGGAGCTGTGGTCTCAGGGGAAACAGGAGCTCCTGTGCCTCACAGCAGCCTGTGCTGTAATGGAATTACAGCCTGGGAGCTCAGCAAGTGCTGCCTGCCAGGAAGGGAGCCAGGATCCAGGGGGTGTGCAGGATCAGTGACACAGCAGTGGGAGCTGCACCTGGAGTAGCTCTGTGCATGTCTCAGCCCAGCCTTGGCATTTGTATTTGTAGGAAAAATACAAAGATCCTGTAAGATCAGGGGATTGAAAGGAAATCTGAATGTTATGAGGACTTCAAGGGCCTTCCTGGCAGCATCTAAAGAATTGCTTTAGCACTCCTGGGAACTGTTCACCTCCAAGGTGTCACAAAAAGTGAGGTACACACCACTTACTACAGCCTGAAGACACACAGATGAGTAGTTACTTACTAAAGCTTGCTGTGAGTGGCGCATCTTGCAGCTAAGGGGACCTCGGATCCCAGACTTGCACCAGTGGATATGCAAAGCCAGCCCCAGCATGGTGTAATTCCAGCTGGAGTCTGCTGCAAGTTTTCCATCTCTGACTGTGCACCTGGATGTGCCCTACGTGGGACTTGACAGTCGTGGAATGGGCCTGTGGGGGACAGGGATGCTTGGAGTTGAGGACAGGAAATTGAGGAGCTGTGGAAGGATTTGTGTATGGAGCATGACAGGTTTATCAGGGAGATTGGAATGAAGGAGAAAATGGAAATTTTTGGCAAAGCAGCAAAGCGTAAGAAAATAAAAATATAATTTTGTAGTAGTGGGTGTTGGTAGTAAACAAGAGTTTCCTCACTGGCTTTTGAGGGCAGGTTTATGGATTTATTTTAACTGAGCAGTTTTCCTCTATGGATATTCCATGGAAAAATAGTTAAATTTAAAATGTTAAATGTGATAGAACTCAAAGAAGTCTCCACTTGGCAGAGTGTTGCAGTTGTAATGAAGAGAGGCTACAAGTTCTTGGCATAAAAATTAAATGCACGTGGAACAAAAGAAACTGCTGCCAGAAATCCTTGGAGAAACTTAAAATTTGGGAAAACTTTTTTTCTAGGCACCCCTATAAAAGCCATTCTTCTTTTCCCACATTGGTTGCTTCTTTTCACAGCTTGATAAAATGCTGTCTGAGCAATGTTGAAGGATAGAAATAAACTTTGTTTTTTTCCCAAAAGAAACTTTCCTCCTTGGAGCCAGCCTGGCTTGGCTCACTCTTGGAGCTCTGACTGCACACATGCCTGGAGCTTGGAAAATCCTTGAACAAGCAGTGGAACAGAGGTTTTGACACAACAGCAGAGGTCACCTTTGCCCAGGTTTCTTGCAGAATTCTTTGGGAAACTCTAAAAAAGGACAGGATAAGAGTATAAAATAATGTGACATCCTTCCCAGGGCTTAAAAATAGTTTTGCATTTCTGTTGTGATGATAAGCCACAGATTTCAGTCCTCTAACACAAAGATATTCAGAATTTCAAAAGAGGAGAGCACAGCTATTATTAAGATATTCATATGGTGATAAAATCAGATCCTGAGCTTCAAATTGAGGCAGCAAACACAATTCTTCCCTTATTTTAGATTTTTAAAAAATATATCAGCTGCATTCCTTGTGCAAGAAAGAAAATCCTGAATTCTTCTCCTTTTTTACTCTTCTTAAATTCTCTTTCTTTATTATAAAATAATTAAGTGAAATTATTAATGGTTTGAAGGCAGAGGAATTAGAAATGATGGTAGAAGACCACATTCAGTAATTATAGGAGACCATAATTCACAGCCTGAGCTTGGTGAAGCAAATTCATTTTCCTGCCACAGCCTTGCAAGTGAATGTGACACAAACAGCATTAAAATATGAGATACAATCATACAAATCAGAACATGTTTCTGCAGCTTGATTTAAATTAAGATGGATTAGAGCACACTGCAATTTCTCTGGTAGGCTTTTTGGAATAACATTGTGGTGGTGTTTTCTGAGGTGGTTTGTGCTGTTTTCTCTGAGATCTCCCAACTGTAATTCAGGCTGTGGAGTATAAACCTGGATCATTCAATAGAGGCTGAGGAATCCAGGTGAGTACCAGCAGCTGGGTGAGACATGAGTCTGTCCTGGTTTCTTTGCAGGGAATATCCACATGTTCTCCAATGTAGCCAGAGATGCTCACTATTACCCACGGAGGCACCGGGCCGAGAGGGCATGGACACAGGAGCCAGAGGAGGAGGAGCACAGGCCACAGGTAGCCAGGAGAAGAGATCTCCTCAGCTTAAATATTTAAACATCTGAGCAGGGTGAGGGATCCTCTTCCAAAGCCAGGACAAACCCTCCCATGCATGAGTGCTCAGTGTTTATCTTCAAGGGCCGCAGCCACAGTGGATGTTTTCTTTGTCACTGGATTGGCTTTTATTAACCACTGCTGGGAAGATCCATTGTATTTATAGCCTCTCAGGCCCTCCAGTTTCTGTCACTGGGGGTTTTGCTGCTGCTTGCTTTTTGCAAGCCCCAGTGCTTGGTAATCCAACAACAATGACTCCAAATGGGGAATGGTGATGGATGTGGAAGTAGTGGCTTGTCCTCAAGGTGTATTTAATCCTTCAGTAAATGTGCACACAGGGGCTGCACAGGCCTCCTCAGCTGGGGACAGGATGGGCCTGGGACACATTTCTGCCAACTGAGACTTCCAGATGAGACACAAGGTGTCCTTTGTTGTCAGTGCACATACACACCTGCCACCTGCCTTGGCAAGATCTTGCTCTGGAGACAAGCTGTTAACCTCCAGGGATCATTCTCCAAGGAAAATGAGTTTTGCCTTGTGAGTCTCAGGCTCAGGAAAAAAAAACTGGTACAGCTGACAGACAGCTAAGCTGGGGGAAGTGAATCCAGCCCCTCGTTTCAGGAAAGACACTTGAGGGGCTGGAGTGTGTCCAGGGAATTGTACAGAGCTGGGAAGGAGCTGGAGCCCCAGGAGAGGCTGAGGGAGCTGCAAAGGGGCTCAGCCTGGAGAAAAGGAGGCTCAGGGGGGACCTTGTGGCTCTGCACAACTCCTGACAGGAGGGGACAGCCGGAGGGGCTCTGCTCCAGGGGACAGGGACAGGAGGAGAGGGAACGGCCTCAGGCTGGGCCAGGGCAGGCTCAGGGTGGACACCAGCAGGAATTTCCCCATGGAAAGGGTGCTCAGGGATTGGGAGGAGCTGCCCAGGGGGGTTTGGAGTGCCCATCCCTGGAGGTGTTCTGAATAGCACTGGAGGTGGCACTGAGTGCTCTGGGCTGGGGACAAGGTGGGGATCAGGCACGGCTGGGACTCTGTGGTCTGGGAGAGCTTTTCCAACCTTGATGATCCTGGGATCCTGTGAATTCTACCTACTGTTGTATCAGGAATCCTTGTTGCTATCCCGGGGCAGAGGGCTCTGTGCCTAAATAGCTGCATATTATATTTTCCTCTGCATAATAAAAGGCATTTTAGAAACCAGTTTAGAAAGAAATGGAAGAGCAGAAGGAAAGATCAGTGTTTTCTCTTTGATAGTGTTTCCACTCTTTTGTTCTGCTAAATGAATCCAATCAAAAGCCCCAGTGCTTGCATCCTGTCTGAAGTTACTGCATGGGAGCTCTTAACCCTTTACTGCTCAGGCATTAAATGCAGGGCTTGGGCAGAGGCTGAGATCTTTACAATGGAGCGCGAATTCAGAGGCTGCAGGAAAGCCATAGGCACACAGGAATTGCAGGGTGTTGCTGCAGGCTGGATTGGACACTGACAGGTACAGTAGTGCTGTGGGCGCTGTGAAGGAAGGGGCAGAGGAAAAGATCATGGAAAGAAAATTGTCTTCAAGAGTGTTCTGATATTATTAATAAAGGTTAATTAGAAATTTTAATGTCTTCCCTCTCAAAATCCTAAAGTACTTCCTCTTTTTTCTACAAAGCTTACATGTAACATGTTGTTGATCTGTGACTGATAGCCTGGCTTCTGTGAACAGATGCTTTTTTCCATCTCTGTATTTTCTTAACTGCTAATCTTTGTACTTTTCAGAATTCATACTCTGCATTTATCCAGTTGATGCCAGTTTTCATCATCATCATAGTGTCAGTTATAACCCAGCTGATGGCCACCAACCCACCCTACAGCTTATTCTACAAATCGTAAGTCCTTTAAAACCACATTTTTCTGCTGCTGCTCTTTGCAGTATGGAGGCAGATGGAAGTTGGGTTTGCTAGCAAAATGCACATTAATGTTCTGCTCTTTATAGGAAATGTTACCAGTTTGTAAATAAAGAAATACCAACAGCCTGCACTGGTGAGTTCTGAGCACTGTGAAGTTACCTGTGGGGAGATTCAGTACACAGGGTGCTGAACTGTGAGGGTCAGAATCCTTCCTCAGCTGTCGTGGAATGGTTTTGCACAGTGATACAGGATGGGGGGTGTGGATGTAGATCAGCCTCTTCTCTGACCAACCCCCAGAATCTGTGGACCACCCCTGAGGTTCCTCTGGAAAGCAACTAAAAAATGAAACCTGTGGTTTGCAGTACAAATCCAAATCTTTTCTGGAGCTTGAATTCCACTGGAAGCTCAACAAATCGCTAAAGCCTTGAAATGCCCTGGTTTAACCTCTCTGGGGAAGCAGGGCCCTGGGGGCTGGCGGGCTCTGGGAGCAGAAGGACCCCACCAGAGCTGCTGTGCTTTGAGCTGCTGGGGCAGAGGAAAACCCACATGGTGCTCTCAGCTTCCAGGGCTGGAGGAGGGAAAGAGCTGACCTGGACTGGCCCTTACCGAGAGAGGAGTGGGACTGGCAGCTTTGGGGCAACCAGCAGAGTGCTCCAAATAGTCCCCTTGTTCCCTTCTAGGAGTACAGCTGCTCAGGTCCAGCCTTCCCCTCCTCTCCTCTGCCAGAGCAGCCCAACAGCCCTCATTGTTTTACCACATGATGTCAGTGTGAGGCCCTCAGTAAAGAACAGGAGGGTGGATGTTTTTTAGGGTGGTTTGTTTTTTTTTTTTTTTTTCCCAGGGAGTGTTTTTGCTATCTGCCAGTCCCATGTGAAACCTCCCACGCTGCCCCCACAGCAGCTGAGCTGCTTTTCTTCTCTACCTCCCCTTCTCCTGGTGATGGGAGATAGTCAGGCCTGAGCCTGGTTCAGAGTTAGGCTGTTTATCTAGATCACAGCCTTAAAACACTGAACAGCCTAAAAACCAAAATAAACTGGGAACACCTCTGAGACAGAGTGAGAAGGAAAAGAGAAGTCCAGGAAAAAGGGACAGACAGGATTCTTTTGCGTGTAACCTTTGTGTTTTGGCTGCCTGCCTCTCTCTGGGCAGTGATTTGAGCAGAGGCCTTGGGTATCTGCTCAAATAAGGAAATTCACTCCAGGAGTGTGGTTTAACCCAGTGACTCTGTCAGGGGGGCTAATTCTTCCTACAGGGTATTTTCCAGCCTATTCCATGCCTCATTTTGCTTACTTATGATTATAAAACCCTAAAGAAAAGTGTAACTAGAATCCCCCCTGCTAAGTTTTATTTCTACTAAAGGATCCAAAAAATGGGAAAATCCAGATCCAGCTGCATTGTTTTTATAGCCTCTGGGATATTTTCCTGTGGTTGTAGCAGGAGGGTGGATTCTGTTTGTACTGCACAGCTTGCTGTCCCTGAGATTGTAATTTCTTGACTGGATGGTTGAGGGAGCCATAATCCTGCAGAAATGAACTGTACAAACATTGCTGTAAATATTTTCCTCTGGAAATGCTAATGTGGAGAAATAGCTCTTGATTTCTTGAGGCCTGAACTGCTGAAGCATCTGACTTTTCCCTGCTGCTCCCACAGGTCCATAGGCCACGTTGTCAGCAGAGAAACAGAGAACTTGCAGGTGCCTTACTACGTTGATAAAAACTTTGAAAAGAATTATCAAGGAGCAGAACTTCAAGAGCTTGAGAAAACAGTTGAGAAAGATTACATAGACTATATTCAGACCAGCTGCTGGAAGGAGAAACAGCAAAGTAAGTTATTTCTGTCCCAAGGGTGTTTCAGAGGCTGGAGGGTGGCTGTGCTTCACAAAGCTCTGCTGTTTTTAACCTCCGTTTCCAATCCTTGTAACATATCAGCCTTGCACTGGTTTAAGGTGTCTCACATCTGCTCTTAAGACTGAATTTGGTATTCTTGAGATCTGTCAAAATCATTTTAAGTGATTCTGAGAGATGAGTGGAAAGTAGTCTTCACCATTTGAGACACTTTTTTCCACTCAGGTTTTATGCTTGAATAACCCTTAGTGATGTTTTAAACATACAACCCACCACATTTATCTAGCCCTGACAGATGGCTAGGCTGGAAAAGATCTTGAAACATCACCTATTCCATGTTTCCTGTGCTGGAGCAGAATCAGTTTTGCTTTGACTGGCTCCACAAAAAGTTTCTGTAACTTTTTCCTTAAAATTTCTCCAGGAGAGTCCAGAATGTGTCCAGGTGCTCTTGGCTCCCTTGCAGTGGGCTGTGCTGCTGGTATCAGTTTTCAGAGCATGCTTCTGTGGTTTGGGTGTTATTTGCATTTTCTATCTTTAGCTGAGTTAGAGATCATGTTTTTCACAATTTTCAAGTCTTTCAAAAACAAGAATTGAATGCAGAAAGGAAGAACGCAGATGTGAGCATTCAAAATCGTTTTTCTCACTCAGCCCTGAGTGGATCAGTGGCACAAATAAAGTCATGTTCACTCCATATTTTATTGCTTGTTAATTGCCACTAATCTGGTTTGTTGAAGGGACAGCAAATTCCTGCTGTTTGCAGAATGGTAAGAAATAACAGAAGTCAAATCCCAAGGAGTAGCTTAGGCTGGGATGTTGTGACTGATTTTATTCACCTAAAGAGCTCATCACCTTCAAATGAGTCAACACCGAGTAGTGCTGTGTGTAAAGGAAGTTGGAGCAAGTTGTGTGAATGTACAGTAGCAGCAGACAAGCTGTTTTCACACACTGGTGGGGGTTTTTAATTGCTCTGTGCAGAACATCCTCAGCACACTATTAAAAAGTGTCTTTGCACTTGTTTTCAGTTTCTTTACCAATTTATCTAAAGAAGGCTCATTTAATCCTAAAGGAGAGGTAACAGTAGTGTTGCTGACTCCAGGCTCCTTACAGGTGTTTGATGGGAAGGCTTGTTTTGGCTTACTTTACATAAAAATTGCCAATCCTGCTTTTAAAGAGGAATAAAAATATGTAGGCTCTGAAGTTAAAAAGGAAAAGAACATATATTATAAGACCATAAAAGCCCTGAAGTTTTTGGTGTGTTTAATTTGTGAGCTTTGAGTGTCTGTGTCTCCAGGGATAATGTGGATGTTCATACTCATAAATGTACGCTTGCTGAAGGGGAGAGTTTATTTCTTACAGAAAAATCCCTTTAATTGACCTCGTGCAACTGAAAGTCACCACACTGTCTCTTTCACAGGGAGCTGGAGCTGAGGAGAGCCCAGCCCCAAAGAGGGGACAGGGTTTGTGAGTCTGAGAGAGCCCAGGAGTCAGGGAGGGGAGATGATCCAGCCTGGAATGCTAGGTGCCTGCCAAGCCGTGCTCCTCCAGAGCTTTGTACACTCAGGGTTGTGTTAGTCACCAGCTGCAAATACATTCATAGCAGCCACAGTAAGCGTAGCCTGAGGCCACTGCTGTCCATAAAAACTCACCACTTCCAGAGTGCTTCCCATCCTGGCCATAGCTGAGACTGGGCTGACCTTAGGACAGTCATGTTTGTAAAAATAAACTCTGAATACAGGATGGACTGCTGGGGAAATGTTCTGCAGATGCTGAGGCAGATCTTAGTCAGCTGTTGCTGCACAGTGTTAGTCCCTTAATCCTTGCTGAAGTGTTGGACTTGATGTGATGAGCTTTCTGTCAGTTGAATGTCTATTTATAGTACATTTGTTGTGTTTACTGAGGGCACGTTTCCCTTGAGCACCAGCAAAACAGACAGAGATGTGTAGTACAGGAACAGCTTGGGTTTTAAAGTCCTTGATTTTAAGACTTGAAAAGCATTACCTGGTGTCCAACAAGCTTAAGGAAAACCTTTAAAATAATGGATTGGTTGTACATTGTTCAGCCAGTCAGTTTTACAGTGCTGCAGCAGACTCAGCAGAGCAGTGTGTGAAAGTTGGTTGTGCTGTGGGTTTGGGTCTTCTGAAATCTGGGGCACAGTTAAGCTCAAAAAGCACATGCCAGGTTTTACAGGAGATGGCTCAGCTGTAAAGTGAGGCTGCAGAGAGCTTGGGGTCACAAAAATGCAACTGAAAACTAAATCAGGATAAGTATCACAGAACCATGGAATGGTTTGGGTTGGAAAGGACCTTAAATCTCATCCAGTTCCACCCCTTGCCATGGCCAGAGACACCATCCACTGTCCCAGGCTGTTGCAAGCCCCAGTGTCCAACCTGGCCTTGGGCACTGCCAGGGATCCAGGGGCAGCCACAGCTGCTCTGGGCACCCTGTGCCAGGGCCTGCCCACCCTCCCAGGGAGGAATTTCTTCTGTATATCCAGTGTAAATATAGTTGGAATGCAATATTTTAGAACCTCCTTGAAGAAAAGGCCTCAGAAGAACTACTCTGTAATAGATTGAAACCCACAAGGAGCAATGTGATGGAATGAACGCTGTCAAAAGTGCAGGGAATAATTTTCCTCAATTGGGTAAGTGTAAACTGAGATTCTCCACTGCACAACTCCAGGGACTCTGGGCTCAGGGACAATTTCCTGAGCCTGGTTTTTACTGGAGGCTTGACAAGGCTGTGCCCAGCACTGCTCGAGTGGCATTTTGGTTATAAACCTGTAAATGGATTCCTGCTCTAAAATGAGCTGTTCCTGCCTGTCAGTTTGTGAAGCTTTTCAGTGAGTGGGAGGAGGGTTAAATGGCTTTAAATTTCAGTGGGACAGGGACAGAGGACGTAAGGCATGAAAGGATCTATTGAAGTTCTTTCCACTCTGAATAATTTTGTAAAATGAGGGGCTTGTAAGGTGTATAAAAGCTCTTTGAAAAATTGAGTGTCATCAGGTAGCCTGTGCTTACGGAGATGTTGACCTTTTCAGAAGTAAATTACTGCTGTTCTCATCGGTGCATCTAATCCTGCAGCCAAATTATTCTGCAGGGAGAAAACTATATTAAGACTTCCTCAGCTAATCAGCAAAAGAAACTTCTCTGAATTACTGGGAGGAAATAATTTAAACAATGGGATTATTTCAGTTTTATGTGGCTAGAGAAGAAGGGGAACAAAATGCAAAGTACATTTGAGATTGTTAATGAAAGGGCAGGGAGGCCTCTCAGACAAGTCCCTTGGGTAGCTGTTCACCTCCCTGGCTTCAATACTCGCAAAAATTAAAATTTAAAAGTGCCACAAGGATAACAAAGCACTTAGAAACAGTTCTTTAAAAGGAGGCTCAGGACTTCATCCTAATACATCTTTTTTTTCATCTTTCAGAGTCTGATTTGTCCAATTTGGCCAAGCTCTACAGAGATGAGCGGTTAAAACAGAAAGCAGAGTCCCTGAAACTTGAGCACTGTGAGAAGCTCTCCAGTCTGATTGGGATGCATAAAGGGGGCTGACCGGGACGCACACGTTCCATAATTTTATTTATTGCTGTTTTAACTTACGTTTTTATTTTCCTCCATGTGAAAAGGAAGGAGTCTGTTGTAAAGAGTCTGGATACTGGAGTCCTTCTGCAGGCAGTGCAGAGAGGGGCCGGCACGAGCTGCAGGGCTGCTGTTTGCTGTAATATATCCTGTACATTAGATTTGGTTCCCAGGACCAGTGGCACTTTGTAAATTCATTTTCCAGGACACACTCCGAGCTCGGACCCCAGCTGCATGGGTGGTTTGTCTGCCATCCAGGCTGTGTGTGCTTCCCAGGAGAGCAGGCTCCTCTCTGCTTCCCGTGTTTCCTATGGATCGGCAGCTCTGGATCCCCGGACAGCACCGTGCTCAGGGCTGGGTGTCACCTCCCCCTGTCCCTCCGGGCTGTGCCACAGAGCTGGGGGGGTTCCAGCGCAGGAGGGACAGTCCCTGCCTGAGGGGAGCCCCAAGCACATTCCCAGCTCTCCTGCTGTCCCAGGGATCAGGCCAGTGCTGCTCCAAGGGAGGGCTGTGCCCATCCTGACACCAGCATGGGAGTCTGGGAACTGCACCCATCCCAGTGTCTGCCAGACTGCTGGGAAAGCAGAACTGTGGTCATTCCCTCCTCTGTTTCCAGTGGCATATTTTGAAGCTGGCTGTTCATTCTGGTTTTTATCTGCACACTCCCCCAGCTTTCCCAGGATCCTGCATTTTCCGGTACAGTTCTCATGTAGCATATTTTTACTCTGTTGAGCAGCTATGAATGTTTCACTATAGACATGATATTGCAAAGAAAAAGATCCATGTGGCAATGTCCTGTTTTTTCTTGATCCTCCTTCACGCAGCCAGGCCTTGAAGGGCAGGTTGATGCTGGGATGTCCTGGTGAGCAGCAGACCAACGTTAGACTGGTGTTACTCCAGTTGAGCACCGTGACCCCCCCGAGGCAGTCTGGTGTGTGCCCTGCATGGAATGAGCTGCTCTTCCAGGGAATTCCTGTCCGGGGTGGGGGCTCAGAGCAGCACTGCTCCCCTCTGACCCTGGGAATGGGAGTCACTGACACCTGAGCAAGGCTCTGCTGTTGCCATGTGCCTGAAACTCGAGTCACACAGGATGCACAGGTGGCCTTGGCTGAAACCTAAGGAGTAAATGCTCAAAAGCTTGGGAAATGGCAGGATTAAACCTGCCTTTGAAGCTCAGACTGTCCATGTGCTGGGCACTGGTGCAGTGGTGTAGGAGTCCCACTGGACGGAACTGGGAATGTTGGTGCCACAGCGTGTCCCCTCCATGTCCCTGTCCCATCCATACAGCCCTGGGAGGTTTGGCAGGAAAGGAAGCTGGGGAAAAAACCCTTTTCTGGGATCTGCATGAGGATGAGGGGTTGGTTTGAGGCCTGGTGCTTCTGCACACGAGCCCTAAACATCCCAGCTAGGAGGAGGACATGCCAGGGGCAGCAACAGTGCTGTGGTCAGATGTCATAAAAAGGAAAAAAAACTGACACAGTGACTCTCTAAATTGCATTTTTATGCCCCATTTGTAGGAAGCTTCATAGGAATGTGGGGGAGTTGAGTAGAATTTTTGGGACACCTGGAACAGGAAAGCACCGGTGAAAAGGGCATTTTGAGGTGGTTGGTGTGGAACATTCTTAGTGCCAGGGTTTAAGGGCAGGGATGGATGATGATTCCAGGTTGGTGGCTGGCACAGTAGGCAGCCTTAATTCTGATATTTCCCACTTTTGAGCACATGAGTGTACAAAAAGTGAAAATAATGTTGTTTTTTATATATTAAATAGCTTGTAGAATATATTAGAAATCTATTTAAGTGGTTGGACTTCGTTCCAGGGTTGGGATCTTCATTCCTGTAGAGGGATGCAGGTAGGGGGACCAAATCCGGCGACTTCCTGGACTCACGGAGTCCTGCATAGAGCTTGAACTCCTCCACAGCGTTTTGCACTGAAACCAGATTGTACCTTTCATCCAAAGAGCTCGAGTACTTGATGGAGACCTCCTGTGGGAAGCACAATCAGCTAGGAAACGCAGGAGGGAGGTAAAAACATCCCCAAAAGCAATAAGTGTTTTGTTCCTGAGCAGGGTCAGGGTGCTGTCCTGGTGTGTGCTCTGAGGGAGGGCGTGTGGCTTGGCTCTTCTGCGGTGACAAACAGGACAAGCTGTGTTTGTTGGGTGCTCCTCAGGGAAAAGGACAATCCTCTCTGGAGCCCCTGATGTGGAAATGCATCGCTGTCCTTCTCCAGAGGGTACTTGGGGTTCTTTGTGGGGCTCTGACGGGAGGAGAGGGTGTTCCTGGGCGCACCAAGCACTTGCACATGGGTCTGTGTGTGTGTATATATCTATTTATTTTTAAATAAAGACGTGACATCGCTGTGCCTGTCCGTGCTGGTCCGAGCCTGACGCCGGGAGGGCTGTGGGGCACGGCGGGGACGGGCCCTGGGAGGAGGAGGCAGCTGCCATGTGCCGCGGGGTGCGGGATCGGGGCTGGGATGGGATGGGTGTGGGGCTGGGATCGGTGTGGGGCTCGGATCGGGGCTGGGATCGGTATGGGGCTCGGGATCGGGGATGGGATCGGGATCGGGGCTGGGATCGGTATGGGGCTCGGGATCGGGGATGGGATCGGTGTGGGGCTGGGATCGGTATGGGGCTGGGATCGGTATGGGGCTGGGATCGGTGTGGGGCTGGGATCGGTGTGGGGCTCGGATCAGGGCTCGGGATCGGTGTGGGGCTCGGGATCGGGGCTGGGATCGGTATGGGGCTGGGATCGGTGTGGGGCTCGGATCGGGGCTGGGATCGGTATGGGGCTGGGATCGGGATCGGTATGGGGATGGGATCGGTGTGGGGCTGGGATCGGGGCTGGGCTCGGGATCGGGGCTGGGATCGGGATCGGGATCGGGATCGGGGCTGGGATCGGGATCGGGATCGGGATCGGGATCGGGACTCAGCCCTCCCCCGTGTGTGAGGGGCCCGCGGGCCGGTGTGGGCGGGGCCTGCGTTCCCGCCTTCGCTGCAGGGGCGGGGTCTGCTCGGGCCCCGCCCCGCGGCCTGCACGTGACGGGGAGCCTGGCGGGAACGGGACGGGGATCGGGAACGGGACCGGGATCGGGAACGGGACCCGGGATTGGAAACGGGACCCGGGACCGGGATTGGAAACGGGACCCGGGATTGGAAACGGGACCGGGATCGGGAACGGGACCGGGATTGGAAACGGGACCGGGATCGGGAACGGGACCCGGGATTGGAAACGGGACCCGGGATTGGAAACGGGACCGGGATCGGGAACGGGACCGGGATTGGAAACGGGACCGGGATCGGGAACGGGACCGGGATTGGAAACGGGACCCGGGATTGGAAACGGGACCGGGATCGGGAACGGGACCCGGGATTGGAAAAGGGACCGGGAGCGGGAACGGGACCCGGGATTGGAAAAGGGACCGGGAGCGGGAACGGGACCGGGATTGGAAACGGGACCGGGATTGGGAACGGGACCGGGATCGGGAACGGGACCCGGGATTGGAAAAGGGACCGGGAGCGGGAACGGGACCGGGAGCGGAAACGGGACCGGGATTGGGAACGGGACCGGGATCGGGAACGGGACCCGGGATCGGGAACGGGACCCGGGATTGGAAACGGGACCCGGGATTGGAAACGGGACCGGGAACGGGACCGGGATTGGAAACGGGACCCGGGATCGGGAACGGGACGGGGATCGGGAACGGGACGGGGATCGGGAACGGGACCGGGATTGGAAACGGGACCCGGGATTGGAAACGGGACCCGGGATCGGAAACGGGACCCGGGATCGGGAACGGGACCGGGATCGGGAACGGGACCCGGGATTGGAAACGGGACCCGGGACCGGGATTGGAAACGGGACCCGGGATTGGAAACGGGACTGGGATTGGAAACAGGACCCGGGATCGGGAACGGGACCCGGGATCGGGAACGGGACCCGAGATCGGGAACGGGACCGAGGGCTGGGAACGGGGCTTGGAACGAGATAGGTGCTGGGAACGGAACACGGAGCAGGGAGCGGAACAGGGGACGGGGCAGGAAGAGGGATCTGGGAACAGAACTGGGAATGGGGCAGGAGCAGGAAACAGGACAGGGACCTGCGAACGGAGATGGGAACGGGACAGGGGCTGGGAACGGGACCGAGGGCTGGGAACGGGACCGAGGGCTGGGAACGGGGCTTGGAACGGGACAGGGAGCTGGGAACGGGGCTTGGAACGGGACAGGGGCTGGGAGCGGGGCTTGGAACGGGACAGGGGCTGGGGCTGGGAGCGGGGCTGGCCCCGCACACGGCGCCGTGCGGCCGCCGGTCGCCCCTGCCCCGCCGTGGCCCGGCCCGGCCCCGCTCTCTGGCCCGTGGCTCCGGGGCTCACAGCCCTGGCACCCACCCGGCATCGCCCCCGGGACGCCCTGGCACGGGGATGGCACACAGCACCCTGGGGTGTGCCAGTGCCTGAGCTCCCAGGGGCTGCCCCGTCCCGGATGCCCAATCCCTCCTGAACCCGAGGCGGCTCTGAAAGCCCCTGCCAAGCTGGGCCGGTGTTTCCTGCTCCTCCGGAGCAGCAAAAAGTAGCTCCAGCGTGGGAGAGGCACATCCTGCTCTCAGCAGCCACCAGCAGCCTTCCTCCTCCTCCTCCTCACCGCCCGTGCCAGCCTTGCCGGCACTGAGGTGAGCACGCACCGAGCTGGCACAAAATGCAGGTTAATAAGCAAATGCAGTGGTGAGGCTGCAGGCAGTATCACGCTGGCTTAAACATAAATCAGTGTTTAATTAGCAAGTCTGGCTCATCCGGGGTCCACCCGCTGTTCTGTAACGCGTTAGTGCCCCACAGGCACAGCCCAACCTGCTCTGGGTGCTGGGAGCTGCTGGTTGGGTTTCATGTGGCAGGAGGAGCCCAGGGGTCTCTCCATGGCCTCCACAGCGAGGGCCAAACCCGGAGCAGCAGGAGGAGGTGACGGTGCTGCAGCGTGGCTTGGCGTGGTGGCAGCCCGGGGCTGCAGCCAGGGCAGTGGCAGCAATGCCCGGCCAGTTCTGCTGCTCCCACAGCACCCCCAGAGGGGCTGTTCACAGCATCCTTGGGATCCCAGAATCACACACTGGTGTGGGTTGGAAAGAACCCCAAAGGCCACTCCTGCCATGGCAGGGACACCTTCCACCATCCCAGGCTGCTCCAAGCCCTGTCCAGCCTGGCCTTGGGCACTGCCAGGGATCCAGGGGCAGCCACAGCTGCTCTGGGCACCCTGTGCCAGGGCCTGCCCACCCTCCCAGGGAAGAATCTTCCCAAAATCCCACCTAACTCTGCCCTGCATTAGTATGAAGCCATTCCCTGTGTCCTGTCCCTCCATCCCTTGTCCCCAGTCCTTCTCCAGCTCTCCTGGAGCCCCTTTAGGCCCTGGCAGGGGCTCTGAGCTCTCCCCTGGAGCCTTCTCCTCTCCAGGTGGGCACCCCCAGCTCTCCCGGTCTTTCCCCTGCCTCACTCCAACACTCGTGCTCCGCACAGTCCTTGCTGCTGCTGCTGCTGCTCTGACCCAGGTCACCCCGGTCCTGCTAAAACCACAGTGGTCACAGTGACAACAGCTGTGACAAGTGACACGGCACCACCGGAGGCTGCGAGGGTGGCAGGAGAGAGCACCGGACACCCGGCTGCGGTGTCCATCCGCTGTCCATCCGCTTCCCGGCACCCAGTGGGAGTGCTGTGGGAGGTGGCATGGCCCCTGGAGCTCTGTGGAGAAGCAGGGCCAGGGATGGCAACTCCAGCACTGTCCTGGCAGTCTGTGCCTGTGCCTGACCATGGGGAAAGGGATTTGGAGGATTGAAATCCCACAGACACACTCCTTCTTGCACAAGGCCACCACACCAGTGAGCACTGCCGCAGGTCCCCTGCAATCCCTGTGGGCACAAATGCCACCTGCAAGCCCAGCCCAGCTCAGCAGTGAAGGGTTAAGTGCCAGCCCAGCTCTGCGGGAAGCTTTCCTCTCCTCCTTGCCAAGGTTTAAATTTAGTCCCTGCATGAACCCAGAGAACGTGGGCATCGGGTTGCTCTGGGATTGGCAGTGCTGGGGAGCACCTGCTGCTGCTGTTTCATAGCAAAAATTCCCCCAAAAGCTGGGACTGGGCTGCAGCAGCGCTTGGGGTGGGCAAGCTGCAGAGACCCTCGCGCCATCCCACCACTGGCTTGGGGTGTCCCCAAAAAAGACACATGGATGCAGTCCTTTGGTCAGCTCCTGTGAATGCCAGGGGTGCTCCATGCCCGGGTTTGATCCCAAGCCTTCAGTTTGCTCCTGGCCGCTTGGATTGGCTCTGGGGGAGCTCCTGCTTGGGGTAGGGTGTATTTAAGGGAAAGCCCAGCATGGACACACCATTGCTGTGGCGAGGTGGGCAGTGCACCAGGAAAAGAGCCGTGGTGAGGAAGGAGCTGCAGCTCGAGATCCTGCCGTGCCCTCAGCACCGGGGATGGGACACCCCCGGAGGGGCCTGCAGGTCTCCCCCGCTCCCGGGCAGCCCAGGCCGTTCCATGGGGTCACACAGGCGGGAGCTGTATGGGATGTCCTGGGACCTGTCCTGCGCTTTGGGGAGAGCAGGGCGGGATGAGGGGCAGGGATGAGCCGGCGGCCCCCCGGCAGGTCCCCGAGGCTGGGGGCGGCGGTGGCATCCCTGCAATGCGCTTGGCATCGGCTGCCCCGGCTGGCGCTGCCCGAGTCCATGTGATCCGGGGCTTGCCCTGTGCCGCCGCCGGCTCCAGCCGCCGGGACGGCGAGGGAGCCAGAAGGTCGAGCCAGCGGCCCCGGCAGAGCGGCCCCAGCCCCGAGCAGGGTTCCCCGGCACCAGCTGAAGCCCCCGGGCTCCTCCCTGCCACCATGCCCCGCGGGAAGAGGGACCCGGTCCTGCTGTCCCCCGCCGAGCTGCCCGGCCCCGGGGGCGAGGGTCCCCGCGCGGCTGGGGACGGCCGGCGCTCCGCGGAGGAGGAGGAGGAGGACGGACACCTCCCGGGGCTGCCCCGCGACGACCTCACCAAGAGCATGTCGAGCTCCTCCGTGTCCTCCTACCACTCCGCCCTGTGCTCGGACGGCACGGAGACCTTCAAGGACTGCCTGGAGTTCCTGGACGAGGAGGGATCGCCCGGCCGGGCTGCCCCGGGCCGCTGGGCTCCGGCGGGGGCCCCCGGCGTGCCCCCGCCGCCCGGCCCCCTCGCCCGCCCGCAGCGGGCTCAGCTGTCCAGCGCGGCTAAGAATAGCCCAGCGCCGGGCCAGGGGGGCAGGATGGGTCCCCTCGGTGGGGACCGGCAGCCTGTGCCGGCCGCGGCCGCCGGCGGGGAGCCGGCCGTGCCCCGGCAGCCCGCGGCGATGCTCGCCGGGGCTCCCAGCGACTCGGACGAGGTGGACGGCGAGGTGCAGGCGCTGACGGCCAGGGCTTTCCGCAGCCTCTCGGGGCTCCCCGGAGCTCGCCTCGACATGTGCAGCTCCCACACCTCCTCCAGCCTCTCCAACTCGCTGTCGGAGGACGGCGGGCGGCCGCGGCGGTGGCCGGCGGGCGCCGGGGACCCCCGGGGCGCGGCGACAGCTCTGCATGGCAGGGTGGGCTGGCCTTTCCCCGCCGGCGTGGACGGTGAGCTGCTGGGCAAGGAGCAGTTCGAGTGCGTGGACGTGGAGCTGGAAAGCGGCGAGGCCAGGAAGGGACACGGCAAGAAGAGGACGGTGCCCAAACGGCAGATCCTGCTGAAGAGGAAGGAGAGGAAGGAGACGGGCTTTGGCCCCAGGGGGGATGGCCCAGCGCCCCAGCCCCCTGCCAGGAAGGAGCCCCCCAGCAAGGGCAGAGCCGTCGGCGAGGACTTCAGGCTCAACTACCAGCAGTTCATGAAGGCGGCGTCCCTGGAGGCCGGCACCGACAGGACCAGGGCGGCCTCGTGCCTGGTGAAAAACGTCCTGGCCAAGAAGATGCAGTACGAGCAGCGCATCAAGATGGAGCAGAAGGGGCTGCGGGGCAGCTCGACCTCCTCTGGGCCGTCCTCCGCCGGCACCGACCTGCTGGGGGATGGTCTGGAGGGCAAGTCCAGCTCGCTGTCCCGCTCGGACTGCAGCTTCTCGGCCGAGGACCTGCGGAGCGGCGGGATGCCGGTGGCCGCGGGGAGCACCGCCACCACCATCCATCCCACCAAGGGCGTGGTGCTCAGCGAGGCGACGAGGGAGACTGTCTGCAACCTGAGGAAGACGTTCAACGAGCTCAACCAGCGGATGAAGTACCAGGAGGTGCTGGAGGGCCGCTGGCTGCCCGCGGCCGCGGAGGAGCACACGTCGGAGAGGATCTGCTACCAGCGAGCCCGCGCCTTGTTCGAAGCCCAGCCCGGGGTGGGGAAGGTGCTGGATGTCGCCCCCCGGTTTGCGAGGGCGCCGAGGCCGTGGCCCAGCTTGAAGGAGCGAGCCATCGGCCCCATCCATTCCCAAAGCCTCCCCTTCAAGGCCGAGAAACGGGCGCTCCCCGCCACCCCGCCGCGCCGCCCCTTCGCATCCTCCCGGGCGCAGGAGGCGAGGACGCTGCCGCAGAGCCAGCCAGAGAAGCCACCAGCAGTGCCCCGCCGGCCGCCCAGCCCCGGCACCATCCCGGCACGCCGGGGGTCCCCGCCAGCCGCGCCCCCCAAGCCAGAGGAGAAGGGGAAGGGGCGCGTCCCGCAGCCCCGGGACGTGCGCAAGCTGGTGAAGAGCAGCTACAGCCTCAAGTTCGGGACTGCCGGCGCCTCCCGCGGCACCGTGGCACCGGCGAGCAGCGGGGAGCCGCCGCCAGCCACCCCTCTGGTCATCCACTGCACCTCGGTCCGCCGGGAGCCGGCGCCGGAGCCGGCGGGTGAGGAGGTGCTGGCAGCCCCCGGCCGAGAGCCAGCCCCGGCGTGTGCCGAGGGGCCCGCAAAGCCCCCCGGAGGCCAGCCCGCAAAGCCCCCCCACAGCTCCCCCATCAACATCACGAGGGTCCAGGCCACGCGGAGGGGCGCGGCCCCCACGGAGGAGCCGCTGGCATCGCCCCCGCGCCGGGAGCGGAGCGAGCTCAGGCTGCCACCACGGGCCCCGGCGGCCGAGCGGGTGCCACACGTGGAGACCCATCTGCACGTCCTGGTGGGCCGGCCGGGTCCCGCGGCCGGGGAGAGCTCCCCGGCTCAGGGCAGCGCGGTGCTGCGGGCAGAGAAGACCGTTCTGCTGCCGCCGCCACCGACGAGTCCCGCGGAGGAGAAGGAGGTGCGCGGCCGTGGCAGCGGCAGAGCGCTCCCCGCTGCCGAGGGGCCGGAGCCGCTGGGGCGGCGGCCCAGCAGCGGTGACAGCCGGGACCCCCGAGCCGGAGCTCCGGGCGGCAGCAGCGCCCGGCCGCGGCCTGCGGAGCCGGCGGCGAGGAGCGCGGCAGAGCCCGGTGCCAGCGAGCAGAGGCAGCAGCAGCCCGGCGGTCGGCGGGTGTCGGTGGGCAGCGGGGCCTCTGCCGGTGGCACCGGCCCCGCCGCCCCGCTCCGAGCCGGGGACAGCAGCGAAGGCCTCTCCGGGCGGCTGCCGGAGCAGAGGGGGACCTGGGAGCACTCGCCGCAGTGGCCGGCGGCTACCGAGCCTTACCCGCCTGCTACACCGGCAGACAACTCCAACTACTTGGCAATCCCCGAGAGAGTCCCCAAATCCACGCTGATGCCAAAACTGTCCTCGGTCCCCAACCCAGGCAGTGCATCCTTTGGGACCCCCTTTGTCCCCAGCTCGGCCAGCGCCTCTTTTGGGGCTCCCTCAGCCCCCAACCCAGCCAGTGCCTCTTTTGGTCTGGTCACCAACGTGACCAGCTCATCCTTTGGCTTCCCATCAGCCTCCAGCCTGGCCAGCACATCATTTGGGACCCCCTTAGTTTCCAACTCCAACAAGTCTTTTGGGGCCCCTCTGGTCCCCAGCCTGTGCAGCACATCCTTTGGGAACCCCTTGGTCCCAAATCCATCCAGCGTGTCCTTTGGGAACCCCTTGGTCCCAAATCCATCCAGCGTGTCCTTTGGGAACCCCTTGGTCCCAAATCCATCCAGCGTGTCCTTTGGGAACCCCTTGGTCCCAAATCCATCCAGCGTGTCCTTTGGGAACCCCTTGGTCCCAAATCCATCCAGCGTGTCCTTTGGGAACCCCTTGGTCCCAAATCCATCCAGCGTGTCCTTTGGGAACCCCTTGGTCCCAAATCCATCCAGCGTGTCCTTTGGGAACCCCTTGGTCCCCAATCCATCCAGTATATCTTTTGGCTCCCCTTTAGTTGCCAATCCATCCAGTGCATCTTTTGGGTCCCCTTTGGTCCCCAATCCATCCAGTGCATCCTTTGGGTCCCCTTTGGTCCCCAATCCATCCAGTGCATCCTTTGGGTCCCCTTTGGTCCCCAATCCATCCAGTGCATCCTTTGGGTCCCCTTTGGTCCCCAATCCATCCAGTGCATCCTTTGGGAACTCCTTGATCCCCAACCCTGGCAGCTCATCCTTTGGGTCCCCCTTGGTCAGCAACCCACTTCCCACTTCCCTTGGGCATCCATCAGTCTCCAACATGGCCAGCTCTTTCTTTGGATCCCCTTTTGTCCCCAACCCAGCCAGCGCTCCACTGGGAACCGGTGCCTATCCCTTTCCTGGTGGGGAAATGCCCTGGAGCAAGCCCAGCCCTGACCCCCCCCTGCCCCGACCCCTCGAGGGCTCGGCTGCTGTGGGGCCCTCAGCCCAGCCCCACCTGGAGGATGCTCCTCATTTCCTCAGGGGGACCGATGGTCCCTCGCAGAGTGGGAGGAGCAGGCAAAGCCCCCCCAAGCCCTTCTCCGCCGCCGTGCCCGCCCAGCGGAGGATGCTCGTGGATCCCAGCAGCGGGAAGTGCTACTACATGGAGCCGCCGCGGCAGCCCCAGATGAAAACGCTCTACGACCCCGAGACCGGGCAGTACCTGGAGGTGCTGGTCCCACCGGTGGCATCACACACCGGGCTCTACCAGGCACCTTTCAACCCGCTGGTCATGGCCCCGGGGGTCTATGGCCCACCCTACGCACCTTACAGCGGCTTCCCGGGGCTCCCGGCACCGCCGCCCTCCGCCCCCTCTCCGCCGCACCCCTCGCTGCCGGCCGCCGACGACCCCGGGACCCCCGGCTCCGCTCCCAAGGGCGAGGGGCCGTCCCCTGCCGGGGGTGCTGACTGCGGCTACCTGGAGAGCCTGTACTACATCCCCACGGGCATGCGGGCCAGCCCCGGCCCCGAGCAGCCCCCGGCCCGCGCCAGCCCTGCCGCGCCCGAGGGCTCGCTGCTGCGGATGTGACGGGATGGACCCGCGGGGATGTCCCCTCCCTTGGCCCGGCTTAGCCCGAAGTCAGCATCACCCCTAGCACGGGAGAGCCTCCCTGGCCACGGCTGGGCTGGCAAAGCGCCGAGGGGTAGCGGGCACTGGTTGGACTTCACTGGCTTCTCATGGAAACGGGGTCAAAAAGGGTATTTTCTGGTGTGACCACCTGGCAGCCCTAGGGGGACATGGAGTGTGGGCCCCGGCCAGCAAAGGGAACACAGAGGCCCTGCTTCCCTCTGTCCTGCCTGTCCCATCCCAAGGATGACCCAGGCTGGTTCGCACAGGGGGTGATGGCCTGGCCACTCCCAGACATGGCTGCAGCACAGACACCCCAAAATAGTAATAAAAATGCTGAAACAGCTTTGAATCTGCTTATTCGTCCTGTGTTTGTGTGGTCTGTAAAGGGAGACGAGGGGCTGAGGCACTTGGAACCTGCAGTCCTTCTGTCTGTCTTGGAGTGTCCACCAGAGAAATCCCAGTCCCGAGGAGCAGGAGGGGACTCTGCAGCCATCAGTGCACTTCAAACCCCAGCCCTCAGCGCCAAACCACAACCATGAGCCCCAACCACAACCATGAGCCTCAAACCCCAGTCCTTAACCCCAAATCCCAGCTCTGAACTCCAAATCCTCACCCAGCCCCAGCCCCTGTAGGTCCACACCATCTCGGGAAGCACTGAGGTTGAGGAGAAGGGATCAGGCTGAGTTACAGGATTGAGTTACAGCAAAAACCTCCTGGAGAGGGGGCACTCGGTCGGGGACACCCCATGCACAGCCCCCTTCCTGCCGCGACGCCCGGGTCGGACGAGCTGCCCCAGCCGGATGCAGGTGTGTGCTGGCCGCGCCTCAGCGCCGCTCGCCAGTCCCAGGGGGTTTATAGCCCGCCCCGGGGTTTATAGCCCGCCCCGGGGGTTTATAGCCCGGCCGGGGGGTTTATAGCCGCCCCACGCCTCCGCCCCGCACTTTCGGAGCGCGGCAGGATGCGGGCGGCGCTGGCAGCGTGCCTGGTGCTGAGCCTGCTGGGGGGGACAGGGGCCGAGCACACGTGCGGGGACCCCCCCGCCGCCCCGTCCCGCTCCGTCCCCGCGCCCCAGCTCAGCCCCGAGGAGCGGCTTTCGCCCCACATGCCCGAATCCCTGCGCTGTGACGCCTGCCACGCCATCGCCTTCCAGGTGGGGACCGGGGACACGGCACCCCAAAAGCGGCAGTGGAGAGGCTTCTGCCTGGGGAGATGCTGCTGCTCCTCTGGGGCACGCCCCTGATGGATATTCCCCATCGGCACCTAAAAAAAGCCTTTGGGGGCTCCTCATGGACCCTCTGACCCAGATGTGCTTGCTCTGCCGGGGCCGCGAAGAAGGGGGTGCAGAGCCCAGCCCCGCTCGGGAGCAGGGTCACGCACAGGCTGCCACTCTCACTGCCCGGATTCTGCCTTTTTTCACCCCAGATTGAGGAGCAGCTGCTCAAGGCAGAAGGGAAGGTGGGCAAGAAGGCTCTGAAGGAGTCGGACTACATAGAGGTGCTGGAGAGGAGCTGCTCACAGGACTGGGAGAGGTGAGCAGGGTGTCCCTGGGATGGGGGTGTCCCTGCGATGGGGGTGTCTCCGGGGATCAGGGTGATCCCAGCTACAGGCGAATCCCCAGGGGTCAGAATGCCCCCAAGAAGGGTGGTGCCCGAGGGAAAAGAGTGCCCCGGGGGCGTCCCCAGGGACAGCGGTGTCCCCGGCGACCATTTTGCCTCCAATCCCCCTCTCCCCTCAGTTACGGGGTGCTGGAGCTGGACGGCGAGAAGCGGCTGTCGGGGCCGGGGCTGCGGACGCAGGAGCCCCTGAGCGTGCTGGTGTCGGGGGGACCGTGGCCGGGCAGGTGAGCCGGGGTTTGGCGGTGCAGGGGCCGGGCACCGTCCCCTCGCCGCCAGGTGACCACCGCGGCTCCTCGCAGGCTCTCCAAGCTGTGCCACGGCTACGTGGGCGAGCGGGGCGAGGCGCACATCTACGGCGCGCACCGGCGGGGCCCGGCCGCGCTGCGGCAGCTGCTGTGCCACGGGGACAAGGGACCCTGTGCCGGCCGCAAGGAGCGCCCGGACCCCCGCAAGGCGCTGCAGAACGAGCTGTAGCCCGGCGTGGTTAATGCTTAATGCCCCGGTGACCTTCGGAGCCGACTTCGTCCCCAGCGGGAGCCGACACGTGCCGGGAGGTGGGCGCCTTCCCGGTGTCGCCTGTCACCGATGTCGCCGCTGTCGCTCGACGCCCGGCTCGGCCGTGCCAGCAGCAGCGCGGACTCCGTCCGGGCGAGCTGGGAATTACTCTGTAACCCGCGGGCTCTAATGTTTCACCTCGGCGCTGCTTCGGGCGGGTGCAGCCCCAATTAAAGGAGTTAATGGCTGATCCGTGCCGGGGCTGCGCTCGCCGGTTTCACAACCCCCAGCCAATGGCCGCCCTCCCCCTGCCACCGCCACCGCCCGGCCGGGGACTAAAGTCCTTCCCACGGCCATAAAACCCCCCGAGCGGGGACAGCGCCGCCGGGGACGCGTCGGAGGATGGGGACCCGCTCAGGAGACCTGGCTCAGCCCCAGGTGAATGCAGGCGCCGTCTCTGTCCCCATCCCCATCCCTTCCTCGGTGTCATCCCAGGGCGGTGGGGAGGGAGGTGGTGGCCAGGGACACTGACCCCAGCGATGGCCAGCTCAGGGTCAGGATGCCCTGCTGGGGCTAGAAAGGGCCAGGATGAGACTGGGGACTGCCATGAATCGCGGGACCAAGGGGACATGCTGGAATGCTGCGGCTGGGACTGGCTGTGCCACCTTTCCCATCATCACCTGCAGGGGGGAGCCCCCTCCAGACTTTCCAGGAACAGAATACCACGTAGGGCTCGGTGGGTTTGGGAGCCCAGACCCCTCCTGGGGGTCAGAGCGGGCACCGAGTGGGACTGACAGGAAACACGCCGGGCCATGGCCCGGTGTCGCCCGCATCCCTCAGAGCAGAGCCCAGCCCCTCTCCCGTGGGACACCTGGGTCCACACTGACCCAGCTCCCCCCTCGTCCCGACTGCCAGAATGGGAACTTGGCTCTGGCCCCCGCGGGCTCCCTGCACACCCCTGGGAAGGAGCTGCCTGCAGCGGGTAGGGTGAGTACCGGGGCACCCCACGGGCAGCACCACACCCCAAATCCATCTGTGACACACCCGCAGATGGAGGTCAGCCAGCCGGGACCCCTCCCATCCCTGCGGGCACAGGGGCTCCCATGGGGCAGGGTGGGGTGCCCGTCCCTGCACGCAGCCCCAGGGTGAGAAAGGCTGAGCTGTGTCCCCACAGCAGGACCCCGGCGCGGGCACCAGGCCCCCCCGGCCAGAGGTGGACATGCTCTACAAGATCGAGGATGTGCCCCCCTGGTACCTCTGCATCCTGCTCGGCTTCCAGGTACAGCCTGGAAAGTGTCAGACCCCAAATCCCCGTTCCCTGCAGTGTGGGGCACCCCCAGCCCCGCTGAGCCCCCCCCCTTGCCCCGCAGCACTACCTGACCTGCTTCAGCGGCACCATCGCCGTCCCCTTCCTGCTGGCCGAGAGCCTGTGCGTGGGCAAGGACCAGCTCACCGTCAGCTACCTCATCGGCACCATCTTCACCTGCGTGGGCATCACCACCCTCATCCAGACCACCGTGGGCATCAGGTAGAGCCGCAGCCCCGCGGGCCCCCCTGCCCAGCCCCGGGCCCGGGCGCAGGCATCCCTCTGTCCCCACAGGCTGCCGCTCTTCCAGGCGAGCGCGCTGGCCTTCCTCGTCCCCGCCAAGTCCATCCTGGCCCTGGAGAAGTGGCGATGCCCACCTGAAGGTGAGGGCAGGGGGGTGAAGAGGGTGTCCAGCTGCTCCCCACCCCCCAGGACCACCTCACTGCCCTTCATCCCCAGAGCAGATCTACGGCAACTGGTCACTGCCACTCAACACGTCCCACATCTGGCAGCCCCGCATGCGAGAGGTACATCCTGCCATCACCCTGCCATCACCCTGCCACCACCCTGCCACCACCCTGCCACCACCCTGCCATCACCCTGCCACCACCCACAGTACCCCGACTCCCCAGCAGGCTGCTGACACCCTCTTCATGCCCTGCAGATCCAGGGGGCCATCATGGTGTCCAGCCTGGTGGAAGTGGTCATCGGGCTGCTGGGGCTCCCCGGGGCACTGCTCAGCTACATCGGGCCGCTGACCGTCACCCCCACCGTGTCCCTCATCGGACTCTCCGTTTTCCAGGCGGCTGGTGACCGGGCTGGCTCCCACTGGGGCATCTCTGTGCTGTATGGCATGGGGACACAGGGGACACGGGGGACAGGGGGGCAGGGTTGCACAACACAAAGCCAGGAGGATGTCAGGGGCACGATGTGATGCCTTGTGAAGGCTGACCTAGAACAGAGACTAGACAGCGTTAAAGAATAAAGCAGGGATTTATTAAAAGGATCTCCTCCATGGATCCACCTTGAGCAGCACAAGAGCCCAGCCAGGGCTGCACCCAGGATGAACCAAAATGGTCCCAAAATGCATGACTGCTCCCGGGGGCTCTCACTTTTATAAGTAATGGTCCATTTGAATATTGGGGTTAATTGTCCAATTACAGCTCCAGGATATAAAGTCCCATCCTTATTGTTTTTCTCTCTTCATTCCATGCATTGTTTGTGCTCTTGTGCCTGAGATTTGGATCATTTGTCCTTGGTCCCAGGATAGAGCAGGAATTGTTTTGTCTCCCTACTCTGTGAAGAGAGCTGACCATCCCATAATATGAAGCCCAGAACTGCACACTAAAGCAGCACAGAATCTGAAAAATAGAAAAGCTGAAACCTGAGGCATCAGAGGGATCCCGTCTGTCTTTGTCTCCAGGACCATCTTCCTGATTGTCCTGTTTGCCCAGTACCTGCGGCAGGTCGCCATCTGCCTGCCCGGCTACCGGCGGGGCCGCGGCTTTGTCCTGCTCCGCATCCAGATCTTCAAGATGTTCCCGGTAGGGACTGGCTGAGAGCATCCTGGGGCGGCCCCAAATCCCCCCGTTTACCCCCACGTGGGCTCAGGAGCGGTGCGGGAGGGTCCCGGTGTGTGCCCCGCAGATCATCCTGGCCATCATGCTGGTGTGGCTGATCTGCTACGTGCTGACCCGCACCGGAGTCTTCCCCAGCCGGCCCGAGGAGTACGGGTACAAGGCCAGGACGGACGCCCGCGGGGAGATCCTGTCCGTGGCACCCTGGTTCCGCGTCCCCTACCCCTGTGAGTGCCCGGCAGCCCCGCGGCGCCCTGGCCCTGGAACGCCCGGGGGGGCCCAAAGTGGCACCGGGGAGCACCAGCTGGGGCGTCCTGGGCTGTCCCCAACACTGACCTGCTCTGCCCCCGGGCAGGCCAGTGGGGGCTGCCCACGGTGACCTCAGCAGCCGTGCTGGGCATGTTCAGTGCCACGCTGGCGGGCATCATCGAGTCCATCGGGGACTACTACTCCTGTGCCCGGCTGGCAGGAGCGCCGCCGCCCCCTGTGCACGCCATTAACAGGTACAGCCGGCTGTTCCCCCCTCCACGGACACCGGTCAGGGATGCTGCCGGAGAGTGGGATGGGCACCAGCCCGACCGTGTTTTTCCCCAGGGGCATTTTCACCGAGGGCATTTCCTGCATCATCGCGGGGCTCTTGGGAACCGGCAATGGCTCCACGTCCTCCAGCCCCAACATCGGCGTCCTGGGCATCACCAAGGTACCGGGGTCGGGGAGGGTCCCGGCTCGGCCGGGGGACGCAGGCACCGTCACCGGCTGCCGGTGTCTCTGCGCAGGTGGGCAGCAGGAGGGTGATCCAGTACGGCGCCGGGATCATGCTCCTGCTGGGGACCGTCGGCAAATTCACGGCGCTCTTCGCCTCCCTGCCCGACCCCGTGCTCGGCGGGATGTTCTGCACCTTATTCGGTAACTGTCTGCCCCAAACACAGCCCTGGGCCACGGACGCGGAGCCTCGGGGGCCGCTGAGCCCAAGGGTGCAGGGCGGGTTTGGGAGGAACGGAGGCTCTCGCATCCTCACCGCGGCTGGGGCAGCCCCCGATGCCCGGCCCAGCGCGGGCACCTCCGCCTGCATCGCCGCGTCTCTGCCGGCAGGAATGATCACGGCCGTCGGCCTCTCCAACCTGCAGTTCGTCAACATGAACTCCTCCCGAAACCTCTTCGTGCTGGGCTTTGCCATGTTTTTCGGGCTGACGCTGCCAAACTACCTGGATTCCCACCCCGGAGCCATTAACACAGGTACCGCCCGCCGGGAAGAACCGCAGTTTTGGGAGTTTGGGGAGAGAGGAGGGCAGATCTCCCGGCGTTCGCCCACCCGGGGGAGCAGCGGGGAAATCCGGCTCCTCACAGCACCCCTGGCTCCATCCCACGCTGTCGCAGGTGTCCCCGAGCTGGACCAGATCCTGACGGTGCTGCTGACCACGGAGATGTTCGTCGGGGGGACCATCGCCTTCGTCCTGGACAACACCATCCCGGGTAACCGCAGCACACGGGCCGGGGAGGGGGAAGCAGCGGGGCTGGGGCAGATTCCTGTTGATTTAGAGCTGCCGGAGGCGATGGCAGGGCCGGGGGGTGACGCTGGACACCCCGCAGGGACGCAGGAGGAACGAGGGCTGGTGCAGTGGAAGGCAGGAGCGCACTCGGACAGCATGAGCAGCGCCAGCCTGAGGAGCTACGACTTCCCCTTCGGCATGGGCGCGGTGCGGAGGAGCCGCTGGCTCAGGAACGTGCCCATCTGCCCGGTGTTCACCGGCTTCAGGGCCCGGCCGAGGGGCAGCGGCAAGGCGGCCGCAGAGGGCCCGGACGGCACGGACGGGGGCTCGGTGTGCACCAAGGTCTGAGCGAGGGGAGGCTCCCGGGACGTCCCGCCCCAGCGCCGGAGGAGCCGAGCCGAGCTCCCGGGGGGCTGTCGGGGTTCGGTAGCGCCCACCAAGGCCAAAGCCAAGGCTGCCGGTGCTCGGCTCCAACGCGGGGCTAGGGAAACACAACGCTGCTCTTGGGGGACACGCCGAGCTCCGGGGTACAGCCTGGGGACCGCCGCCCCGTGCCGTGCTCCGCCCGAAGCTTTAGCTGGCTGAGACTCGTCCAGCGCTTGCTGAAGCCCGTCAGCCACATCGGAGCCAGCCGGGGCCACCAGCTCCCACCCGGGGCCGCGGATTTTCACGCTGTGCCCTCGGCTCCGGCACGGTGACCCAGCAGCTGGCACGGGCTCTGCGTCGGGCAGTGTCCAGACCAGCGTTAGGATGCCTAACTTAAGACAATACATTAAAAATGATAAAATATTCAAGGGCACGTCCCCCGCTAGTGTCTGTGCTGCCTCCTGCACCGTTCCCTCGTCCTTTGTGCACCGCAAAGGCATCAGCACCTTTGACCGTGCTCCTCCTGGGCTGCCAGGCACGGAGACACGCTGGATTTCTTCCAGGTGGGCTCCGCCTGAACCCGGTGCTGTGGGAGAGGCAGCTCAGCACAAGCCCTCGGCACACCCTTCCTGCCCCGGGAGCTCTGGAGCGCTGGCTCTGTCCTGGCCGTGCTGGTGACACTGCCCCATGCCACCGAGGTGCTCTCAGCTGCAGGCACAGAGGTGGCTGACCCCCAACACAGCGGGGTCAGGCCAGTCCTTGGCCTGGATTTAGCACCAAAGTTGAGCTGAGGCAACATTGCACAACCCTGTCACAGCCCGGGGTGGCACCGTCACACACTCACTCCCAAGCCTGAGCAGGGGGAGAAGTGAGAAAATCTGTTAAAAGTGAAGATGATGGAAAAAAAACCCACCCCAACTTAAAATAAACCTCAAGGGATGCAAATACAATCACTCCCCACCTCCCACGAGCACCAGCCTGGCTCTGAGCCCCCTCTTTGGCTGCTGTCCTGGCGCTGGTGCCCAGCAGGGTGTCACAGGCTGTGACACCTCTCTGGCCAGCTGGGTCCTCTCCCATTTCCCTGTCCCCCAGCCCACCCGCTGGGGCTGGAGCAGGACTGAGGGGAAGCCTGGGGGCAGTGCCAGCGCTGATCGGCGCTGGGTGCCACCACCTCCGCTGCAGTCACACCCCAATCCCAGCCGGGTTGTCATGGACAGCGGCAGCTCCTCCCCAGTGAACATCCCAGGGCTACGGGATACAGGAGAGGGACAAAGCCAGCTCCAGGAGAGCAGCCACGGCCAGGCTGGCTGCTCCTGGCTGCTGCACTCAGCTGCCACCACCCCGAGGTGACGGTGGCCATGCTGTGGACAAACTGCAGCCACGCAGGACTCGCTGGTGGAACTCCCACTGCAGATAGAAATCAGCTGTGTGTTATTTGCTGACCTTTTTATTAAGGAGCTCCAGTCTAAACTCTCCCAGGTCGGGGGAAGTCCTGGAGAAGTTTTGCCAGCCCTGTGCATGGGAAGGGAAGGCAGTGCCCGGCTGGAGCTGGGGTAATTCCGTTATCACTTTGCAGAACAGCAGCAGAAGGGGTTGGTGCAGCTGAGCTCCCTCAGGACAGAGAGGCTCTGCTGACACAGCGAGGTGGTTCTGCTGCAGGGCAATACCTGCGGGAAGGCCCCGCCTCACCCTGCCCGTCCTGCAGAGCTGCAGCTCCAGCTGGGCCCCTTCGGTTTAATCCGAGCTGAAAAAGGAGATACTAACAGCGAGGCTGGGCTGTCCTGAGCAGGGTCTGCGCTTGATCCTCGTGGGTCAAACTCAGGATATTCATTCCATGAAGCAAGAGTGGATGGGGCTGTAGGAGCTGTTGCAGCCAGCACCCGACGCCAGCTCTGGGGCTCCTGTGCCAAGCACCAGGCAGCAGCTTCTGAGAGCCCTCAGCTGCTCCCAGGGCTTCCAGCAGGGCCAGGCTGGGAACAGCCACAGGGAAAATGATGGGAGAGCACAGAGTGGGAGGAGAGGAATAAATTCCCATCCCTGGAAGCGTCCAAGGCCAGGTTGGACAGGGCTTCGAGCAGCCTGGGTCTCTGAAGTCTCTTCCAACCCAGAGCAGTCTGTGATCCCATGGAGAGTCCAGCTTCAGCCAGGATCCCGGGCCATTGGGTTGCACAGTGCCAGTCCTGTCCTCCACACGCTGCCAAGTGAGTTCCCGTGCCAGATGCCCAGTTATGAGACAGCCACCACATCATTTCTACTATTATTTATTTTTTTAAATATTTTTGAAAAAATATAATTTTTTTACAATATTTTCAACTTAAACACTATTCACACTGAACACGTATGGCAGCTTAACCTACCCAAATATGAAGTTTAAGAAGCCAAAATTGTTCTAGCTTTATTAAAAGAAAAAAACCCCAAACAACCAAAAAACCAAAAAAAAAAACCCCAAAAAAGTCATTGTGCTGTAGACTATTGTGTAGTGATGATTAAACAAAGCAAGGGAAAAGCACCACTCAAATCACTAATGCTGGGGTTTGCCTGGTTAAATCCAGCTGTGGGGAAGTCGGATGCTAAGGGTTCCATAGGCAGTGCTATGTGGGATGCCTGTTCTTGGCAGGAACTGTGATGGATCTCACACCTCCCTGACCAGCACGAGAAGGGAAGGTTTCTAACATGATCACACACTGCAAAGGACAGGGAACTGCTTCCTCCCAATCGCCTGGATGTTAGTTCAGGAGCTGAGATCTACGACTCTGTACAGGTCTGTGAGATTTGGGTTAAGCTCACGCTGCTTCCCAGGATCATGATGTTTTGTAAGGGGGGAAATTAACATTAGTAACAACACTGATACCTCAAAGGAAAGTTAGCTAATTTGCATAACAATCAGATCTCCTCACTTTCACTTGGAAGTTAAGGCATTATCAGGTGCAAGCTAGCACCAGTTAACACATCTTTAGTTAAAACCAGACCATTCACCGCAAATTCCAAGTCCTGTTTAAAAAGTCAGAGTCTGCAGAAGGTTTTATTAAAGTGGTACTTTGTCTCAACTTGACTGGTGCTTCTTACCTCACTGCCTCCTTCACACAGAGCCAGGGCCCAATTATGTTTTCATTAAACTTTTGACAGATTTACTTAATAACAGTCTCAGCACTTTTATTGAGCATGCAAGACTAACAAAACTTTGGCAATGCATAAGTGTAACACAGTGACAAGAAGAGAGAGCTTTTACAATTAAATCTTCTAATACTGGCTTCACAGTGTGGAAATTGTGCTACATCCACCAAAAGAGGGCCCAGTCTACTCAAATGTTTAAGTACTTCACCCCAGGAACAAACTCCTTTGCGTTTGGATTCAGATTACTCTTGACCTGAGGAAGAGAAGAACAGAAATTGAGGTGAATATTTATTTTCAACTTCCATTTTCAAGCTGAAGACAATGAGAGGCAAAGGTTTATGCATTCAGAGTAACAATCAGGTATACAATAGGCTTCTGACACTTAGCAGCAATCTATAATCCCCAGAAAAGCCCATTCCTCTGTGCTACTCCCTGAGTTATCCAGCCTTCCTTAGCACCACCTGAAGTTTCAGCTGGATGAGGGCTCAGGGAATAAGCAGCAAACCACAGGCATGCACCAAACCCAGCAGCTTCCCCTCATGCTGAAATAGCCTTTTCTCAAGTTGAGCTGTTAAAACGTGCCATGAGGTTTTTAAATTTTGCTTATTTAAGCAAGAGGTGACTTGTTCCAGGAACTTCAGCCACTTCTGGGAATTTCTTGTGTATGAGCACTGTATTGATTTTTTTACATGTCTCTGTCTGTGACTCCCCTGTCCTGTCCCTTGGCAAGCTGCTGCTGCTCCATGCCCTGCAGTTCGAGGTGGGCACCAGCACCTTCAAAAGGAGCTCTTTATCACAAAGAAATGGAGGATTAGGCTTTTCTGATCTTCACTGAGGCTCAAACTGCTGCATGCAGCTGCTTCAGCTTGGGAAGGTCAGGGTCTGCATCTGAATCTCAGAGCAGCTGTGTGACAGGATGGTGTGGGGTCTGTGCTCTGTGCGAGGAACTGTGGGAAAGTCTATGAGGGAAAATAAGCACACACAGCCCTTTCCTTTGGGTTGAGCTCTGCACAGAAGTCACATGGCAAAAAGAGGGAAATGATCACAGTTTAGCTGCTTTCCCCTTCCCTAGAATTGCTCCAGAGATCTGCTGTGGTTCTCCCAATCCCAACCAGACCCTGGGACAGGGCTCAGACCAGCCCAACGTGTCAGTGCTGGCAGATGCCCAGTGACCCTTTCCCAGCCCTGGCTCCACTCAGTGCCCTTCTTTCATAACATCCCACCCACTCCTGGAGTTGTGCCATGGGAAAGGCTGCATGTGGGTATGAAGAAAGCCACCAAATAGGTCACTGGGCATCTGCCTTCATCCCATGAAGACACCTCCTTCCCACCTACCCTGCACAGCCAGGCAGGCTTTACCAGGCTCCTTCCTGCTGGAAAGAACTTTCTCTTACAATAAGCAGCAGTAAACCCCTGCCTTGCACAAAGACTTGAACTTTAGAAATAGAATGAGAAGCTGAGCTTACCACCAGATCCTCCAGCGGTGAGCTGTCACTGATAACAAGGTCATTGAACTGGTCCTGGATTTGATCCATTGTTTGTGGGAGATCACGGGCTGGAATAAACCATTCATGCTCCTCCTCCTCTTCCAGCATCTCCTGGAAACAACGCTCGATGAATTCTTCTTCCCACAACTCCTCTTCAATCTGTGCAATGAAAACAACCTGCTTCAGCAACAGATCTATTGTGAGCTCGAGGGGGGGGTTATTCCCAGGTGTGTGCACTCAGCTGACCGTCCCAGCTGTCCAGCAGCACCCCAGCCCAGCACCATGTCCATGCAGCAAGAAGGACATCAGTGCTTTGTCCAAGGGATTGGGGCTGCAGCTGAAAGGAAGAGGCAGGAAAACCCTCAAACCCCAGCTGTTTTGTTTGCAGCTTGTTACGACCTAAAGGAGAAGGAAAATGTAGGTCCCAAGCAAAAATTTCAGCTGTACCAACTAGTCTGGACTGAGCTCACTGCAAGCATGAGGAAGGGAGCTGTGCCAGCACACAGAGTCAGGAAACACTCCCCAGGAAAGTGTCGGGCAGGACTCCTGGGGAGAAAATAAACCCTGCCTGTCACCTGGAACAAGCAGCCTCTCCTTGCTGCCAGTGTGTGCTCACCCACTGTGCTCTCCTGGGGAACCCCACCTGATCCCAGCATCTGTGAGGAATGCAGCCCTGCTGTCCTGGGAGCAGGACAAACCAAGCCAGGCAGAACTGACACACAGTGCAGAGATTAAAGCAGTTTTCCTTGGTTGTTCAGTAAACAAGCTTTGGAGCAAGTTCATCTTTCAAATTTTCCATGTCCTGCATCAGAGTGTTTAAGAGAGGAAAGCAGGGAAACAGAAGCTGGTGTGAAGGACTTGCCCTGACACAAGGGAATGGAAAACTGATTCAGGACAGATTTAGAAGTTCACTCAGTGGAAGCTCAAACAAGTTTTCCCATCTACCCTTCTCTCTGAAATCAAACACCTCCTCAGTCCCGGAGTGGAAATTCAGTTACCACAAACACCAAATCAAAAACATTAACACCAGATTATCAGGACTGCTGCGCAATCTGGGTCCTTGCCCTTGGGGCAAACACACCCACGAGCTCACCTGGTGCTCTGGGGAACAGGGACTCATCCCCACATGCCCCGAGCCACCGCCCAGGCACTCCAGAGGCACTCCAGAGGCACGGAAGGCTGACTCAGTGATTCCCCCGAGCAGCACTCCAGTCTGGGTGGCACCTCAAGAAGACACTGCCTCCCTCCTGCTGTGGGCACGTGGACACACACTCCAGTTACACAGGGCTTGCCCAGCTCCAGGGGCTTGGTTACAGGCCTGTACCCCTACAGGTGCCTCCATGGCAGCTCCAGCAGTACCACATAACATTTAATTCCTCAAATAGCTGGAAATTAGGACTGCCTGCTTTTATTTTCCAGCTCCAGTTTAACTTGCTCAGGCTCCCAGAGGGCCGTGTCTGCGGCAGCAGGTGACCAGGCTGCCTCAAGTGTGTCTGTCTGAACAAGACCCTTCTCCCCTCACATTCCTACCTTTCCTCTGCTCTGACAATGGAATCTGTGCCTGAAAAATCATGGCACGACACAGCTCCTTCCCAGAGAACTACACTCCCTGTATGCTGTGGGACAGTTCCTGGGAGAAAAAAACACCAAACAGGAAACAATGCACAAGAGGGGAGAGAATGGAGGTGTTGTGAGCAAACCTGACTCTGAATGAGCTCAGAGCTGCTGGCACCCTGAGGATCCCATGCTGGCAGCTCAGCACCCAGCACAGCCACAGCTGCTGGAGCACAGGCAGCAGCTATGGAGAGCACAGAGCAAGCTGGGAATGGGAAAGGGGTGTGGAAAGAGGTGGGCTGTTCCCAGTCTCCAGAGCAGGAGAGAAAAGGGTGACAGAGGCAAGGCGGCAGAGGAAGGTAAGGCTTCCTTCCCACCTGAGAAGGGAGCTGTAAGAGTCAAGTATTAAAATGAGCAGCTGTCACCCAGCACCCTGGGGAGCAGCAGTGCTGTTCCCAAGGCAGGTGTGCACCTGGAATTCCCCAGCTCAGCACTGGGGCACAGCATGTCCACACACGAATGCCTCCAGGCCAGCCCTTCCCAAGTGCCACCTGTCAACTCTTTGTTCTCCCCTCCCTCCTGCAGAAGCAGGGAATTAATGGATGCATTAGAATGTGCTGCACTTCCTGTATTTTCCACCAGGACTACACAAGATCAACATTTAGTGCCAGAGCAAGGGAGACCTGTTTGTTCCCCAGGATTACTCCAGAGAGCCGATCTGGTACTTCAGCTCTGTCCCTTCAGCTGGGAAGTGACACAGGACAGATGGGCCACTGAAAGCACGGAATGACTTGCCTGCCTGTTAAACTCCTCCTCGTTCTCCATCCACATGTACTCAGCAAAGGGGTTGTCATCCTCGTGGGAGTGCCCGTTGATGATCACATCCTCGCTGATGATGCTGGGGCTGGTACTGCTGCGACTCGGGTCCTTCATGGCTGCCACTCCGATCCCAAACCTGCAACTGAGCAGGGCAGCAGTTAACACCTGCAGATTCCTCATTCCCTGCCCTGCACAAGCCCAGCCCAAGGGAATGGAGGCTGCACCTGCATATGGAGGCTCCAGGCAGCCTTGCCCTGACTGCAGCAGAGCTCTGAGATCACAACAAGGAACAGCATCACAAGCACCATTCCCATTGTGTGCGGATTCCAGGGACAAATTCATTTCCCAACCTGAACCTTCACCGAAGCCAAGCACCATGGCCAATGAAAAGTGACAGGAAAAAACAGGAAGCACACGTACTTGCCAGTAGGAAAATATTTAAACACTCAAAAGGAGAATTTGTTTTCCAAAGCACTTTTAAGTGTTGTGTGAGATGGCACGAGCCAGGTTTCACAGCCCTTTCCTGCTGGGAAACCTTGCAGGGAGCAGAAACCATGAGGAACTGACCCTGCACAGGGCCACCTGGAAATCTGTGTGTTCTGAGGTGACACAACATTGCTGCCCTTCTGTACCATGCCCAAATACACAGATCAACACTGGAAAAGCTCAGTATTTGTTGGATACTATTACTGGTAGTATCAATTTTCTTTAAACAGCATGCAAAATGAGACAATGCCTTAAAAAAACAAAAAGGACTTAAACAACCTGACCGAAAAATCCATGACTCAAATAAATTTGAATGTTTTTCTCATGTTAAAATTCACAAAGAAAGTTGCAGCAGCGAGTGAAAATATTTTTATTTTATTAACAAAACTTCATTGTCTGCGAAGTGATCAAAAAGTGACTTCTTCAGAGAGGAGGGTATCAAAATACAGCCTTGTTGCTACTAGAGTACAAGGGCTTATCATGCAGCACCTCACATTTTCTCTTTACATTCCAGTTGGTCCTGTTATCTAGGGAATTAATGCAAGTTTTGGTTCAAAACTCTTGATAATACCAGCTAAAAACCTGCCACATCTGAGTGACCAATTAAGAAAAGCACAAAGAAGAAGAAACCTGCCTGGCTTGCTCTGTTCCACAAATCCTTTGATTTGTTCCTCAATCAAAGGCAAACCCCAGCACGGAAGTCACTGCAGCTCCCTGGGAAGTGCCACAAACGGGAGCAGATGCCTGTATTCCACTGTGTATTCCACCGAGGGAAAACAGGTTCTTTTTGATGTTCTTTCAAAACAAACTTGCTGAGGATTACTGGCAACATTTACATAAAACAGGAAAGGACGTTGTGTTTAACACCCCAAATCAAGCTTGAAATTTCTTTAAGTCACTTCAGCTGTTCCCAAGCAAACACACGGGATGGAGTACAGGAAATAAAGCCTAAAAAACCTAATTTCTTCCCCTGCCCGCCCCCCTCCCGCCCCGTTTACTGGCATGTGTTTTCACCTTATCTTTTGTGGAGCTAATCTTGATATTATTATTTTCCTGAAAGTAACTGCCTCAGCAGTGAGGAACTCAAGCAGCTTCTACACAAAGGTGCCTGTACACAAGTCCAGAATGGCAAAAATAATTTTAAAAACCAACCCAAACCCAACAAACCAACCCTACTCGTTTGTGTAAACGCTTGGAAGGGTAATTTGTTGAATCACAGGCCAGCTTTCCCATTTCTGAAGCGTTCCCACCAGACAGGAGCTCCAGCTTTAGGAGGGAGGGAAGTCCAGCTTGGACCAAAGCAGCTTTGTCCACCTCTGCCCAAGGATGATGGGGATGATCTTCAAGAAGGACCCAGGCTCAGCCTGAATATTTGAAGTTTATCTGATGAAGCCCTCAGTCCATTCATGCCTTTCCCACAGGGAAACATGCCCACACTCACTTATCCTGCAGGAACACTGAGGAAGCCTCAGGCCCATCCCTCACTCACAGCACTCCTGATTTAATTTTCTGCAGCTTCCAAGAGAACAAATAAACCTTCCAGAATAAACAAACCTTCCCATTTCTCCCCTTCAAGACACACACCAGGTTTCTGTGCTCACGTGTGAGGGAGGACAAGCTCAGTCTCGTTTCACCAGTACTGGTACAACCTTTTCAATCGGGGAATTCTGAGGGGAAGAGCCAAATGCCACTTCAGTCTTGCAAAAAGTCCCAGTCTAAGCAGGCTGCTGCAGGACACAAGCCTCAGTGCCAGGCTACACTGCTGCTAGGAATAAAAATAACCCATTTTCCATCTGGGAGTAGGTGGGAAGCAGAGGAGTTCAAAGCTCCTCACTCTAGAAGAGGAAACTAACACTGGCAGTGCCAAGGAACAGAAAACAGGGAGAATTCTGCCATGGTGACACACTGTGAGGTTCTGACCCAAGTTCCTCTGGGATTTTGGTGTGGAGTGGGGGAAAAGAGACTAATAAAAATCAGGATTTGTATCTTTGGAATGATGACAGAAATAAAAAAATCCTCTAACATCAGATTTCAGTTAAGCCTGAGTTGTTTTCTGTATGCAGTGTGGAGATTGTTACTCCAGAACATCACTGAGGCCCATTAATTCACCCATTTCCCTGAATTTTGCTGCAGTTACAGCCATGAAGAGCCCTTGACCGACCATCATTAAAATTCAGAGCTTTGTGACTGAGGAGTCTGCATTTAAAACCCAGTCACGAAAGAAGATTATCCACTGCCTTCTCCGGAGGTGAGGTCAGGCCTAATTCCATGCAGCAACCACGGGTCCTTACCCTAACCCGCCACAGAAAAAAAAAGAGAATAATTAAGTAAAAAATTACGATATTTCCTTTAAGCACTTAAAAATAACATGGTTTTAGTGGGAGCTGCAGATTAAAGGAAGGTGTTTTAGAGCAGCTCAGCCAGAAGTCAGTGACTTGTTTATCTCCCGGTGATTCCTCCTGCGAGTCGGCAGCGCTGGCCCAGCTCCTCCTTATCTATGGAGATTAGCACCCGGCTCTTATCGACGGAGCTGATTATAACCGTCTAATAATTCCACTCGCCCAATAAACAGATTTCTTAATCAAATCCACGCGGGACGCCAGCGCTATCCGATACAAACGCCTCCGAGTGCTGCGCTGGAGGTTACCGAACGCAGCCGCCTCCCCCGCGCGGGGCTGAGGCGGAGGCTGTGGGAGCAGCGCCCCGGTGGGGACGGGGTCGCTCGGCGGCTGGTCGGACCCGCTCCGGGGCCGTGTTTCGCTAACAGCGGGGCCGTGTTTCGCTAACAGCGGGGCCGCCGCCAGGCGGTGATGTCGGTAACCCGGCTGCCCGCAACCCCGGGCCGCGCCGCTCGCTGCCCCGGCCCCGCTTTGTTCGGCACCGGCCGCCCCCGCAGGCCCCGGATGGCGCCGCAGACAATACCGAGGGGCGGCCCCGCCGCGGGGGGTGGAGGCCGCGGCCCGGCGCCGCCTCGGGGGAGGGGGCGGCGCCCTCGAGGCCCCGCGGCGGCGGCGGCGGTGCGTGCCCCGGACCATCCCCCGCCTCTCACCTGCGGTGCGCAGAGGAGCCGCCGCTCCGCCGTGACCCGCCCGGACCCCACCGGACCCACCGGCCCCGCTCCGCTCCGCCCGGTCCGCGCTCGGCCCGGCCCGCCCCGCTCCGCCACACACCGCCGGACCTGACGTCACTTCCGCCAACGCCGGGCCCCGCCCCCTCTCCCCCGGAAGCGGCGGCGGCAGGCGCGCGCCAGGCCGCAGCACCGGCAGAGGGGGGCGGCGCGCTGCACGCCGGGACGCGTAGTCTTTCCCCTCCACCCCTCCCGGCCCGCGGCATGCCGGGAGCTGTAGTCCCGCACGGCACCTGGCGGCCATTTCGCGCGGCGGCGCGGGGCACGCCGGGAAGCGCAGTTCGGCGGGGCGGCCGCCATCTTGTGGCAGCGGCGGTGAGGGGGCGGGGGCCGAGGACCCCCGGCGCTGCGAGGGATCGGCGAACGCCGCGGGGCTCTCGGAGGGGACGCGACCCATCCCCGTTAGCGGGCACCCCCCGAGAATCCCCCAGTGTGAGCCGGGAGGCGCAGAGCCCTCGCCTCACTGAGGGAGGAGATAATGGAACACGGGTGGAACAGCACTTCTGCTCACTACGAGGTGTTTCTGCACGGGTCGTGCATGTTAAGGCTCTGTATCAGGAAATGGAACACCACAGAGACTCTTTTTGAGTACGTGCCGAGGCTTCAGCCCCATTTACAAAACGGGTTCAAAAAGCCATTTTTATTCTCTTTGCTTCTCCTCTCCCTTTTCCTCCGGGGAAGGTGGGCATGCCTTTCCTGCCCTGCTGTGCCCTCACCGTGCCCATTCACAGCCTCACGGAGGCACAAAACCAGCCAAAATGTGGAGCCACAAACGCTCCCTGAGCCGGCCGGCCCAGCTGCAGCCACGCGTGGCACACAAGCGGCTGGAAATGCCCAAGTGCCTGTGCCTTCGTAGCGACTTCATCAGCCGCCATTACCAACTTGTCCCAGGGCTCCCCCACAGTCCATCAAACACCGTACAGTAATACCCCTGCAAGCATCAACCTTAGAAAAACAACACCATACTCTTGCTACTCTCATTTCACAATTTCCAACTCTACAAATCCAGCAGGATGTGGTTTTCTCATCCCCAAGAGGCCTCTCTTTCTACTCCATCCTCACAGCTGAAACTGGCGCCTGAAGCGCAGAGCCCAACACTTCACACTCAGCCTCGTGCTCTGGGATTTCCCTCACCGTTCACAGGGCAGTTATTCCCAAATAAGCAGCCCACGAGACCAGCGTGTGTGTCTGCAATCCGTCCTCAAGATCAGTTTTTTCTGGCACATTTTCCTCAGAAATTACCCTAAGGGCTCTATTCTCCCTAAGCTCTGCATGGGAACAGAAGACACTTTGCAGAAGCAGTGGGTTTGATTTAACTTCTGAGGTGTAAAAGCATCCTGACACTTACAATCACTCACACCTGGGAATGCTTTATGTTTAAACACTAAACATGATGGAAACAGGTAAACACATGTTTACCTGTTCACAGGTCAGCACTCACACAAGTTACAAGATCAGCACAGGTATTAGCTAACAAAAGGCTACTTTAAAAACTGAATGTAGTATTTTGATACATTCATCTTAAATGCACATTGTAAGGAAACATAAAAGACCTATGAAATAAATGATCTGCCAGCCCCTGAGAGAAGGGGTGCCTGGTCCGTAGCCACGGCAGAGGGACTCGACAGCCTCTGGGTGACAGATGAGTGACAAATGCCACCTAACTGGGGCTCCGAGCCCATCCTTGACTTAGTTCTGCTTTAAGTGCAGAGCTGCTGGTGCCTGTGATTTCTTCCAGGGGCCTCAAGACTTTAAGATTCTATAGGTGCCTGACATTTAATCCATTTCCTACAAACCCAAACATCACTTTGCATACTAATGATGTCGTGTGCACAGAGCAGTAACTGCACTCTGTACAGGGATGAGTCACTGCATAGTAAAACTTTTAATTTGGATGTGCTGTTTCAACAAACCCTGCACTGGAGCTGCTCCTCAGCACTTCTCCCCTCTCCAGGCCCCTCACAGAACCTGCTGCCCTCGCTGGAGGTGGCTCAAGCTCTGTGAGGGACTGCAGCCCCTGGGGTGAGGGTGCAACACAAAGTCACAGCTGGAAAAACAAGTTCTAGAGACTTGACTTGCACACAACACGAAGTCCTGTGTCTGCTGGGTGTGTCTGCTTAAGGAAGGACATTTTAACTTCATCAACACTCAGCCTCCTGCATGCCAAACCCCTTCTGAGTCCCAGATCCTCCCTGGTGGAGGCTCAGGCTGGAAGAATGGGCCCCAGTCTGTTTTGTCTGCATGAAAGGGATGTGGCTTCAGCCTTGATGAGAACACCCCGAAACTCCAGAAATAAAAGCGTCAGCAGAATTTACCTACCAGGGTTTTAGCAAGTGATATTTTAATCTGTTTGGAAAGGCAAGAGGGTTTAGGGAAGAGAAAGAAGAGTTATGCAGGAAGCTGCTGAAGCAAAGGTGTTAAAAACATGCACATTTTAAAAAGAGCTCAAGTTTTGGTGTGGTGACGTGACACAGGATAAGGAGTTCAGCAGACACACTGGTTAACATGCCAAACATCTATAACAAATCACTGTGGTCTAGCTTTGTTTATTGGGAATCACTTTAGTAACCTGAAGTCACAAATAAGCAGTAAATAACAAAAACTACAGATAAACACAGGTTACACATGCAAATTCCTGTTCACATCTCACATGTGCAGGTACATTAAGTGCACAGTTCTAAAGAGTCTTGACAAAACCAAGTTTTAACAAAAAATGGTGTTAAAATGCAGGTATGAAAACCTCCATGTGAAGAATATAAAGATACCTTTGTCCCCTTTAGGACTCCAATGCTGCTTTTGATATACCAGAGATGTACGACAGCGACGAGATTCAAGTAAAAGCAGGAAGAGCTCAAGGAAATAATACTGGTCAGAGAATGGGCATTTACTTCTCACTAAAAATACACAGAATAGCTGAATAGGAAAGTCTAGCAAGAGCTTAGGAAAAAAAAAAATCACAAAGTTGTAAAGCTGACTAATCACCAATTTTCCTATTTGCTATAGATAACAGCAGTGACATTAAAAGAAACTGCAATTCAACATTTAAAAATGCAACTTACATTTAACGACTTTTCCAAAGTGAAATGCAATGACAGCCTTACACTAAAAATGAAACAGCTGCTAGGCTCAGACCAAAATACGGAATGTTCTAGATAAAATAAAAATACAGTATTACTTTTCATTTTTTATTCAGAGTGGAATTGAAAGACAATTTCTGAAGCTTGAAAGTAGTAAGTTCCATTTAAACGCAGTTTTCTTCTCATAGACGAGCTTTCCACAAGGGTGCAAGATTTCTTTTTCTGTAATAGCTTGAAGTGTCAAATGAAAAGTTGTTGCCATTCTCACATTAAGAACAAACTGTTGTCATTAACTTAACTGCATATGCTTTTTGCTACAACATTTAACACATGAACAGACCTATAATGCCTACTGTATCTCACTAAAACAAAAAAGAATACAGTATTTCCATCTACTACTTGTACTGCTTTTAAAAAAGATTAACATTAAAAACAAAGCCACCTTTTCCTTACATCCTTCCTTCTTTTTAACCTTCTTTCTTTTGTCTGAAGTCTTCTGCCATTTTATCCAGAATTTTCTGTTGAAAGAAAGCAGTTACACTGGGGATATATTTAAAGAGTTTCTCACAGGCACGACATAAAGAAGGGAAACATAAATCTCATTTTCAAGTTTAAAATCTGTGAGCATCAATTGCAATTGAAAGGTTGTAACTAACAAGGCTGGCACTTCTCCCTGCCCTGGAGTGGAGCTCTCCTTGGCAAGCCAAGGGAATTCCTTGCCCTTTTGTCATGGACTTGTGACATGACCGAGCCACTTACCTGGGAGGAATCTGCCCTCTACAGAGGCACGGACACAGCATCTCCCCTCCCCGGAGAAGGGTTAATTTGGAAGTCTGAGGAATTTGGTACCACTTTGATGACATTTGGCAGCAACATCAATTCACCTGTTTCATTTTCCCAGCTCTCCAAGCAAAGGAGACTTCCATCTCCAAGCAAGTGCCACTGTGAAACAGAAGCTGCATTCCCCCTTTCCTCCCCAATTCCAAACCCCACCAGAGTCACACAATCACTCACAAGCAGCTCAATGATCATTTTTGCCATGGAAAAAGCAAAGCAAATCATGTTTCATTCATGTAATAATCCTCAAAAATTGGCATTTCCCCCCCCCCCATCTTTTTACATCAAGGCTTTAATGTCCCATAAGCAGGTACCTCAATGAAAAAAAAAAAGAAAAAAAAAGAAAAAAGAAAAAAAACCACTATGGTGATGGATGATGTGGATTTTCTTCCTACAAGATCCTGCATGGGAACTGATTTTCTGATCTACTCCTTCACTGTGTTGTTTGATGACAATTTTTGTGCCATCTGCCTTCCTGGGCCCTCTGTTTATTTAGGGGTTCCCTGTTACTGCAAGACGGCAAATGTTTGAATTATGAGGTGCCACATTCCCCTTCTCTGTGGAGCCCCTGGGGTTTGCTTTCAGCTCAGGGATCAACTGCCCTGAAATGCATTAATGTGACACTGTAGGACTGTCAGAATTCCTTTGGGATTGCCCTTTCCTCGAGGTCATATTTGCAGCTCACAGTATGAAGTTACAGCAGCAGCATTGTCACTCATGCCATGCAATCATGTGATACCTCATCCAGTTAGAAAACGGAAAAAGTGCTCACAAAATCAGAAGTTGCAAAGGTTTTTGCTTTTGTAAATATATAAAAACTTCATCTTAAGCTTTGTTGACTGGTTGAAAACACTCTCAAAGGGACAACCGGAAGGGATCTGGGCCATCTGTATTTACTCTGCATCACTACTTCGAAGCCTGGCCTTATTCCAATTGGAATTCCCTCTTTAATCCAAATTTACAAGATAAAAAATGCTGGAGCCACTCTTTAAATTGTGTATTCTGCATATTGTTTTCACAAAATGAAGTTTTGGAGAGGTCTGTCTAGAGTTAAAAGTTACTGAATAAGCCAATTTCCACTGCCTGAAAGGTATTTTTATTCTCAGTCCGGTCTCGTTGAGCTCTATTCCCCAGAAAGAATCAAGCCATTTAAAATGAACAAGTTTTTGCCTTACCTTCAACTTTTGATAATGAGGAAGGCTGCTGCAATGGGTCTTTTTTGCAACATCTTCATTTGTGTAGAACAGGGAACACAATTTGCAATAAAACCCTGTTTTGGGTACCACATAATTCACACCTAGAGGAGTAAACACCACAAAATAAACTAAGAGATCTACTCTACATCATTTCTTTTAATGTCATACGTCATTTCAGCTAAATCTTAAAACCATAATTCACTTTACATTAAAAGCTGCTTTATCTTTAAAAGTCTCTGTTTTAGTTTAGTCAACCAGGGGCCTAGTAGTAACTAAATATGTGCAGGCTTTTTTTTTTAATTTAGAAATTAACCTTTCAGATTAAGGGTCTGTTTTATTGGGTCCTTCAAGAACTCACAACGTTTTGTAATCAGTTTTGGAGTATTTAATATGACTTTGAACTATTACCCCTGTTGTGCTTTGTGCTAGCAATTGAATTTGTGCTGCTAAAAGATACCTCTGTCAATTTCTGCCTAAGGAAAGGGTTATGAAAAATGCTATGAAAATAAGGGAAAAAGGAAGAAAATACTGGGTTTAGGGCAGGAGTGAAAAAGGGGGAGGAGAGGAAAGCCCTAAAATGAAAGGCTATGGGGCAATGTATTGCCAAAATTAAAAGTCAGATGAAATGAGAAATGCTACTGCAACGCACAGAGACACTTTGGAAAAGAAATGGAAGCAGTCTTACCAACAGGAATGTTTGGCTGGTACGGCCCAATCCTAAACTCATCTGGAACAAGAGGTTTCTCCAGAACACTCTTTGTTTCCTGCTCGCCCTGGGGGTCTGCGTTTTCCTGGGTGTTTTTCTCAGTATCCTGTGCTGTTGCAGCATCAGAAGCTTCAACACTTTCAGCCTTGGCATTCTCTTCGCTTTTCGTTCCGTTTTCTAGCGTTTCACCCTCCTGCTCTGGCTCCTCAATCTTGTCCACCTTGATCTCTGCCAAGCTGTCTTCGCTCTTGCCCGCAGCCTTGGCCGCCAGCCCGGACTTGCGGAGCTTCTGGTGGTCGGAGTCCTCCTCGTCGCCGACCTCGTCCAGGGTGACGAAGCCCTCCATGCTGCGCGGGAAGCCACCCACATAGCGCTGCGGGGACAACGGGGCCGTGTCAGCTCAGCCCGAGCGCTCCCCTCAAACCCTCCTGAGCTTCACAGCACAAATATGTTCTCCAAACCCCTCCTGCAAGAGCCGCCTCGCTCGCTCAAACTGTTACTCAAGGTTAAAGCAGCTCTTTTTGTTCCCCACTGGCCCAGAATCAAGGATTCCCTTTCACAATGATTTTTTTGCATCAGGAGTGGTCACTGTTTCACCACAGCAACATAATTTCAACTTAAGAATGGAGCCAAAACCATTTAAATTCTCAAGATGAAAGTTCTTTTAACATGAGTACCTTAAGTGATTTGGAGTGCACAAATTTTATTTTTATTTCAGAGTCCTGTAAGATCCTTGAATTCATGGCCTGAATAGAAGGCAAAACCTTACCAGAAGTATTCTGCCCCACTAATGGTATGAACGTTCATTAAAAAGAATGAAAAGTTCTTTTCAACCAGCAGAAAGCTTAGAGCATCCACATTAAAACAACCACTAAAACACAAACAAAACCCAACCCAAACCCACCAACCACCCAAACTGTGAAGGCCTCTCAAAATTCAGATTTCATTAGAAGCAGGACTGTCTAATTTCTGAATTTTTGGAAATGCTCCTGCTGATTTGGAGATATCACTATTCCACATACTTAACGGCATCTCTGAGTAGGACTGAGGCAGCATTAGATTTGTGAATCTGGGTCTTCAAGGAATGAAGTTTGGCTCTGAAGCAGTTTCTCACAGCCAATGCCCACATACTAATAAGGAACACTAAGAAAACTGGGAAATGCCTTTGCATGGTCAGTATCCATCTCAGCAACACTAACCAGGTTCCTGACAAAGATCCCCCAAAACTGAGATCCATGCACATCTCATTAATTAATTAGGAACATGCCTTTCTTGCAAAACAACATTCCAAGTCAACAAATCACTGAAACTTTGCAAACTACTTCACAGAACTGAGTATGATTAACAAAGCAGGTAGGACATAAAACCCATGGGAGTGTGGGATGATGTGGTGAGAAAAAGGGAAATCACACCAAGTAGCCTGTGACTGGAAACATCTTGAAACCAATTCTTGTCTTTCTCCAGTGGGAAAGGGGCCCTGGCTAACTGCAGATGGCCCTCCCTGCCCCTCAGAGTAAGGTGTACATCCAATTCTGTCCAAGCCCAGATTAGCCTCAAGCCCCCGGTACATTATTTTTTGAACATCATTTCGAGGCTCAAGAGTAACTACAGTCAGCTTGCTGACAAACTGCTCGGGAGAACACAGCTCCTGGCTAAGTATTAGTCAAAAAAAGGGTGAAGAAAAGAGCAAGCAAATCCCCAGCAAGCAACAAGGCTAGAAGCCCACAAATTAAAGCTTCTGTCAAAAGACAATCAAGGATTTTTAAATGAATCCATGTGCAAGTTACATCCAGTGACATCTTCCATTTTCTTCACAGGAACTTTAACACCTGTTTCTCTCCAGACAGGTTTTAAAGACCCACAGAGGAAGGTATGCAACAGAATGTACATGGTGTGCTACCTAAGTTAGACTGGGCTTCCCCCATCTCACTGTGTGAGTTACCTTTTTAAGCTTTTTCTTGGCTGCTGGAGTGGCTGCAACATTCCCCTCAGTTTTTACAGTTGCATCATCAGGTGTGTCCTTTTTTTCCTCAGTAGCCACATCAGCTAAATTGGCAACATCCGCATCCTCTCCTGCTGAGCTGCCACTTTCCAACAGTGCTGCTGCCTCCTCCTCATCCACCAGCAGCTCATCTTCAGACTCCAGGAGTAAACTGGGCTCATCTTGCTCTGTCTGTTCCCCACTTTTGGCACTTGAGGGCTCAGCAGCATCCTCCTGTTTCTCCTCTTTCACCTTTTCTTCTGCATTGCCACTTTCAGGTTTCTGAGCAGGTTCTGTTTTGGACTTCTTATCACTGGGAGAATCTTTGCTGTCTGGGGAATATGTTCTCTTTCTGTAAAGAACAAAGAACACTGCTGCTTGTAAACCCGGAGAGAGCCCAGACATTACTAAAGAAAAAAGATCATATTTCTTTAGACAAGCCTGGAAACTATTGTGTTTCAGTTCAGAAAATGGAAGGCTGAGGGAAACCCTGAAGGACATAATTCTTCAAACATACAAAAGGCTGCTCCAAGGAGAAATTATCCTTACAAGACAGGACAACCGCTTGTGGGTTTAAATTGCAGGAAGGCAAGGCTAATTAGGGACTGCAAAGGATTTCCTGAGGAGCCTGAAGAGGCTTTGAAAGCTCCATCATTAGAGGAAGAGGGTGGGTAGTATATTTGAAACAGTTAATCTCTGGGCACAACCACCAACCATTTGATCTCAAAGCTTGCCTGACTCTTGTATTGTTTCTATACTCTGAATAAGGTATTTTCATATTTTTGTTAAACAACATCATGCTTTAACAACAGGAAATTACCTGGTTTTATCCTTTTTCAGCAGTTCAACTCCTTTGTTGGGAATCTAAAATAAAAAAATCTGTGAGTCACAGCAGACTATGATTTACCAACTGCTACATTAATTCAGACCAGAATCCAACCCAGCCAAGTGCTTCCAGCTACATAAACCCCCAGGAACTCTGTCCATGCCACCCATCAACTGATCAGTAAACCTTTATTTCATGTCAGACAGGACCAGACCAACCTAGAAATCCCCTGCCTTTATTCAGAGGAATTATTCAATACAAAACAAATGGGATATCCTGCTCCAGAAAATTCACAGGTAATTCCTGGTTTGTTTATGAACCAACAGCATGTAGTGCAGGCACTGGCACAGATCAGTCCTAAGCTGTCCTTTTCTCCATCGTTAGTGGAAAACATTTAGCAGACTCCCATCACTTCACCTGTTTATGAATTACTGAACAGGAAATGTCACTTGTATTCAAGTGATTCAATCTATTCAAATTGCCACTAAGTGCTCATTTTGCTGCACTAGCATGTGCAACAGTAAGATTTGTTCATGCTCCACAACAAAGCTGATGTTTCTTGGAGACAGCCTGACAGTTGAGATTTCTCCTGCTTTTATTATCACAGAATATTCTGAGCTGGAAGGGACCTGTAAGGATCATCAAGTCCAGCTCTTCAGTGAATGGCCCAAAAGGGTGGAACCCAGAGCCTTGGCAGTATCAGCACCATGCTCTGACCAGCTGACCTCCTCTCAGTTTTCTACCTACTGTCCCAGTCTGATGAAGAAACACCTACAATTGCATGAATATTACCCTGGTGTTATGTAAAAAACTCCCTTTAGTCAGCCTTTCCCTCTATATCAGCTGCAAAGGCAGAGGTGCAGTTCTGATACATTTTAAGTTTTCACAAACCTTCTTTATTTTTATAGATTAAGGGAAAAAAAAAGGATCCCACATTAGAGAATGTTCTAAACGGAGTAATTTTAATTAAAATCTACATAATTTACTCTAAAATGTGAATTATAGTAACTGTTTGGGTTTTGTTTAATCTGAATGAATAGCCTTTAACTTGTCCTCATAACACCACACTCGTGCCAAGTAACTGCACTTGAGGAGCCAGAAATATTAAAGCCAACTGTTCAATTTTACATGCAACACTGAGTTTTCAATAAGAAATAGCTGTCATCTATTTCCCTCTACTTCTTCAGCTACAATTAAAAAACTCCTTACCCTTAACACCAGTTTCTTGTACTTTTCAGATAAATCCACTTTCACACATCTGCCTTGGAACCAAAGTGCTTTGTTGGCACAATGCTCAACCATGGCCAAAGCATCTTCTCTGGTCTCCATCTCAATAAAGGCCTGAAAAGATTAAAACACACATTAAAAAGACTCTGAAACACACAACGCTTTCCCAGGCAAAGTGATTTAACTTAAAACAAAGCATTTCCAAATACTGAAACAAAACTACGAGGTTCAATTACATCCATCCTCACCAAACACTTTAACATTTACCCAAGTGCTCTGCAAACCCCAGCTTTCCCATTCAGAACATCTGTTCCAGGGACAGTTCTGAAATTTAACAGGCATTGGAATAATCTGCCAAAAAAGTCACCATCAAGTAAAATATGATATAAATAAAAAAGTATCAGGACAACAAAACTCTTATTTATTATTTATGTACCGGGGAATTTCAGGGGACCTGTGCAACTACCTCAGTATTTCATTTTTGGTTTTTGACAGAAGGCTGAAACAGAAAGGCAGCAACTGCTGCTCCTCCAGCTTTGTGAGGAGATCTCATGAGGTTGCTGAATGAGCTTTAAACAAACACATCTGGGTTGGAGTATCCCTGCCAAAAAACTGAAAGCTGTTTCAGCAGCCAACTTAGACAGCAAAGGGATTTTGTTTTTCCAGTGAAGTAAGGTCAGGGAGGACTTCCTAGGGGGTCACACAATAGTTTAGTAATTTTTCACTTCTCAAGTGTGGCATTAGGGGATTCAGACACCCACCTCTTTGTAAAAGCAGTGGAACTTCCTTTTTTAACTCAAGGGAGCAATGAACTGGGACAGTAAAGCTTAAAAAAATTTAGAGCTAAATAGTTTAAAGTCCTGTATATTTCTAGAAATCTTGTCCATGCACATCCAAAGCATTTCACTATACACATGCAATGGTCGGTCTTCAAACCTTTCTCTTCCAAGCTAGAAAAGCACAGGACCGCTTTTGTTTAGTTTTGAAGAATGAAAAATAAAGGGTAGTGGAATATATTTATATTTCATAGGAAATGGTTTTTCAGCCCTAAGAAAATAATCCCAAGGCTCCATGGAATCTGCATAATCAAATAATTAAACCTCCATGCTAAAATACCTTTTTTTCTGTTTTAAAATCAGCTCATATTCCAGGGACACAGGAAGCATCAAGGAAGCTTCACAGGAAGCTCCAAGGCAAACTCCCAACCTAGACAGACCCCGGATCATTTCCAAACTTGTGCCAGAGCACAAAGTCCACGCGTGCCCCAGCTGAAGGTGTAATTTCTTCCCATTTAAAACCCCCTTGAAGCCCTGCCCCAGGGGCTCCCCTGCAGTCACCTGGCTTTTCATTCTCATGAGGATGTAGTTCTTGATCTTCCCGTAGGGCTCAGCCAGTTTGAGCACAGCATTGTCAGAGTAGCCCGAGTGGGGCAAGTTGCTCAGGTGGATCACACGACCAAGCTCTGGTTTTGGTGGCTCAGTCTTTTGGTCAGGCTTACCCTCAGGTTTCTAAGATGAAAAGGGAAAAACATTTTTTAAGACCTATATATAAAATATACATGGGTGACTGTCCCTTGATTAAATCTGATGCACTGGAAAGTACAGAAATTAGGAATAACTTTACTGCAGCAGCCTCGTAACACTGACTACCCCAGATTAAAATAAGGCAATGCTAAAAAAAGCAGAAGTGTTTTACCTTTATTCTCTTGTATTTCTGTGACAAGTGGACTCTGACTGGTTTACCAAACACCAGGGCAGGTGTTGTTGAATAATACTCCACTGCAGCCTGGGCATCTTCAGTGGTTGACATTTCAATAAATGCCTAAAATCATACAAAATCAAATTAAGTGCTGCTCTTTCAGGAATCTAGTTTTGTTTAAATTTTCAAGCTCTTCCATTCTTCCTTTTAAAAAGAACTGCATCAGAAATGAAAACTGCTTTTTGGTTACAATGTGAACTGACCTGCAGAACTTGGCAGAAACTTTATTTAGGTGCCCAAACAGAACTAGAACTATTTTTTTGTTTACATTCCACCTAGATTTGGATTCAAAACATTCAATTGCTTCCTGCTTTTTCCACTTCAATGGTATTGCTTTTTTCACACTACAAAATAAGACACACTCCATAATACAAACTAAAATCAATTAAGTTTTCAGATAGTTTTCAAACAAGAGCAGAATGTGGTGGTGTTGAGAAAGCAATGAACAACCAACCAGGAGGATTTTTCAACATTTAAGTGAAAAATGCAGTAGTGCAGCATTTCTGGAAAAACACTCTTCCTTTCCCACATGTCCCTGATGACAAATGTGGCATCTCACTGGGTGGCTGAGCAAGTCCTTTTCAAAAGCAAAGCTCAGACAGTGACATGAAGCCCACCAGAGACACCAGCCAGCCCCACCAGCAGTGCCCTGGGACCCAACCTTACCTCATTGATTTTGTTTAGAATCAGGTGATTTGTGATTATCCCAAAGGGCTCAACGAGCTGAAGCAGCTGATATCTCAAGTTTTTTCCCCTCTGGAAATCCATGATGTGCACAACTCTGCTTGTTTCCTGTTGAAGACAAAGCATGTGCACACAACATGAAAAAACCTGAGTACCAGCAAACCCAAAGTCTGCCAAGGCTCTGCTCTACTGGTGTAACTGTTTAATTCTTTTAAAACTATTTTTATCTATCTTCACTAGTGACCACAACAAGATGCACCCAGAAAAGGCACAGAATTTCTACGGATTTCCAGAGCAAGATGAGTGCCATGCCAAAGCTGCCTTTCCTTAAGTTCACTTCCCACAGCTTCATCATGAAGAGAATGTTCAAAGAAGTTCTGTACAGTTTTGGAATAAATATTTTGTGGAATACTCAACACAACAAACTCCCAGTCTCATGCCAAAGCTTCAGTACTTCCATGCAAATTCCAAAATCTCACTTCTAAAGACAATCAATTCATTAAACAAACAAACAAAATCCACACCTTAAGAAAACACAGAAAAATTATACAACAAAAATGTGAGTTAAAAGAAGAATTTCAATACTAACCACTCTGCCCTTCTGCATGTGTCTGGGTCCTTGCATATTTCCATTTCCAGCTCCTTTAAGAAATTTAAAGAATGAACAAGCTTAGTTCAACCTCTAAGACTGGGATTAATGTGTCTCATGATGAGTTCTTAAAAGATATGTCACTTGTAATAGCAGAGTGAGATCAAATTTTAAAAACGAATTATTTCATTGCACTCTAAAAAAAGGTTTCAATTTATTTCAGAACTCTTAACTTAGGGTCCTCATCCCTGCTCCTTTTCTTCACTCTAAATTAGAGTAAGAGCTGCGTTTATTGCTGTTCAGGAACAGCAGAGAGTAAGTACAACCCACTGGAAAAAAAAATCACCTGTTTTAAACAAGATTTGCCAGAGGAAAACTTCTCTGTTCACAAAGGATGTGAAATATCTTTATTTAAGTCACTCTTTATACAATTGAGGATTTAGGTTCTAAAACACCACCAATTCAATTACAATACCCATTGAAAAAACCCAAAAACCAAACACAAACAAAACCCCTCTCAAATAGTTTGGCCTATAGTGAAATCTGAGATATTTTGAAAAATTAACAGTGTTATTTTAATGTAATAAAGTATGAATGCATCTATAATCTAGAAAGCATCCAAAATGCTTGTACTGAGTCAGGATATCCAGCTAAATTAATTAGTTTTGCTATGTTGGTAATTTGAACTATCTAAAAGGTAGGAACCAAAAGCATCAGGCAAGAATCTGATTCTTAGCCTCCTTTCCTGAGAGGAAGAGGCTTGCATCATCCATCTTTCCACTTCTATTCCCATTTATTTCTCGATTTCACTTGAAAATAAGGGGGAAAAACACTTAGGACACTGAATTCTTACCAGAAAACTGCACCAACATGTAGCTACTCAGAAGACAGATAGAAAAATCTCCTACATAGGAAAAAAAAATCCAAGTGCTCAACACATGTAGATTAATCTCAGTTAAAAATCACCAGCCAGAGGGAGCTGGCAGCTGGCAAAAAGGTGAAGTGTGGGAACTCAGTACCAGTCTTTAGTCCCACCACTGCCAAAGTATTTCAGTTCTCGTGCTGAGAAAAGCATTCTCCTTTGTTCTTTTAAAACACTGGTAACAAATCAAAAGAAGAGTAAAAAAAAAACCCAAAAAACCTATCAAGAAACTAAGCTTGGTGAAGGTAGGTGCCTGCTGAGGTTACCTCTGGGCCCAACAGGAGGTCCTCCAAGGTGGAATGGAGGTGGTGGTGGTCCCAGAATTCCCGGTGCAGGGTTTGTAGATTGCTGCAACATAAAGGGATCACCCCTAGAAAGAGGAGAAAACACAGTGTCATTTTAAGGCAAGAAACTGTGTAGCTTTAACTCACAAAACACCCTAATTTCAGCAGAGCTTCTATGCAGACAGCTCAGGCTACTTCTGCTGCCCTTCAGCTGGAAAACAAAGGGAGGAATCCATCTGAACCAAAGGAAGTGTGCTGTTTCACATAAAATGTTAGGAACTCCCTCTGCTTCAAATGAACAATTACAAATACTTCAAAAGGAATTACTACTTACATTCCATGTCCTGAATCACTGTCAGGATTCCATTCTGGGTATCTTAAAAGAAACAAAATTAAAAGACAGTGTAAGTAACACGAAATCTCCCTTAGCTGTGTAACACAAGCAGCGATACCTGGAGGTGTAAGACAGCTGCAGCAACACTCCAGGCCCACTGCCAGAGCCATGAGCAGCACTGACAGAAATGCTGCTCTTCAGGGCAAACTCCCTACTCTGTTTGCAGAAATGGTGGTTTTACAACAAAAATGTACAAGTTGGTATCAGTAACTACAAATACAACAGAGTCTCAACTGCTAAGTTCCAGCTGTTACATATACATCAGTAGGATTCCAAAGCTATGAACCAGGATCCCCTTTTGTCCTGAAGATGCTCCAAGTTGCTGTTATTCCCTAGAAGGCACAGTAAGTTTTCTAAACTTCCTCTGTGTAACAGTTATTTAGAATCAGGGAACATCCTGAGCTGGAAAGGACCCACAAGGATCACCCAGTCCAACTCCTGGCCGTGCACAGGACACCCAAGCATGGCAGGCTGAGCCCTCCTCCCCAGTTACTGTACTTCCAGTTCATACATTTCGAGCAGCAGCTGACAGCGGCGGCTGTGAGTCGCTCCATTGATGTGATGGTTCCACTCCTGCAGCAAAGTAAACAAGGCACAATTAGCAGCCACACAGGGGAGTCCTTCCCACAGAGCCATGGCCTACAGCAGTGTCTTCTCTGCTAAGCTGGAGTTTTGCAGATCCATAGAGAATGGAATCTGTTGGTGGTGCTTGGAGGAGACACTGACACTGGACCTACCTCTTCCCTGCTAACCTGGCTGAAAAGGTGTCTGATGGGAACAGGGCTGCTCCTGCCTCAGAGTGCAAAGCTCCCTGGAAAACTCCAGCCCAGGCACAGAGGGCCATGGCAGCCTTTGGAACTGAAGGCTGTTTGTATGTCTCCAGGCATTGCAGAATTTCCTCTACTCTGCTTCATTCCTCAGTTTTCTACGGATTAATATGAAGTAAACACTCCAATTTTAGAACCATAAAGAGGCCAAGAAATTGCACGGAATTCAGAAAGGAAAGACTAAAAGAAACCTAAGTGCATAGCTAGGACAAACTACAAGTATACAGGTGAAACATAAAATATATGACCACTCGAGGAGGGGAATAATAAATGAAAAAAGCAGATCTAATCCAAGATGGTACAAAGGAGAAATAATGAAATCGAACCAAATCATCCAGGTAAAACTTCTCCTGGTTCTGGTTTTAGCACTAGAAAGGAATGAGGGATTTCTACTTTTTCTCTGCAGACCGTTTTAACTACAAAGGGAGTTACTTATTTTAGTGCCTCATCTCTGTATCTTCATTTTCTTACAAGTAAGAGCACAAATCTGTGCTGTATTCACATTTGTGAAGTGACAGAAGCTCTGGAGTTTCCCTGCTGCACATCTGGGAGCCACAGCCTGACCTTCACTCTGCTGCTCCTCAGGGAAGAAAAGCACCAGCAGAGATAAACGGGGGGGAGAGTCATTCAAGAACCTTGGGGCTGAAGGTTTTCTCCAACTGAAGGTTTTTTTCTACCAGCCACGTTTTCAACTATGAACACAAAGTGCACTGGCAACTGTGGCTCTTCTTCAGCACCCACAAAGGATTTCTGCCTAATCCCTTATTTTTCCAGATTTTTGGTCCCTGCCACACTACAGCCATTCTGGATACAATGAGACATTCCCAAGGCTCACTGTAGCATTCCCATATGCTAAATGCCTACCCTGCACTTCCTACAAAGGAAAAAAATCTCAATTTGAAGTCTCTCAAAGTACTACAATATTACTCCATGATGCTCCTGACATGGAACAAGATGAAGTCATCCCTTTTATCAAGATGTAAAATGAGAGCACCACTTTTTCTTGTTAACTGCACAAGATGTAGGCTCTGCAACTATAAATAGGCTGGCAATTAGGATGAAAAATACCCACCAGAAAAAAAAAAAAGTCTATGAACCATTCAATATGAAGTTTGTTCAGTTCAACACCTGCTAACATTACACTCTAGAAAACAGTGCTTTAAACCCCAAATCCCTCTAAATTTGGGGGCACAGTCAGTAAAGCCTCAGTGGCTAGTTCAACCAACCATAACATGCTTTCAATCTGTCTCAACACAAAACTGATGTAGAAGTTATCTGCAAACTACAGGCAAAATTCAGGAGATTTAATTCTCATTCAAATGCTTCTCAATTGGCAAAAAGAGGGATGTGATTGTAACTTCAGATTTTTCTCCTCCAGGGAACAATGGTAGCTCATCTACATTAATTTTTTAATTACAAAATTCTTAATCTGGATTCTCTTTGCTGCCTGCACCCATTTGGAAGCATCCCTTCCCCAGGGTTTTGGGGCACCAGATTATTTGCATTTACAGGAACTCATTGACACAAAGGCCCCAAGTTAAGCAAGAGAAAACCTGAACTGAGTTTCTGAAAACCCAGATTCCCCTTTGGCTCGGTCGATGCAGGCCAGAGGACACGCTGTTCCTCAGAAAATGAGGCCACACTTGAGCACCTAATTTTAGCCAGCCCTCTGCCAAGGCCACAGCCAGGTTCTCCCTCTGAGATGTACCAGGTTCAAGCGTTTCACCTCCAAATTCATCTGCTCGGGTTGCATCAGCCTTTGTCTCTGGCAGGAAAACAATCCCTCCACATCTAACACCTCACTCCCCGATCAAGGGATCAGCACTGACAAAATGCCTGAAGTAACTGGGGCACAATTTACTTCACAGACAGAAAATAAACTTGGTCTTAAAATATACACACATCAAATTAAAGAAGCAATTAAGAACATCATTAAAATAAAAAAAAGAAAAACCACCAGAAGACTACTCTGCCAATTTAAGTTACACTAAGGATGTTTAACACCTTGCTTGCATTTAAAATACACATGGCTTGATCAAACACTTTTAAAAATCGCTGATATTTTTATCTGGAGGTGGGGAAAATTATATTTTGTTACTACAGTAATAAATTTACGTAGTCCCAGCTATGAAAAGCATTCCCTTTCTGCTTTCCATAAATTTCCGTTCAAATCAGATTACTTTAAAAGTTATGTTTTACTTGATTTGATTTTGTGGAAGACACAAAATAAGGAATTCTGTAATGGTTGGGTATGCAAAGCAGAGGAAAGAAGGAGAGAAAGAGAAAAATTCTTGTGGTGACATGATTTCTGAAATCAGAAATAAAGCCCCAACTTGGGTCATAAGAACCAGATGATCCAATCACAAATATTTTACTGTGTACTAGCAGTTTTAAAGTCAAAGTATGTTCCTAAAAAATAAAAGTTACAGAAGAGGTCAGCCACTTAGGTTATGCTGTTAAAAGAATTTGGTATTTCTCATACCTGGAAAGGTATTTCCACGAGGATATCCTTTCATTAGATCTGCACTCCAAAGCACACTAAGAGCCATGAGCCTTTAAAATAAAGAGCTAAAAAGAACCCTACTTACAGGATTACTGGTTGCCATCTTCAAGGGCCTCAGAAGTTAATATGTTCAATCTAACCAAATGAAGTCCTTTTACAGAACTGAGCATGGCAGCTAAACTGTTAACACTTAAAACTTTAGTGAAAATAAACGTCAAATACAGGAGACAAGAAACCTGGATTACTGTATTTTATATCAAAAGTAATTAAAGCAACACAAGTTCATAAACTGTCAGATCAGGTGGAGCCATACAGCATGTGCTCTAGAAGTGGTTTGATCCTTTCCTTGCAGGGACAGAATAATTCTTGTGTTTCAAAAAGATCAGATGTACAGAACAGCACTTTTTGAGAGGTAACTGTAAAGAAATGGTTAGTAACAGCAATTCCACATTGTATCAATTTTACAGTAATAGCACTTATTATGTTTTCAGTTGAAGGCCTTCAAGCTAATTAGCCACTAATTGTGACAAGAGGGGCACTGTATTAGCCAATTAGCCAATTAAATTGCCTAGTATACTGGAAATCAGCAAGATGAGTACATTGGAAAAGGTGAAAGTGAGAAGGCTCTGAAAACACCATCTGAAACATGTTGAGTAACCTGCTCCCTTTGCAGAGCTGCACTAGGCGTGGATAACTAAGAGGGAAGTCTCAGCATCACCGAACACACCCGAAGATCCACTCTACTCGTGAGCCAAGTAAAGAACACTACTAGGAACACAGAGCAGGATACTGCAACAGCAGACTGATTGCTCGGAGAGTCTACAGGGATAGATGCAACATGTGACAATAAAAAGTGAGTCTGAAGTGTTCTAAGAAAGTTGTGAAAAAAGGAGAAAAATGACGACAAATTTCAGCCATAGTATGAGATAGAGTGTTAAAGTGAAATTAAAAAGGCAAGAATGAGCTAATCTAAAACGTGGTTTTTACTTTTGCAAATAAGTTCCAGGGCTCTACATTAACTCTTTCCCTCTGGACAGGGAAAAAGCAGAACTGTGCAAGAATGCATCTTAACTACATATAAATCAGCAATCAAGACAGATGTGGAGGAGAGCTGAAACTAGCTTCCAGAATGGCACAGTAGATACACTGCAAAAAAACCCCAAACCAACAAAAAAAATACCAAAACCCACCCCAAAACTGCTTGAATGCCAGATGTTTGTGGTTAAGAGAACATGTAGATGTAAAATATAAACAAGATATCCCAGTAGATGATAACTGTTTGACTTGAAGTTAAGCAATCTGGGCAAATAAAATACATTAATGTAAAGCCCTGGTTTACAATGTTTGTCAACAATTACCTTGCAAATAAACCAAGTGCCTTTTTCACTCTCAAACCAACTTTCAGATCATTTCAAAAGCAACCAGGCCATAGAAATAATTAAAGAAATAGGTAAAAACAGAACAGATACTACAACGTAAAGGAAAATAGAAGTATCTGGTGCATAACTCACCTTATTAGAATGAACTGGCATATCACATATAGAGCACAGATGGGGATAACCCTTCGGTAAGAATCCATGGAAGTCTTCAATATTGCTATTTGGAGGAGCACCTCTCTTTTTCTCAAAGAGAGATCTCTCGGGACCAGGACCACGACCCATTCTGTCATACTCACTGTCAAATTTATGATAGTTATGCGAAGTCTCACCATAAAAAGATTCATCCCTACACCTTTCTCCATCTCTCAATCTGTCATCTTCATAATCCATTCTGTCATAATAACCAGATTCTTGAGAACGACTTCCATGGTCATAGTCAACCACTGGGTTGAGACTAGGACCACGATCATCAAAGCTATCTCTTCTAAAATGCCTTTTTTCTTCCCAATCATCCCTAGGTACTCTGTATGGTGGCTCCCGTGTGGATGATCTGCCATCTCTACCATAACCTTCTTCAGCTCTCCTCCTTTTAAGTTGTAGAAGGATCTGAGGCAAGTTTTCAGGAGTGATCTTGTCCTCGGGATAGCGACTCAGTTCATCTAAGTCTCTAGCAGACAGACCAAAGCTGGCCAAAATGTTTGTGGCCTGGTCTGCATCTCCACGGTGCTGAGAAGACAAAGAGAGCGGACCTCTACTTCCAATGTTAAATATAGACTGCAAATTATGGGAAGAGGTACTACCAGAAGACAGTGCACTATGAGATCCTTGTTGGTTCAATGAAGAACTCATTCCAAGATTCATTAAGCTAGCAAGGCGTGCAGTACCCTGGTTCATCCTTCCAAGAGATGCTGGCATATTTAAAGACTGGGTAGCAGCAGCAAGAAGGCCTATTCCTGCAGAGAGGTCACGCCCATGACCTTGTGAATCCCTACTCAGAGATGACTGCTGGAATGACTTGGACATTGTAGAACTAGAGCTTGTCTACTTTATGGATCAAAAAAATTCTTTTTGTTTAGTTTTTTTTTAAAGATGGCTGCCAAGAGAGCTCACACTAGAAAGCTAGGCAAACTTCACTTCAAAAATGGTAACGCCAAGAAAGAGGATCAATAATGACTGCAGATCTTCTTCAAGCTGAGAAACACCAGACAATTCTGTAGAAAAACAAGCAGTTTTAGTCATAAATCCCTTTAAACAGATGCAGTTTTAAACTTATGCATCATGTTGATCTAAAAAAACATTAAAGATCTCAATCTTACAAGGCTTTTATCACATAACAGATTCAAGAGTTACCCAGAACCTACATATATTATTGCAGATAAAAATACAGTAGTGTTTCCTATACATACTACTCTTCTTCCACAAAAAGCTATTTTCACACTGAAGAAAAGTGAATTTCAGAAGTTTGCGATGTCTGAAAGCATCTATAAAGTTTACTGACATGTAAGCCTTGATCTCTGGTTAATGGCTTTGTTCATACCCTACATTACTGTACTATGTCTGCGAGAAGAACACCAAAAACTTGGGCCCATAGAATCCAAGATGACTTTGGCATATAACATATATTTGAAAATGAAACCTCTACCACCACAGAACAGGACGAAAGGAAGTTAAAAGTAACTGAAGTCTGGGCAAAAAGTTTCTGCTATAAGATCTGTAAATAAGACCAAACATAATATTCAGTCTTTATGCGGTAAAATTCCAATTACTGATGTGAAGACAGATGTGAACAAGAAAAACAAGTTTTACATTTTGCAGGAAGTAAACAAGACCTCTTGTTCCAATTGCAGTCACACTGCTAACAGCCTTTGTGAAGGGATTCTTTACTCTGTTACATGGCAGCTGTGACATCAGCCTGTACTCTCAGACCTCAAACTAAACAAGGTCAGGCTTAGTGCTGGGATGGGAGACCCAAGGAAAACCCTGCTCCTGCAGGAAGAGACCCCAGTGAGTCAGGAGATGGCACCACATCCCAGCGGCACTGCCTGCCTGGGGCTGGCACTGGCACCGTGACCACATGTGGGAGTTAAAGACCCTAAAACACTGCTCTCAAGAGAGAAGTGACTCTTTAGTGTCCCATTAAAATACTAATCTAGCAGTCAAATATTTGGTTCAACTGCATTTACACAAAGTTTTAACTAAACAGTCTATCAATATCCGCAGCACGCTGCAATGAATAAATTTCATAAAATGTTCTTTTAGGGCAGAGCAGAAATAACTGTAACACTTCACCCCATCCTCCTCCAGCCTTGGGACAGATACACAAAGTTTAAAGCAATTCAACACATAAAAATATTCCAGCAGGAATAATCTGCTCTTGGGTCCCTGACGCCGCAAAGCCCTTTCCAGCGTGGGCACAGCAGTTCTGCTTCTCCAGCACTGCCACCGAGGAGCGCACCAAACACAGAATCACTGGGAAAAGAAACAGGCACAAACTGCACAGCTGCAAATGAAGTCAGCTCCCAAGAGAACAGGTATGTCTGGGGAGGAATGGAAAGGACAAAATGAAAGCAAGGACTTTTCCTTGAAGGGAGCAGCTCTGCAGAAGGCAATGGCTCTTGTACTGGAAGGAGAAGGAAAAAGATCAAGGTTAGAGGTCTTTAGCCCCACTGCCTGCTCAATGCACAGCCTGTTCCAACAGTGCACGAAACTGAAAAGCACTTGGTTTTTCTTCTCTATAGTAGGAAAAAAAAAAAAGGATTCCCTGAAAAATACACACAATTTTACCTCTGCACAGTAACTCCTTTATACAATTTGCTACAATTTAGGCTCCTTTATACAATCCAATTTATATTCCTTTATACAATCAGCTATAATTTGCTTGATCTGTTATCAATGCATCTAAAGTAATTTCAGCTACATTTTTAAGATTCAAATACACTGGAGTCACTAAAAGAAGCTTAACTGTGTGACATTTGTTAAGAATAAGAGATTGAGAAACATGGGAATGAAAATAAGTTTGAAGGTTCTGAGGCAGAAGACAGAAAAACACTGCAAAAAGCTTCAGAGGACAACAGTAACACGAGAACAGAGGGGGAGCATACCAGGTGAATTCTAAGGGAGCTGTCCCAGAGAAGGGGGCCACACTGGAGGACACCTGAACAGAAAGCACTGAAGAGCTATATTGTAAAAATCAAGGGTCTTTTGAGTTCAAACAGAGAGGAACTCCAATATTCACCTGGGTCCCATGCTTTTATCTTACATTCATTCACTATTCTTCAAAGTACTTTTATGACAATTTTACAAGCTAATCTTTACTCATTCAATTTTTACACCTAAATTTCCTCCTAGTTCATTCACACACTTTCAGAAGGGTTTGAAGCTGAACTTACTGGACACTTCATAAAATCAGGTATTCCAGAGGGCTTTCTGAGCCTGACCCAGCAGCAATTCCACAGATACTCCTGTGGTCAGGACAGGCTCGCTGTGTCCTGCTGTTAGTGCAAGGACACACACTATTCAAGTTTCCACTAAATCAGGAAAGTTCTCCACGTCTCAAAAACACCCTTTATTTGAACAAATGCTCCCTAATCCTCTTGTCACAGCTGTCAACTGGCAGTTCATTGTGTGCTGCTGCAGAGATTAGCAGGGAACAAACCCCATGGCACCCCGGCCTGGCAGGACCAGAGCAGCAGGACCCAGCGGTGCCATGCTGAGACCCCACACCAGAGCTTTACAGAATGACACCCAGCTCCTGCAGCTGCAAACACCCAGAGAAGGGGCAAAGGGAAAATAAAAATAGGAAAGATGGGAGAAAAACCAAGACAAAGACACAGAGAGGGACAATCTTATGGAAAGGCGTGAAGTGGGACAGTGTAAGACAAGCGTATGATGAAGACAGAGTACACGTCAGCAATTGGTGCTAGTCAGGAAATGCCCTACATCCAATTAGGTACTTGAGTACTTAAATTGATAAGTTTGAATATCATCAAAAAAACACTATTTATCACATCACTCATCTTGCAACGGCTGCTGCACTCCACTCCTAACCAACCCTGTCCTTTAAGACAACAGAAAGAGGTGGGGGAAGAGCTCTACCCTCACACCAAAGATGTTTAACTTCCACAGGGTCAGGTTTAACGTGATCCTAAGGCAGCACTTCATGTGCTGATGATTCCATGCCAGTATCTGACAGAGACAGGTTCCCATGGAGCAGGGCCAGCTTTTGAGAGAGGGTGCCATCAACTGAGTCACAGCAACAAGATGGGTAGGATTGAACAGAGCTGCCTCGAGAGCCAGACAGGAGTTAGTTGAAAGTGTTATGCTACTTGTTCTCCATGTAACTTCAGCTACTCTGGGAACAGACAGGCTTTCAGATACACATTTTTTTAAGATCTGTGGACAGAAATTTGGCCATATTAAGATTTGAAAATATATCATATCAAGCAATCTTGAAATAAGTTGAAAGTCAAAATGTTATTAGATTTCCAGACAAATGCAGACAATGAAAACAATTTGTATCTACAAGTTGCAAAAGTTTTCTATAAAGGCAGGCAACAAAAATAAGGCATTTGAATGCTACAGAGTACACCGTTATCAAACAGAGCCCAAAATGAGGCTGATTTTCAAACACTATAGAAGGTTTTTCCTCTTAGTGTAAATCTGAACACATCTTTTCAATAAAGCTTATGAACTCTTGCTCCAATATTAAGTTTGACCTGAGAACAGAGTTTAATTCAGTGAATTTTTGGAATATATTGATCATGCTGAACACAACCTCAGCTTGTCACCTTTTATGGAACACAAATAGGCTGAAATGTCCCCAGCTCCCTATTCCTTCTGCCACTCTCAGGGCGTTTCAACCTATGCACAGTTACTGTAATTTTAATGTTAATCTTATTCTTAAAACAACACATCTTTTAACCATTTCTCTTCCACTATTTACAGGAAAAAGACTTAAAAATGAAAAGTAACTGTTTTCACTTTCTAGTCAGTTTCACTTTCACTTCAAAACACATTTAATTAGAACAAATAAATTAAGTTCTGGTAAAAACATGAAATTATCCACAAGCTGAAAAGCACACCCTCATTTTGTAACAACACACTGCTTTTGCAAACCATACACCCTTGGGAAAAAAGTATCACAGAAGCTTTTGGGAGTCTGCTCTTTGGATGAACATCTACAAGTCTTCCTCCTCTCTTACACATCGTACTGGGTATGGCAATCCCTTCTGCCATGGGAGAATTCTTCTGCTCCTTGGCAAAACTGGCTCCAGCACATCATGGCAAAAAGAGCTATTGAGGGAAGAGATCTGGAATTTGGACACACAGCCCGCCCATGCTGCTCAGAGAATTAATGGTAGCAAAAACAAGAACTTGCAAGTAAATTAGAAGCAGATGTTATCTAGCCGCTGAATGACCAAGTACAATGGATTTCAAATCCAAGGGATTAACTTTTGGACAATACAGAAAAGGTCACTGTATTGTCCAAAGGCAAAGGAGGCATTGCCCAGCTGCCTTAAATGAATGCAGATTCTTGCTCATTTCAGCTCCCGATACTCAGTGGTTATTTAATATAGCTGTTCCACATGCAAGAAAAGCACTCGTCTTGTTCAAGCCACCTCAAAGGTCATGCCCTTCATGAAACTTCAGGAGCACCTGGCACACAGGACTCATGCTTTTTCTGGGCACAGATTAACCAGTCTGCTTCAGGCACAACAACTGGAGGAGTTTCAGTTCTTAGGATTATGTTTATCTTCATCCCAGGGACCTCTTGATCAGAGGAACACAAAATATCTGAGAGTTGAAGTGACTGTAACAAAGGATGGCTTCAGAACAGGGAAGTGTAACATCTGAAGAGGCATATTTACAAATGGGGAATTAAAATGACTGGTTTAGCAGTCAAGAATCTTTAAAGAACTTACAGTTTTCAACATCTGAATGCAAAAAGGAACACAAAAGAGGTTGGTTTCCTAGTTCTGCTCATTATATAATTTAATATATTCAACCAGCCCTCTTTTGTAAGAGGTGCATTTATGCCTTTACAGAAACAGAAGTAGAAAAAAGATTCAAGAACAGTAGAGAAAAAGACAAAACCCATGTACTTTTTGAAAGGGAAAGAAATAACACCCAGAAACAACAGGTAACTGTTGTCACTGTGGTGACCACACCACAAACACGTAATATGGCTTCCAGCCATTCCTTTCTACTGCTTTCAATCCCACTGACACCTTCAGAGTCCCCACTCTCCAGTAAGATAGATGCACACAGCTTCCTGCAGCTCCAAAAAGCTCCTTGGGCCATTAACAGAGGAGCTCTGCCAAAACCAGAGTCTCTGTGGAATGCTCTGGGATTTCACTGGGAAACTGGCAACACAACTGGGTCCTCATGCATGAACGACAACACAATCCTCCTGCATTTCCAGCAGGTGTGGGGACCAACAGCCCCTCAGACACCAAAATTTTGAAACCAACCCCAGAACAATTCACAGACCAATTTTTACCACTGGAAAAAAAAAAAAAAAAAAAAAAAGAAAAGAAAAACCTCAGTAGTTCTGTGTTCTGATCTGGTAACCTGGATTTCCATCTGCCTCCAGGCATTTCCAGGGCTGGGATAAAATCCTGGTCTTTCCCAGCTGAAATCCTGCTTGAGGTCACAAGAAGCATGCTAGCTGCAGAGAAAAATCAAAGAACTGTTTCATTGGTTCAGTGCTCCAAATAACAGCCCTTTTGTTGAAATTATGACTGCACAATATGGTACTTAAACACTCACAAACTAAATGAGTTCAGAAATATAGTGAAGTATTTGCTTTTGTTTTCAAGACTTCTTGACTCAGAGCTGATGAAGAAAGGAAGCAACACTGAAAAAATCCACTCATAAATTAACAAACTGAATGGAAATAATTTCATTGCAGCTCTGCTTGCAACAGCTTCTCCCCCAGAAGCCTGTTGAGTATTACATTATAAAATACCTTTGTGTTCACCAAATCTCTCAGCAGAGACATGTGCAAGTCACAGCAAAGGGCAGTACACAGCTTTTCCTAATTTTCACCCAATTAATGAGTGTTCTTATTTAATTGCAGTCCTGCATAAACCAAGAGGCTATAATATAACAGCCATATCAAACTTCAGTCTGGAGCCCCAAACACTGACTCTTCTTCCCCCCTCTTTAATTGATATTCAGTTTTTATCTGTAGAACATGGACAGCCACATTTTAAGGACACATTTAGGAGTTTCTCTGGGGTTCTTTTCCCACCCTTTAGTTCCAGGATGTATGTAACACCAAGTGCACAATGCAGAAGCATGAACACTGGCTTGTCACTTCACAAACATGCCCAAGGTCTGAGTGCCAGTATCTTCATTCAGAATTTAGTAATGAATCATTTCGGGAAGTTTTTTTGACAAAATTCAAGACAGAAGTACACTAATTTCTTGGGAACATAATAAAAATGTTAGTATGTTCCACTACACATTATAAAAATAATTTATCATTTTAGCACATTGAAAACTTAAAATATTAACGTTTCAAAATGAAGAAGACTAAATCACTGGATCAATAGATTCTTTGTAATGAAGATTCTGAAAATGCACCCTTTCCTTCTCCCCATGAAAACTACACAGACTGCTTTAAGAAACTTACTTTTTTGACCAGAGCTGCTCCCTACTTATCTGACTCCAGGAAGTTAGGACCACCTACAGTTCAAAAAACCTGAAGAATTTAAGGCTGAGTAAAAAGAATAAAGATTGTTCAGCAGCTTGAACCCCTATCAGATACTTTTTTCCCAACGGTCTGCATCGTGGAAAGAAAAACAGGCACACATTTGGAATCTGAGGGATGGTTCAGCTTTCTTTCAACAGCGTAAATGCCTCATTTATCATTTAACAAAACAGTTTTTCAAGCTCCTAGAAAGTCCTTTTCAACTTATGGTTGTTTTCAAAATAGGTGAACTTTGTATCTCATTACTCTGACTCTGGAAGCAGAGTGTGTACATTAAAGAAACGGAATGTTATCAATCCACCACAGGAAGAAAAAAAAAAAACCAAAAACATCCCTGGAGCTTGATTTGTAAGCACAGCCTGAATCATATGAAAGTGAAACTGAGTAGAAAGAGAGGTCAAACGGCTGCCTGCACTGTCAGGGTTCTTGTTGCTCACTTCATTAATTCTTAAGGCCAGATGGGCATCAAAACCAGCAGTTTTAGGCTCCAACGGCCTTCAGAGAGTTAAGGAAGGAGGGAGGAACAAGGCCGCCTGCGAGGCCGCGGCTGGCGCCAGCAGCGCATGCAGGGGGCAGGGGAGAGCTCCGGGCGCTCCAGGCAGCGGGAAGCGCGGTGGAGCTGGGCCACGGCCGCAGCGCCGAGGGGCCGAGCGGGAGCCGCGGTCCCCGGGACCGGCGGAGGCGGGTGGCGGCGGTCGGGGCTTTGTTCGGGCCCGGCGCGCCCGCAGTTCCGGCTGGCGGCGGGCGGGGGCGCCCCGGGGGCCGCGGCACCGGCCGGGCCGGGCCGGGCCTGCGCGTGACCGCCGCGCGCCGGCCCGCGCCCCCCCCGCCGCGCGCTCCCGCCTCGCCCCCCCCACCCCTCACGGCGGGGCGGCCGCCGCCGGACCCCGAGATGGCGGCGGGCCGGGGGCGCGGCGCCGCTCCTACCTGCGGGCCGGCGGGGACGGAACGCGGCGGCGGCGCCTCCCGCTCGGTGCGGCGCCAGCGGCGGGGGAAGGGAACGGACGGACGGACGGCGGGACCGAGGGAGGGAAAGAGGGACTGAGGCGGCTGCGCGAGCCCCGCGCGCGCTTCGCCGCGCTCGCGAGAGCACGCCCGCCCGCTGCCCGCCTGCTCACGTGCCCGGCGGCGGCCGCCCCGCTCGGCTCCGGTATCGCCGGTGAGTCCGCGCCGCTCCCGCCGCTGGCCGGGACCGCCCGCCCCGCCCGCCGTGAGGGATGTGGGGTGTGGGATGGGGACGGGGAGGAGGCGCAGCCGGCACGGCTCTCGCGAGAGGCGGGGGCCGCTCACCGTGCTCTCGCGAGAGCGCCGCTGCACCGCGCGCCGCCAGCCCGCCGCCCGCGCCCCGCTCATTGTCCGCGCTCCCGCGGGGCAACATGGGAAGGCGCGCGGGGCGGGGCGGCGCGGGGCGGCGGCCACGCCCCCCGGGAGGAGCGCGGGGCCCGGGAGGAGCGCGGGGCCCGGGAGCGCGGGTTCGCGGGTTCGCGGCTGCCCTCAGCCGCCTCCGGGTGTGCCCGGGGTAGCCAGGGTGTCCGGGACAGCCGCTGTATCCTCCGGTCCGCACGCTGTTCTCTGTGTCCCAGGGCACGCCCACGGGCAGCCAGCCCCGCCAAGCCCGAGGCCGCTCTCCTCAGCACAACGCAGGTGTCACCATCGCTGAAATATTCAAAACTCGGGGCTCTCGCTGGCTGTGAGGCTCGTTAGAAGATTCTGGTAAAACGGCCCTGCAGCCGATGTGCAAGGCTGTGCTGTTCCTCTGATCCAACACTGCCGCCTTGTGCTGGATGAGGAGAGGTCCCTGTGCTGGTGCCCTCCTGAAATCCGCGAGTTGTGGCCAAAGTACTCGTACAACCCCTCAAGTACTATTCGTTCGCATTTATTTCGTAGTCAACATCTTTCTTCCCTATTTAATTTTGTGGCTAAAGAACCGGTTTCTCCATTAGCCTGGAAACCGCTGTGCTCCAGCAGCTTTACGAAGGTGAGGGCATGCACGTGAATTCAGGGAAAGCTCCAGGGGAAAGGAAAAATCTGCCTCTTCAATTCATCACAGGCTGATTTTTCTTCTCTGTAAGTAGCTGGAGAGCACAATGAAACAATAATACAAGGTATTTTATAAAATGGAAGTGGTACAATATAGCTGTTGAAATAATATAAAAATGCTCAGAGAACAATCACAAGAAATTCAGCTCTTAACAAGCTCAAGGTAAGAAAACAATTAAGAGCTCAAAACAAGCCCATAAATCTCAGTTACCAATCCTCCTGTGCTGTGGTGCTGCAGAGCAGTAAAAGCAGAGCAAATGTAAAGCAATCCAGCCACTTTGGCCTAGCAGAAGTCATATATAGATTGCAAAATGTATGGCGCTCCTAAACAGAACCATAAATCACGCTGTCATTTCCCAAGTACGAAGGCAGGTCCTGCTCCATTTCCTGCCTTTATTTCACTGCCAGTCTTGGACCTCATGGGCTCTCTCCCAATTCCCTTTGCTGTCTGTGCTCGAGGCACCAGAGCAGGGCCAAGGTGAATCTTTAAGACCTTTATCGATCGCCTTTGTGCTGCAGAAGGAGCTGCATGGTGCTGACTGTCCCCTTCCTGCCGGAGGTGACACCCCGAGCTCCAGAGCCCCGAGCCTGTGCTTGTGCTGACCACTGGAGAACCTTCAGGACATCTCTGTTTTTTATTTTCCAGTTGTGCACAAAGCTGGAAGCTGGACATGTCCCAGAACCCCAGAAGTCCCCCGTGCCCTGGGCTGAGCCCAGTGTGGGCAGCAGGGCTGGGGGGATTCTGCCCCTGTGCTCAGGTGAGCCCCCACCTGCAGAGCTGCCCCGGCCCTGGGCCCAGCACAGGGAGGAGCTGGAGCTGCTGGAGCCAGCCCAGAGGAGGCTCCAGGATGAGCAGAGGATGGAGCAGCTCTGCTGGGAGGAAAGGCTGGCACAGCTGGGATTGTTCACCTGGAGAGGAGGAGCTTTGGGCTGAGCTCAGGGTGGCCTTGCAGGGCCTGAAGGAGCCACAGGAAACCTGGAGAGAGACAAGTGACAAGGGATGGAGGGACAGGACACAGGGAATGGCTCCCACTGCCAGAGGGCAGGGATGGATGGGATATTGGGAAAAGAGCCCCTATTCCCCGTTTTTTGCCACTTTTGGGAATATCTGCTCCAGCAGCAGAGCCCCCTGACACAGCGAGTGTTCCTTGGCTGCCAGCAGGCAGGACCCTCCCGCCATAAGGGCAGCAGGCACTCAGCCCTGGGAAAGAGGAGAATTGCTGGGCACAACATAAATCCACCAGGAAACCCTTGATTAGTTTTACAGGTAGGACTTGTTCCTACAGAAACAACAGAACTCGGGCTTCAACCAGGAAAAACCTTTATTCCCCAGTGGTTAGTATTTTAACAAGTATTCCCATGTGCAGCACAAAATGTGTATTCAAAGCTCTGGATATTCCGGTGGCAGAAGGGCTCATGGCTGAACTAACAGCGTCAGGGGCATTTATGGAGTCTGGATTACTTCACAAACCCAGGGTTTCCTAGATGATTGCAAGGAATCCAACTCTCATCTTGGAGAGCAAAACACTCCTTTTGTTCCAACTTTTGCATTTAAACACCATTTTTGTCTGAATCCCTGATGGTCATCCTGCCCCTCCCCACCAGTTCTGATGTATTTTACGCATTCATCAGCCTTCTCCAACCTTCCTTTGTGGGCTCACTTCCCCCCAGGCCTAGGGATGAGAGCTGGTGCCTCACTACAGCCTCTCCAGTCTCCCACAAGAATTCAACACCACTCTCAAATCCTGCTGCACCCAACAGCCTTGTAAGATAATGAAAAGCAAACCGAGCAAGCTTAAATATAAATATGTTTAATTGAGGTCATATAAAAATGTATGTCCGACAAGCAATGAGAGGAGATTAACAATGAATTGTACACATAATTCTTGTTTTATCTTGCCCCAAACCACCTTTGATGTTTCCAATTCCTACAGCCACATTCTGCAAACAAATTCTTCTCCAGCTGCCCTGTTGAAACTATGGGCTCCAGGTTTCCATCTTCTCAATGCCTTTCAAACAAGGCTCTTCAAAGCAGCATTGACAGCTTTACTTCTGACCACTCCTGCTGCTCCAGCAAGCCCCACACACCAACAATTTACCTGTAATAAAAACCCAATAAAGACAGTTGAAAAGCAGACCTCTATTCAACCCTTAGCACTGACCAGTTAATTAGCTGACATTTACTTTTATATAAAAGATGCACATTAAAATATTTGCAGCAGAATTTTCTGTTTTCTGTGTGTTGTCTGCATCCAATCTAGGCTCTAACTCCACGGGCAGGAGTTACTCCACTCTCAGGCATGCAGAGTGCTGCCAAAACCTGGCACCACTGAGCACCAGGACAGCCCCACTGGTGCCAGGAAAGCTCAGCAGCACCTTTCTCTCCCAGCAGCATAACACTGGCACAGGCACTGAGCAGCCACGGGCAGCTGACTACTGCTGGGAGGAAAAAAAAAAATAAAACCGGAGGGTTTACAGGGCAGAAAAAAAGTGAATGCACCTCTTTGATGATGCCTACTCTCATCAAGGCTTCATCCAGCAAGAGCAATAGATAAGCTAAACCTACTGCTGGATAAACCATGTTATTTCCACCCTGGGGACCTGATGTTAGCACAGGAGCCAGCAGACGCCTTTTAGTTAATTCAAGACAGCAAAACAAATATTTCTGCCCATTTCCCCTTGCTGGCTCACCGTCACACCTCACCCACGTGGCTCCAGAGCTCTCCCTTTGTCTCACGGGCAGGTTATCCCTTCACATCTCTCCGCAGGCTCTAGTGCCCTCCTGGAGAGCCTCCTTGGCTGTCCCAGCTCAGCACAGCTCGGGGCTTTCACACACGGCGGGGTCGGGCCACCTCAGGGCTGCTCCTTCGGGCGGCTGCCGCCCCCCACAGCTGCGGGTCACCGCGGTCCCCCCATCGGCTGAAGGCCTAAAGAGAGGACAGCAGAAACATCGCGAATAATCCGTTAGTTCCATCTGTATTCATAAAGCTCAAAGGCAGCGGCCTGGCTTGTGGCAGAGGACAAAAGCCAGCAAATCGAGCGAAAGGCTGAGGAATTAATGCTGAACAGCACAGCCGAGCAACACCCCAGTCCCGGGGCACCGCGGGCTGCAGCGCCTGCCGGCCGGCAGTAACAGCTAAATTAAATAATGTGAACATTTCACGTGGTGCCTTCCGTCCCCCGAGCGCCGGTCTCCAGCCCCGCTGCCGCCGCCACCCGTGCCCTGCTCCCCGCTCACCTCATGGCGGCGGCGGCCCCTCATGGCGAGGGGGCCCGGCCCGCCAGAGCCGCTCCTTATCCTCATGGCGAGGGGGCCCGGCCCGCCAGAGCCGCTCCTTGCCCTCACGGCGGCGAGCTGAGGCAGCCCGGCCCGCCAGAGCCGCTCCTTGCCCTCATGGCGGCGAGCTGAGGCAGCCCGGCCCGCCAGAGCCGCTCCTTGCCCTCATGGCGGCGAGCTGAGGCAGCCCGGCCCGCCAGAGCCGCTCCTTGCCCTCATGGCGGCGAGCTGAGGCAGCCCGGCCCGCCAGAGCCGCTCCTTGCCCTCATGGCGGCGAGCTGAGGCAGCCCGGCCCGCCAGAGCCGCGCCCGCTCCTCACGGCGGCGGGGACGCAAGAGGAGCGGAGGCGGCCGCGCTGCCGAGGTGGTTCCACAGGCACCGCCCCGCTCGCTTCGGCCGCTCGCCCCGGGGCGGGCAAAACCCCTCGATTATCAGTCACAGAGCGGCTTGGCTGGGAGGGACTTTAAAGATGGTTTCGTCCCACTCCCTGCCATGGGCTGGGACACCTTCCACTATCCCAGGTTGTTCCAATCTCCGTCCAGTCTGGCCTTGGACACTTCCAGCATCCCTGACAGAGCCAGAGCAGGAAACACAGGATCTGTGGAGCTGGCAGAACTGAACTCAAGCACCAGCTAATGGGAAGCAGAGGGCTGGTGAGCTGCGTCTGCTTGCCCCTGATGTGTCCCACTTCAGGCACAGGAGGTAGAAGTGCCAGCTCAGAAACAGCTGCCAGCAACAAAAATCCAGCCCTGAAATAAGCAGAGAAAAAGTTGTGGTGCTGCCAAGTGCCTCGCTGGGAGAAGCACAATTCCACACCTTCCCTGGCCTCCACTGGACGCCTTACCGTCAGCCCGGTGCTCTGTGTATCCATGTCTGGGCACAGCAGTGAAACTGTGACCTCCCTCACTGGGGCTCCATTCAAAGGAGGTTTTTCTCTGGGCTTTGTGCTCCAGTGAGACATTTCAGGGCCTTTCCAGAAAGCCTGGCATCCCTTCCCGATGCTCCTCATCTGCTTATGCTCTCAGAGCTCAGCAATGAACTCAGCTGGAGCTGTGCCTTGCCTCAGGCAATCACCCACTCCAGCTCTGTCTTCTTCAAATGTTTCAGCTCTATTTTCAGCCCAAGGCAGGCAGCTATTCTTCCTGGAAGTGGGGTGCTCCTCCCTGGCTCAGCCTGATCCTGCCTTGTCCCGGGAAGCTCTGGGCTCGTTGTGCCCAGGACACGGCTGCGTGCAGGGAGAGAGGCTGGTGCTGAGCAGAAGGAGCTTGGTGCTTCCCCCATCAGTGATGAACCTGGGGAGGAACAGCTTTCTCAGCTATGCCCAGTGCAGCACAGCAAATGCTGTCTGGTGGAGAGAAGGTAAGAGCAGACACAGAGCACTTCATGCTCTTGTTCCTGGAGATCTCGCTGCCCATGGCCTAGGACACGTGCCCACACAGGGATGGATGATGACTCTGCCACGACCCTAAGCCACAGCTTCAGTCTGGAACTGTTTAATTCATTAGCACAGCATGGGGCCCAAATTAATATGCTTTGTCTCTTTTAATAAGACATTTTCAGCAGGATTGGGCAGATACTTCAAAAGCTTCCTGAATGCCAAATACCAGAACTCAGGAGCTCTCAGTGCCAGAACCAGTCTCTCACTTCCCAGTACAGATTCCCTCTGTGTGCACAGCTTTTCCTCTGCTTGCTTGCCTTAGAGGGGGCCTCAAACAAAGGCCTGCACATCACTTGTGAACTTTGGGTGAAAAGCGTCAAAGCAGATGAAGCACAGCAGCTCTGCCATGGGACTGAAGCCCTTTTCTGTCACAGGAGTGTGCTCTCTGCATCAGTTGCAGGCAGTTCCTGTTGTTCATCTTGGCTTGATGAGTGCTAAACAGATCCTCCTTTTCTCCTGCAAGTGTTGTGGCGGGCCTGAAAGGACTGAGATGCTTTGTTCCAAGCCAGATTAGAGATATGAGTTACTACAAAACAAAAGCCCAGCTAGCCGTCAGGAGAGTTCCTCCAGTCTAGACACAGGCTCCCCTGAGCTCCCTGCATCCCAGCACAGCCCTGCAGCTTGCGTTCAAAACAACTCAACAGGCTCCAGAAGCCTGGGTAACCTCTGTCGAGTGAATGTTCAGTTACAGCATAAAGGAGGAATCACATCTGAGCGATTTTGCTCCCATAAATTAGCAGGATGGGTTAGACCAGGACATGAGCACTGTCTGCTGGCAGAGTGCATCCACTCAAGAGATCTGCACTGGCATGGAGCTGTAATGCTTCAAAATACGTGTGCTCCAAGCCTGGAGTGGGACATCCCCCCATGTAGCCAATGTCTGTGGCTTCTGTGGCAGCAAGAGAGATCCTTTACTGTCACCTCAGCCCTGAACACACCCCAGCCCAGGGCTCACTGCCTGCCTGTCACTGCTCACCTCCAGCTCTGGCACTGCAGGGTTGGTACTGTGATCCTTCAGTACCAGTCAGATTTTGACTCAATGCCATTTGGCCACACTGTCAGTCATTGGAGAAAAAGACAGAGCAGTACCATGGGAAGAGGAAGAAAATTCAGTAAAGCTATGGAAGAAAAGATTTGTGGATGTACCTCATCATTTACCATGATGGTCACCTCCAGCCCCACAGCCAAGCAGGTTCAGGCTCTGGTGAGAAGAACTTTTGTCCCCTTGGTGTCTGTCACGGCTGGGGACCATGATGATGACACCTTGTGGGTGTTGATGCTTGCAGTGCCCTATGAGTGACACCAGCCTTGCTCGGCTCCCACACAGCAGAGGTGGCGGGGCAGCTATGGCCTCAATGGTGCCTTTTCCTCTTTTGGGAGATTCAGCACTCTTTGAGGTGCTGCACCCAGGTCAGGGCAATCCCACACATGAGCACAGACTGGGAGAAGAGCTCATTGACCAGCAGAGAAGGACTTGGAGGATATCGTGGATGAAAAGCTGGACATGAACCAACAGTGTACAGCAGCAGCCCAGAAACCCCCCTGTGCTGGGCTGCACCACACAGGAGTGAGCAGCAGGTGAGGGAGGGGATTGTCCCCCTCTACTCTACCCTGGTAAGATTCCCCTGCAGAGCTGCTCCAGCATCAGAAGGATATGGAGCTGTTGGAGCAAGTCCAGAGGAGGCCATGGGGATGCTCCCAGAATTGGAGTCCCTCTGCCCTGGAGCCAGGCTGGGAGAGCTGGGGGTGCTCACCTGGAGAGGAGACGCTCCAGGGAGAGCTCAGAACCCCTTCCAGGGCCTGAAGGGGCTCCAGGAGAGCTGGAGAGGGACTGGGGACAAGGCCTGGAGGGACAGGATACAGGGAATGGCTTCCCACTGCCAGGGGGCAGGGCTGGATGGGATATTGGGAATCAGGAATTGTTCCCTGGGAGGGTGGGCAGGCCCTGGCACAGGGTGCCCAGAGCAGCTTTGGCTGCCCCTGGATCCCTGGCAGTGCCCAAGGCCAGGTTGGACAGGCCTTGGAGCAGCCTGGGATGGTGGAAGGTGTCCCTGCCAAGGCAGGGGGAGGAATAAAATTATTTTTATGGTCTCTTCTGACCCAACCCATTCTGTAATTCCATCATCTCCTCACTCCACAGAGGGGCCATTTCCACTTCCCCACTGCCATCACAAGATGGCATTCCAGACCTAAAAGCTGAGCTGGCCCAGCTGATACTTAAGAGATCTTTTCCAGGCCCTGGGGTGTCCAACCCCAGAAGAATCTATGGATTTAACCCTGCCTGCTGAGCTCCTCTGTCAGGTCTCAGCCCTGACACTGCCTTTTAATCACATCCCTTAATGCCAGGGCTGTGCTTTAATCAGCTGCACTGAAACACTGCTGCCGTTACTCCGTAACCTCTGAGCCATCTAATTGCACTGAGTTAAGCCAGTTATAGGTTTTACAGTGAATGGCATGCAGAGCACTTTAATCTTGACCTGCAATACCTCCCGCTCTTGCAGGGCCTCCTCTGCCTCTGAGGAGACATTGCTAATCAGACCAAGCCAGGATGTAGTTTAAGACATGGACAAAGGGAGGCAAGGGCAAATCATGAGCGAAATGAATCTGACTCATTTTGTTACAAGGCACTGTTGAAGGTAGAACTGCCTTTTCTTTGCCTGAGAATGATTTGGGAGAGTAGTGAGAAGTCTTTCAATAATTTGTAACTTCAAAATAATAACAAAAAAAAAAAAAAGAGAAAAATCATTATTAGATTTTTTTTAAAAGAAAGCTTATTTTGAGTTAGGTGCATAAAGCACTGGTGCAGTGGGTTATCCCCTGTTTCTGCTCCCAGGTGTGAGTGGGTGCTCCCAGCTTCATCCACCAGTTGCTGCCTGCAGGAAGAACCCATGATCCACCCATCTCCTTCCCTGGCCCAGGGCCTGCAGCCTCCCACCGGGGCTTGGGGCCATGTCCTGGGTGCCAGCTCTGCCAGCACAGCTCCTGGGGTGGCAGCGGGGCAGGATGTGCTGCTCAGCTGTCGCGGAGGCTGGCTGCGTCCCTCTGGCAGCTCGGGGAGAGGCTGCTCAGGCTGTTCCCTCGCCGTGAAGCTGGAGAGCAATCACCTGGTCCGGAGGAAAGAGCACTCGGGAAAGGTTCTATACCGCCCGATCACCTGCCAGAGCGGTGGTGCACCAGGAGCAAGGGCAGTGCCGCTCTGGATGTGGCTGGGCAGGAGCGTGCCCTGCCCGTGGTGCTTCCCCCAGGCCTGCAGCCCCTGCCTCCATTCCCCCCTCCACGCCTGCCCGGGTCTCCCGGCCCTGTCAGAGCCTGCTGGTTTTGTTCAAAATGCACTCGGGCAGCTCGAGGAGCCTGTGCAGCTCCCTGTGTTCTGGGCTGAAACTGCTGCACAGAATTTCTTTTTCCATTTCATCTCTGGCAGAGACCTTGAGCTTTGCTCCCTTCCTCTTCCACCCTCCTCTCCTCTTTCTGAGCTTCTCCCTGGTCCAGTCTCCTTCCCTGGTGTCCCCTTCTGCTCCCAGCCCCTATTTAACCCCCATTTTTTCTGCCCTCTCCTTCAGTGCTCCTACCCAGAGGACAGATCACAAACCACAGGCTCTGCTATTCATCTACCAGATCCTAAACCACTGTGTCAGTGTGATAAATGTGATCTGCTAATCCTGTGGAGACGATCCCCTAGGATGCAAACTCCTGCTGCGACCTGTGGCAATCCCATGGCATCAGCCACAGGGTCAAATGTACAAGGGGGGTTTGCAGCTGCCTTGCCTCGAGTGTAGGAACCACCATCAGCTCACCTTAGGAATTCAGACCTGCACAAGGCCCACCAAACTCACCTGTGTCCTTCCAGTGCCCCACCAGCTCTCTTGGCAGCAAGGAATTGGCTTTAATTCCGTGAGTTTTATAAAGCCTGACTCAAATCTCAGGGATTTCAGGCAGCGCTGGCACCCAGAGAGGGGTGGTGTGAGCACAGCCCTGGGGTCAGGTGCCGGTGACAGATGGATGGGCACATCAACCCAGTGTTTTAGAGCAGAGCTAACCAGGAACAGCTTATTTCATTAAGGAAAAAAAGAAAACCAATAATCATTCTTAATTAGGACAGAAACCCCCAGATAGGCTTTTTTAAAGAAAATGCCTAAAAATACCATTTTTGCTTTGATTTGAGAACTATTTTTTGCTCTTCAGGCTGTAAGATAAAACACATTTGAATTGATGATGCATTTCACAGCAAAAATACACCCCTTTTCATCTTGAAAATGCTGAAATGAGTTGTTACAAAATTTTCAACGTTTACCCCCTTTCTCAAAAAACAAAATTTTTAATTTAGATGAAATGTCTTTTTTTTTTTTTTTCCTAATGGAAACTCTTGATTACATTTTTACCCATCAGTTCTAATTAGAATTAACAATTACAGCTGATTCTTGGTGGGGTGATAAACAGCTGGACTGTGCAGCCCTCTCCACTCTGGGATTTCCAAACAAGCCTCAGCCCTGGCTGTTTAGCCTTCTGCAACATTTTAGACTTGTGTAGTCACTGGAATTTATTTTTCTTTCTTTTTTTCGCCACCCTTTCTCCTCTGAGGGTTAGCTTTTACCAGTGCAGCATCTCTAGCAGTCAGAGAACTTCACAGTGAGTCGAGATCGCATTGATTTCTCAAGGAAGAAGCCTCATACTAATTTTTTCTATTTTTCTCCCTGGAGGAACACAGGTAACAGCTCCAGGAAGGCAGCTGGGTTTGTAGATATTATGTTCACCTGCTGGCTGAGAGGGAAGTTTGAGGTCTGTGGGACCATCATGGGACACAAGGAGACTTTGGCTGGTCTGGTGCAATGCTGGCATTGCTGGGAAAGCACGTGGGATTAAAGCAGAACAAGTTAAGCCTGAGAGAAGCATCAGGTGAGGATCAGTCCATGCTATGCTGCCAGAGCTCTCCCCTGCCTCCAGGATGATCCTCACACCCCTCAGCTCTTTGGGGCAAGGGAAGGAACACTGGAGCAGTGTGAATGGGGAGGAAGGGACTGTGGTGGAGTCCACAGTCTTCTGACCCTGGAAACAAGCCCATGGCCTCAGCCTGTCCCACCTCGCTCCTCTCACTCCCCTGCCAAACAGTTATTACCTTCTTGGACAAACCTGAGATAGTATTAAATGAGAGGGAGGTTTTCATACACAAATGTCCCTGTGATTAATGGATTAAGAGTTTCTGTGCAAATTAAAGCCTTTCTTCATACTTCACACATCCAGCTCTTCAGCTGTTGCCCTTCCCCTTCTAGTCCTTTACAAAAGTCCCTGTGGGTCATGCTTGTCCCATCCCTTTTGCTGCAGTTTTCTCCCCACAGAGTCACAGGGATTTTTCCCAAATCCTTCACTCCACTGAGTCCTGGGCAGACCCTGCTGCTCCTCAACCAACACTGTGGAGAGGAGGATGCTGTGAGCACAGCTTGTTTATACACAAAACCAGCCCAAGAGAGGGGCTGTAAATGCCTCTTTATTTCCATATTTATCATTGCAGCTCAGATGGATGAGGAACCCAGTGGAAAGTTTAGATGAAACAGAGAAGAAATGAAAAACTGTTGGCAAGCAGCGGCTCAGCTGAGACTGGCAGCCTCAAGGGCTTCCAGAAGGAGAAAGGTTTTCAATTTCTGCACTGCTGCTCCATAACATCCCAATTCCCCTGACAGGCCAGGAGGCGTGGGGCAGCTGGGGAGCCCTGCCCTCCTGTGATCCCACCCCAGGGAGATGGACCTGAAACCCGAAAGCAGCAGGTTTGGTCTTGATGTTTTACATGGCCGATTTCACACCCACACAGCAGAGTGTGGATGTGGAGGCTCTGTAAGGATCTCCAGGTGATGGGCACTGTGGTCACCCATGCCATGGTGGAAAGGAGCCACAAAGGCTTTTCTGGACAACTTTGGAACATCCTGTACTGGGTGTTGGTGATGGATGTTGATTTAAAGCCCATTTGTGCAGGGAATAATGGCTGATAACCATCTCCTCTCCTTTAGTGGTGTGACACTGCTGAGATGGGTGATCTTGTGTTTCCACCTTAGGGGAGGTGTTTTATTAATTGTCCCTGCCCTTGCTCTTGAGCCCCTGTGTGCTGTGATGTGGATGTCCTTCAAATACAGTGAAGAGGAGGTGGCAGCTGGGATGTGGCTCCTGGGGGAGGTAGCCAGAGAGGGATGGGTACTGCCCACGGCTTTCCAATGATCTAAAACCTTCAGCCCTGGGAGGGACTGACTGCTGTTGCAGTGCGTGTTGATTTTATGAAGTTAACTGTCCAGTTGCCTAGTGGTTTGTTCTGTTAGCCCCCGTGTTATCGCAGTTAGTTTCTCCTCGAGTTTGATCCCCCTATCCGGTTGTCCATCAAGTAATGTCCTCCCTTTGTTCCAGACCCTTCCCTGCCTATCAAGACAACCCTGCCCCTTCTGCCCTGTCTGTCAGTGCAAATCCTACCCTTTGTTCTGGAATATTCCCTGCCAGTTACCCCCTGGGACCAATCCCTAGCCGAACCCTCTCTCCTCCCCTCATCATGATTAGTTATTGTTCTGAAAACCACACCCTGAGTGTTACCCCATTGGTTATCTTGTTGTACCCACCCTCTGTCTTGTGAAAGCTTAAAAACCCGTGCAGAGGGGTATTGGGGGCTCTTTTTCACCTGTGGCATTTTCCACTTCGTGCTTTCCTATATCTGCCAATAAATGAGTTGGAGTCTCACCGTGAAGGAGCCTCTCCTGACTTCCTTGCTCAATCCCTGTTGCGCTGCTGTGGAGTCTCCGGTGTAAGGCACTTGGCTCTAAGGTTCTGGCTCTGGCACTGTCCCAGCTGAGTCAGTTCCCCACACTTGCCATTGCCCCTGGAACAACACCGAACTAGCCTGGGTTCTGGCAGGCAGTGGCAGACTGCCCCCAGGCCAAGGGAGTCTGATTCTGCTGGAGGATAACCAGGACTGTGTGTCTGTGACCAGGCTCTGTTCCATAGGGTGGAGGCAGGGGATTGAACTGTCCCCTTGCTGCCTGTGTGGCCCTGTGTGCTGGTCAATTTTTCACCCAAATCCCTGCTTGAGCACCCATAAAGGCCCCTGCCCAGGTCGTTTGGTGTGATGGGTTTCTAGAAAAGCATCCCTAGGGTCACTGTCCCTACCTGGTTGCAGCTGAGCTGGTGGCAGTGAAAGCTTGAGTTTCCCTTCATGCCCTCCTGTACCTGCAGGTCCCTGTGCTCTCCCTTTGGGCTTTATTTTCCTTCCTGCTTTCCCCTCATCCAGAGGAGAGCACTGGGAATTGATCACTGAGTAGCCTTTGCTGATTTAATCCAAAGCCAGTATCAGGCGGGATAGAGCAAGGGCAGCCCGGGGGACCCTGCATGCAGCGAAGCATCTGGCGGTGCCGAATGGTGCCGTTAATAACCGGGCATGGCATGTTGTGGCCACCCGGCATCATCCCTCTCACCCAGGCACAGCCCGCCCTCCGTCCCGCAGCTGGAGCTCCCACGAGGACAGAGCTGTCCTGGGGACGTGGCCCAGAGGCCGAGGAACTGTCAGGGGCTGTCCACCTGGTGGGATGCTGGCCCCGAGCTGTGCCACTACTGCATGGGCAGCAGCTCACCCGTGAACCTCGTGCTGTACCCCTGCCAGCAGAGCCCTTCTAGAGCAGGGATGGCCCCTGGGCTCATCGCATCCCACTTATGGCTCCAGAGCCTCCGAGGGACTGATGGCAAAAGCCCTTTGAGTCTCTTTTTTTTGGCAGTGAATGAAATAGGACTTGTGCTGGTGGTGATAAGAGACTGCAAGCTGGACTCATCTGCACTTCAGAGAAGCTGATGCTGACATGGCAGAACAGGTCGTGCAATAGCCTTCATATCCCAGCACACAAAATGGGTGAGAAAAAGCATTTTTAAAAGTGACTGGGGAAACTGCAGCTGTGATGCCATCCTATCTCAAGCCCAGGGTTCCCCTGCAGCCTCTTTGGAGTCACATGTACTCCAAAAACGCTCTGCTCCGAACTCAGGCTGGGTCATGACTCAGGTCTTGGGCTGTAAAAATGCATTTCATTGTGTCAGCATGGAAGGTGGTTGTGGGCAGCTCTCTGGCAGCAGTGAGGCCGGCTGGGGCAGGTTGTTCAACAATTACACCCGCTGGAGCCCAAATTCCATCTCACATTTTGCTACAGCACACAAAAAAGGTTCAGGGAAAGAAAAGGCTGGAGGGGAAAAGTGTTTCACTTAAAAATCCTGGTAGAACTCTTTCCAGTGGCCTGTCTGGCCACAAATCCATCTATTTTGGTGCAAGTGCAAAGCCTGGACCTGCGACCTCAAGAGTCTCCTGCAGCCTGTGGAACTTGCTTCATATCCAGGAGAGACACCTCTCATGCTCATCCTGGCATCCTTCCAGAGAGAAAAGGGCAACTGAACCCTCTGGATGTCTCTGCCTTCCTGTGTTAAACAGCATCCATGGCTTTTTTCTGGTACTACTTGCAGGTACTTTTAGTATGAAAATACCACTAAAAGCGTTACCTGTCGAGGGGCAGCACTGTGAGGCTTCACAGCATTGGCACCTTGCAACTTCATTTTCTTTTTGGACTTAAATGTCCAATTATGTGTCTGGGGGTGTTTAGCACCAGTCAGGTAATTACATTCATGACCGAATTTGGGACACGTTGCCACAACTGAGCTACTGAAGAAGCCAAACAGCCTTGAGAGGAGAGGATCCTGGTGGCTCCAGACAAGCATATGGCAGTCCTGGGCACAAATCCACATACCTTTTCCTGAAGAAAATCTAGATTCCTTAAAGGAAGGGGTGTAACCAGGAGGGATCAATTCCATGAAGAGCAGTTGCCCTGTTGTTGCTGCTATCCAGGACAGAGCGATGCTGCGCGACCGGGACAGGGGCTCTGTGCCTGTTAAAGCCTTGGGCACTAACAAAGCCCAGGAGCAGCTGCAAGCAGAGCCAGCTGAAGAATTCCTGCTGCCTCCCACCAACGCTGCCCTCAATTCATCAATTACCTATCTGCTTAGTCCTTTTCTCCATCCTTTTACAATCTAAATAGCACATTTTATAGTTGCTGCTAAGTGATGTGATCAACATCAATTACCTACTAAAAGAGAATCAAGTCTTGATTTAAAATTAAGTGCTGCATTTTCCCATGTTCTTTATATGTAGCCAACAGAATAATTGCAGTGACATAAAAACTAATTACACAACTCCACAATTAGGCCTCCCTCCTAGTGCTGTGATTGTCTTTAAGTATACTGATGAAAAATTACTCCCAGTCCCAAATTACTCTCTCACACCCATCTTCTCTAGTACCTTTGGAAAAAGCCCTCCTCCCATCAGACCAAAGAGAGGGACTCCAGATGCAGAAGGTAATACATGCAGAGTGTATTTTCTTGCCTCTTTGACGTGGGAGCAGTTTCAGATGTGGGATTCGGTTGGGATTGCCCAGGGATGCAGCAGTGCTCCTCTCTGGGTGGACTGGAGCATCTCAGGGAGGCTTCCCTAACTGCCTGGTGGCTGATGTGCCAGCACCCTGAGACAAGCAGGGAGAAAATCCTCTTCCCAGTGCCCCAGCTGACATTTGGCTCCTGGGCTGCAAGCAGAGAGACCAGTCCTGCCTGGCTGCCAGCCTTGGGCTTGGTGTGTGGAGCCCAAAAGGAGGAGGAAGAGGCTGAAGTACAGCAGTACTTTCGGCCATCCAAAGGCCAGCAGTTACACCCAGGCAGCAATCATGTAGCTGCCTGAGAAACCATAAACCCCCAACAAAAATCATAAACATCAATAAAGCTCTGGTGCACTCCTGACAGGCTTTGAGGGATTTGATTCCAGATTATGTTTTTGAGATGTTTACAACCAACCTGGAAAGATTGAAAATATTCAATTACTGGCAAGGAGAGCTGAGATTTGCTTACAGTCAATCTCCTGCCTCCAGGATCTCTGTGGGTGAGAGCAGTAAAACACAGCACGGGTGAGCAGAGCCATGGGGACAGTGGCCCAGGGACAGGTCCCCCTGATGTCCCTGAGCATCTTTCACTAGATGCTTAAGCATTGCAGGTTTAATTTTGGGGCTGGCACGTTGGTTTTGGCTGCTGTGCAGTGGATCTCATGGCCTGTTCCTCAGCCACAGCCCAGCCCTTGCCAGGGAGGGCTGCACAGCTCGTGGCTGATTTTTCATTTCTGCAATGCCATCACTCAGTCACAGTCGGGAGAGGGGTGGGAAATGCTTTGGAATGATTTTAATCAGCAGAGTGCTTTGAGTAAAAGAGGTGAGGGGACCAGTGAGCTCCCTGTGCCTTCTCTGACTTTCTCACCTCATTTCAGCATCAGCCAGCGGTGCCAAGGCTGAGAATTTACACCCTTGTATTTACCTGAAACCTCACTACCTTCCTCAAAACCTGTGAAAAATAAACGGGGTGGTGAAGTAGCCTGCGGCAGGGACGATGTGATGTGTAAGGCAAACATCTCCAGATCATTGTGAATATTCCCTCCTGTTCCCAGGCACCCATCCGATATTCCCACCTTGTCCCCAGCCCAGAGCACTGAGTGCCACCTCTAGGCCTTCCTTGGGCATGTCCAGGATTGGGGACTCCAAACCTTCCTGGGCAGGCCCTGCCATGGCCTGACCACCCTTTCCACGGAGAAATTCCTCCAGTGTCCAACCTAACACGGTGCAGAGGCGGCCCCGGCCAGGCAGTCCCGTCTGTCCCTTCCTGAGGGGACAGATCCTCCAAGCCGGGGCTGCTGCCCGCTGCCCGGGACAGGCCGTTCCCACAGCCGGGGAGGCTCCTGCCCGCTCAGGGCAGCCGCGGCTTCCGGGGCCCGACCCCGGACACGACTCAGCCCGGCCCGGGACACGGCTCCGCCCGGCCCGGGACACGGCTCCGCCCGGCGGGCCCAGCCCGGGACACGGCTCCGCCCGGCGGGCCCAGCCCGGGACACGGCTCCGCCCGGCCCGGGACAAGGCTCAGCCCGGCCCGGGACACGGCTCCGCCCGGCCCGGGACAAGGCTCCGCCCGGCCCGGGACACGGCTCCGCCCGGCCCGGGACAAGGCTCCGCCCGGCCCGGGACACGGCTCCGCCCGGCCCGGGACACGGCTCCGCCCGGCGGGCCCAGCCCGGGACACGGCTCAACCCGGCCCGGGACACGGCTCAGCCCGGCGGGCCCAGCCCGGGACACGGCTCCGCCCGGCCCGGGACACGGCTCCGCCCGGCGGGCCCAGCCCGGGACACGGCTCAGCCCGGCGGGCCCAGCCCGGGACACGGCTCCGCCCGGCCCGGGACACGGCTCCGCCCGGCGGGCCCAGCCCGGGACACGGCGGGGCCGGGCCAGGGCCAGGGGGCGGGGCCAAGGGCGCTGCGGGGCGAGCGGGACCGCTCAGGGGGAGTGGCCAAGATCGGGACAGTGCTGATTGGGTATGGCGGGGCCGGGGGCGGGGCCAAGAGCAGGAGCTGGGCCAAGGACGGCGCTGATTGGCTGTGGCGGGGCCGGGGCGGGGCGGTCGGGGCCGGGCGGAGCGTGCGCAGTGCGGAGCGGTGAGTCGGCGTGGGGGGGTCGCGCTGGGCGGTGTTGCTGGCGCCCCGTGAGGGCCGGGCGGTAGCTCCGGGTCGGGGACCCGGGATCCCGGACAGAGCCCTGGTTCCGGCCCCGTGGGCACCGACCGCTGCCTCCCCTGCGCTGCCCTCGCGCGAGCGGCGGCGGCGGTGAGGCCTTGCCGGGGTGGGGCTGCCCGCCGGCCCGGTTCCCCTCAGAGCGGCCGTGGCCGGGCCGATGCGGCCCCGGGGGCTCGGGCAGGCCTGGCAGGACAAGCAGCAGCTGCGGCTGGAGTGTTGCAGCAGGGACCGCAAACGCGGGCCCTGTGAGGGGCACTTAGGCACACAGTCGGGGCAGGACAGGGACCCTTACACTGAAGGGTTTTAAAACAAAAATATTTACGCGTTAGTTTCCCCCAACGGGCACAGTTTGCATCCTGCCTGGGGCATGAGGGTGGGCTGGTTGACCTCTGGCCTACTGTGTGCCCATGCTGCTGTGGAATAAAAACGTGCTGGAAAAATTGGAGTAGCTCTGGGATATTGAAATGGATGTTTCTTCAGGGTGTGGGGCTCTGTAACACGAGGTCTGAATTTTAAAACTGTTTTAATTGTTTTGGTACAAACCTGCATGTGGTTCTCTGGCTGAAGAACTGGTAAAACGATGCATTGCACAAGGCCAGGAAGGGAGTGGTGAGCAAATGGGATTTAGTATATAAACGCTGTTTGGAACGCTGCCTTAAAATATTTAAGTTATGTTTAGAATGTTGATGTTCAGTGGTTGACTAGCACTTGCGTTTAGGAGTGATCTTCAACAGAGCACTGACGCCGCCTGCCTTCAGGAGAGTCTGGGTTTACACCAAGTTCTGTAGACACAATTTCTTAAGGCCGAGTTATTTATTCTGCAGTGTTTTTCTGCTAGAACTAACCCAGTCCAAGTGCGGTGCAGAGGCAGAGCTGCCTGCACCAGTGCTGCTCAGTGTGCCTGCCAAAGGAGGATAATCTGCAGAGGCATTTCTGTGATGGAGCTGTCTGTGGAAGAGGCTGGTCCGTGCACAGCCCAGCAGGAACCTTTTAAGTGCAGATAAGTGTCCAGAGGATGTTAGAAGAAGATGACACGCCCTGTCATTTACTGAACGTGCTGCTGCAGTGTTCCTGCTCCCTGTGATCGTTTGAATTTGTTCTCTGGGAGTAGCATTGTTAAGGGATGGACTTCTAATTTTCTGTCTTTCTTTCTTTTCCTCAACTCTGCCTTAAAATGACCCAGCCTGGTCCACTTTGTTTTTCAGCAGCCTCTAGGGCATTTCTATGGTGGAAGTATCCAAAATACTGTCCCAGAAACTTCAGTGTAGGGGTCCAGCTACCAGAGGTGGGAGAGCAGTGTTGCGAGTTCCTGGAGGCTGCTGTCTGTGTGATCACGTATTTACTAAATTTGAACAGATACAAATACGATTCTTTGGAAGAAATCGGCTGGAAGCAGTGAACTGGTGAATTCCTGGGGAGCTGTCAGAACAGCCTTTGAACTCCCAGTGTTGTCCCTGTGTCCTGAAGCAGCACAAGAGCAGGGCTGGTGCTACTGCCACCGCCTTCTTCATTTTTACAGTGGAGAGTTCCTTTAGCCAGAGCAAAAAAATACCTGGAAAACTTCAGCACCCCCAAACCTGTCTCTGTCTGCTTCTGCTTGGGTTGGGCAGATGGGGCTGAAAGCACAGCAGCCATACCTTGAGAATTTGTGAGGCAGTGGATTATTGGGATCAATTTAGGGATAATAGTCAGCCTTCCACGTGCTAATCCTCTGTGCTACTGACTCCCTCTGTGACTTTTATAACCCACCTCAGCTCTTACACTCAGCGTTCTCCTCTGAGAAATAACGCTTGCCTCGGGCTCGTGAGGGAGGTGAATCAGCTTTAATTAAGATTTGTCGAGCACTTTGTTGATAAGTTCTCAATAGCTGGTTGCTATTTTTTATGAACACGCAGATATTCTTAGCACCTGCAGTGGGAAGTGACACAAGGCTGGGGATCTCTGGAAGCAGCCCTGCGAAGGGAGACGGCGCCTGCTCACCGAGGATCGGATCCATTTTAGCTGTGGTTCATGAGGCAGCTCAGCAAAACCCCAAATCCCTCTGAGTCTTTGGGAAATCTGAAATGTTCGGAGAGCTAAGCCCTGCTTTTGCATGAGATCTGTAGCTTTTGGCCCCTTGCTGGATTTCTCCCAAGCTGCTGGTTGGGTTTGGTGCAGCTGTGTTCTGGTGGCACCGGCTGCTGTCGCCTGCTTTGTAACACCTTGTGGCAATGACTTCAATGGCTTTCAACGACTGTCCCCTCAAATTAAGGTGTCTGGGGTAGGGAGGGTTGGATGATGACCCATGTGGGCTTCAGGCAGTCACAGAGGTGGGTGGGGCTGTGCGGGGTGGGAGGGGAAGAGAGAAGCTGGGAAGCCGTGCCTTCCCCAGGGCAGCATCCCATTCCCTGTTGGCTTCTCTGCTGCAGCAGCGAGGTGGCAAATGAAGCTTGATGAGCTTTGTTTGTGAGGGATAAGGAAGGTGTGAATGAAGACGGTCACACTGGTGCTGGGTCTGTGTTGTGTGGGTGCCCCTCAGCAGGATGAGGAGCTCTGTTGTATTTTGGGGAAGAGAAGGCTGTTCATTTGGCTTTGTCACTGCTGTAGGAGTAGCCAGATGGAGGATGCTAAAATGAAATACAGGGCTGGAACAGCCGCCTTGTCCGTGGCCCTGTCCTGAGCCAGGTGAGAGATACTTGGCTCCAGGGTGGACATTGGTGGATGGTAGTGCAGACCTGGACAGGGCCCAGTTCCCTCTGGGCCTGGATGGAATCCCATTCTCAGAGCCTGACAGCTCATCTAGCTTGCCCTTGCAGCAAACTGAGCAGCCAGTTTGTCTCTTGCCTTCATAGAGCGGGGAGCCCTGTGGCTGGTTGTCCTTGTAAATAAACCCTGTTAAAATCTAAGAGCCGGTACTGGCTCTGGAGGGAGCAGGGATGGAGAAACCCCTCCACAGCTGGTATGGGGCAGCATGTCTTATACTGCTGACTGCTCCTGCTGGCTGCCCAGCCCCTCTGGTTTGTCTGTAACTCGGAGCTGATACCCAGCACGGAGCCCAGAATTGGGTATTTTATGTTCCTGGATCACAGGGTGATGTTCAGCTCTTTGGAGCTGTGGTGTCACAGTGCTGGCACATTTAGTCTGGTCCCTAGTTTTCCCCAGGTTCCCTCTGGAGAGCTTTCCCCTGGACTCTGATCTCTGTTTGTGCTGTTTCCAAGTGCACTTCTTTGCATTGTTCTCCTTGCTTTTCTTTCTATTGATTTGTGGGTGTTTTGGGAACTTTTCTTCAGTTTATCAATTCTGATCATGACCTCCAGAGTGCTTCCAGCTCTTAACTCTTGGGCATCCTTTCAGGTTTTATAAAAGTGCTTCCTCTTTCGTTGTTCAAACGATTAATGGAAAGGTTGAACAGAAGCAGACCTGGGCTGAGCTCCCAGGGCCCATACACAAGGATTTCTCTTGTGGTGACAGGGAATTGCTGATAGCTACCCCTCAAGTGTGTGGGGTTGAGTTGCTTTGGTTGGTCTTTTTTTCCTTAGTTAGTAATGAGCCCTGGGCCTCATGAAGGTGATCTTGCCCAGACCCATCTCCTCTGGCTTTTGAAAGCATCAGATTGGTAGAGTGAAAAGCCTGCTTTGTTAGAGGTGTGATGGGCAGGTCTCTGTAGTGGGGGATTGTGCTCTCCTTCTGAAGGCTGAGGGGATTTTTAAGAGCTTTCATGAACGTCGTTCACCTTGGGCTTCTTGCTGACACTTACTGGGACTGGCACAGCTCCGAGGCAATCCTCAGCCCTGCTTCCCACTCAGAGCTGCCTCAGCAGTGGGCTGTGCATGGGGGCAGCTGTGTCCAGCATCTCCTGCTCCCCTTTTCTCTCCATAGGTCTCTCCTCACTGAGAGTTGGACTTGTCTATATGTGGCTAAGATAGCAAAAATACATTTTTATCCTCAAGCAATCCCAAGTTCCTTGTGTGGTTGCTCTTCTCAGGAAAAGAGAAAGCTACTTGCTCTGGAGAAATTAATGACACTCAGTTTTATTCCTAGATAGTGTGTCACGGTGGGTGTGGTTGCAGGATACCTCATTGCACCAGGCCTTTGCTGTCACCTCAGTGCCAACTGCTTAAGGAAGAGGAGTTACTTGAGCTGAAATAGATTTCACTGGAGCAAACATCTCTGCCCAAGCAAGACCGGCTCTACCCTCCCTGAGTTCTGTGAGTACTGAGCTGCTGGGCTCAGCTGCCTAAAGTTTAAGAATTGGTCCTTTTCTGAAGTGCTCTTCCACCTGCTATTCCATCTTTGCACATGGGTCTAACTGTGGGGTGAAATTTGGGCCCCACCGAATTTAAGGACAACAGAGGATTCCTCAGTGGTGTTTATGTCTTCCTCCTCTCCAGGCTGGTAACTTGTGGTACCCAGCTGTTCACTCCAGCTGTGCTTCAGGGACACCATCAACAGGATGGAGACACTGTGCCCTCTTTGTTGTCCTGTATTGGTCCACGGCTGATGGTAGAGTCATGGAATATTCTGAGTTGGAAGGCATCTACAAGCATCATTGTGTTCAACTTGGTGGATGCCCTGACCTAATTTCAGTCCCAGGGGAGAAAATTCAGTCTCCCTAAAACATTCCTATGGCTTCTGTTGGATTCTTCCTCACTTTTTTTCCAGGGGGCTGTGTGCTGTAGTTAAGTATGGATGGAAAGGTTGTGTTCCACTCTGGATTACAGCTGAATCTCAGTGGTGGATAAATTGTCTAGTTTGCAAAGCCCTTTGGGCTTCATGGGCTGCAGGAAGCTGTATTTTATTCTAGATGTGTGTTTGCTGATAATTCTATAGGATTTGCAGACAGCAGGTTGTAAGAGCCCTGATTATTCTGGTTCCCTGTGCAGTCAGACTCTGCCCAAATAATTCAAGTGCCTGCTGCAGAGAGAGGGAAAGGAAGATGGAAGGATGATTTAGAAATCTCTGGAGTAGATGGGAAGAAGATGCCGATGTTGATCTGAAAGAGATACCAAGCCACATATATGCCTTTAAACATCTAAATAAAAGTTAGGATTTTTAAATGGTTGCCTACTTTAAACTCAAATAATTCCTTTAACGAGAGGTTTTAAAGGTTTAACCTAATTTTAGAATTTTTATTTAAAGTGTACTTCCATAAAATTAACTTTTTGAATGCAGAATGCTTTACTGTCTTCCGTGCTGGTGCTCATCTGCAAGGAATCTCTGCACAGTTATTTCTTATGTACCAGTTAAATCTATCAGCCAACAGATGTCAAGTGTAGCAAAAATGCTATAATAATATTATGGTCTAATAATAGTTATAATGATTCTAATTACCTGGTGCAGCTTTAAAGAGAGGCAGATTCAGAGATGAGTGCAAAGGAGGTGTTTAACCTTGAACTGCAGAAGCAGGGCACTTCCAGAGGTGCCTGTGCTGCCTGTGCCTCCTTCCTACTGGACATCCCCCTCCCTTTATTTCTTCCAGCAGACTGGGAGCAGCACTCTGGTGTGTTTTTAATGTTGAGGCCTCATTCTGGCTGTGTTCAAAGAGTGCTGGCGAGCTGAGGATGAGCACGTTTCCTGCAATACCTGGGAGTGAAGCCTGCTCATTTTCAGCCTCTGTCTGCCCTGCTCTTGGCGTGCTCCCACTGCCTGATGATTGTGGTACTCGTGGATTGCTCCCACCTCAGCAATCTCCATCCTCTATGCAAGCTGTTTGTGCTGCTCTTAAGTGACAGGGAGGCTTTGCCACAGCCTGGGAAGCACAAAGCCACAATCTCCTGATGGGAGAGCGTTTGGGGGTGTGCAGGTGAGTGGCTGTGAGTTGTTGATCCCTATAGAAGCTTTGGTGTGGGGGTAGGAAAGCACTGGGCTGGTGCTTGAGTGCTGTGCTTGCCTTGCCTTTGACAGTCTGGCCCCACAGAGCCTTGTCAGAGTCTCCTTCCCCAGCTGCTCTCTGTGCCAGCTCTGTTACATCACTCACAATGCCCTTTCACCACCGTATTTTTCCTTTAGGAAGGATCCTGGGCTGCATTTGCTGTATTCCTGGGGTTTTTGCCTGATGTTGCTGAGTGCTGTTAGTGCCTTGGGGTCCCAGTGCTCGTTGTTGCTGTAGTGTAATGGATCCCCTCGTGCCACATCTGCTCATTTTAATCCTGTGACATGCAGGGGTGAGGAGTCCCTGCCTCACAGACCAGCAGCCTTTCCACAGAGGAAACTCTGCGTGGGCTGGAAGTTGACAGCTTTCAATGATTATACACTGAACCTTCTTCCTATAAATAATTGATTTACAGGCTGATGAGAACTACAGGAACTTGTCTCTCAGTTGCTTCTCCCTGACATGGACAGCAGCTGGAAATCTGCTGTTTTCCTATAAAATTGATCCAGAGGTGCCCTTCTAAGGTTTTCTTTATTTCCAGCCTGCTTGTAGGCTGACATGCTCTGCTTCTCGGGCAAGCCCTGCCTGCCAACACCTGCAGCACACCTTGTCCCAGGGCTCGTGCTGCTGAGAGCTCTGCCACCTTCAGCCTTTCCCTTGAGCAGGTTCAGCCTCTCCTTTGGGGAGGTTCAGCCTTTCCCTTGGGCAGATTCAGCCTCTCCTTTGGGGAGGTTCAGCCTTTCCCTTGGGCAGATTTAGCCTCTCCTCTGGGGAGGTTTGCCTTTGTGCTGGAGTCAGAGTGTGTGTGTGTGTTGGTGCATCACCATGGAGATGAGGCCACAGGAGCTGCAGGGTGCAGCCTTTTCCAGGCTCACGTGAAGAAGGATGCAGTAACAGGCTCCTCTTTTTTGGGGAAAATGATTTCTTGGAGTAAATAAATTGTCAAAGAACATTTGGCATCAGCCCAGGTGCTATTAAGGAGAAGATCTCTTGAAGCCAGAGCTGTGAGGCTCATGCAATATTCACCTGCTTTGCTGTGTTCCACATCAGGCGTTGCCGCTGTGCCCAACACTGACTCACTGACCCACTTGTGCTTTTACTTACCCTGAGATAACAAAGCTCCTGTTGCTTTTCTCCTCCCTGTGTATGTATTTCTCATCCTGCCACAGCTGCACTTTCCTGCATCCCTTTCCTTGACTACTGGGTGTCCAGGCTTTCAGTGCTTCGAGTGGTTATGAGGCTTCACTTCCCATGGCTGCTGCTGCTTTGCCCAGGTTGGCAAAGGACATGCAGGGTGTGTGGCTGCAGTGAGCTCTCCCCCATGCAGAAACACCTCTCTGGGTGGAGAGGTTGTGCCAGCACACCCCAAATCCCTGGTATGGTCATGCAGACATTCTTGGGGGGTTGGGGACACTGCCCTTTCCATGTGCATGGCCCTGGCACACTCTTTCCTTTCTAGTTTCTGGTACACAGAGCCCTCCCAACAAGGTCTGGAAAAACCCTGTGGCAACTCTGCCTCATTGCCTCCATGTCTCCTTCCAGGCTTCATCTGTAAACATCTCTTTGCCCTTGCTAAAAACACTGTCTCTTAATTTCTCTCTGCAGGAGTATTATTTAATTTGTAACAGTTTTAGGGCGTTATTTGAAAAATCCGATATGAAGCTGTATTTCATTTACTGTAATGATCCACTAATGCAGGCATATTTCAAAGGCAGGCGATGCAGTACTGTGGGGTTTAATTAAATTTTGTTTTTCAACTGAGCATCAATAGACAGACAATAACAAATGGTGGACAATATGCATACAGAACAAAGTCTCTTCATTTTCCTTTTCAAGACTGTGGAAGTGAAAATGTATAGCCCTTAAAATGGACTTGGCCTGCTCACAACTGCTGCTTTAGTGTAGTTAACTCACTTCAGGAGGAGCTTTTTCTTCTTACTCTGCCTTAATTAATTTTCTTGCTCTCTTCCTGCCCACAAAATAAACTCTTACACTGGAAAATTTCCAGCAGGAGCTGTGGGTGATCTTAGTGCTTCTGCAAGTTCTGGACGTAGTTCTGAATACTGTGTTGGTACCTAGTGTGTGATGGCTCCTCCAGATGGGCCCTCCTGAGGGTGACAGAACAGAAGGGCTGGGTGTGAGGTTCCTGTCTCTGGGAACTGGACATAGCATGTGCCAGCCTTGGAAAGAGAGGGAAAAATAGTGTTGCTGCCATGGTTGTACTCAAATCAGGAATTGGCAAGTGGCTCTGGAGTGCATTTTGTTCCTCTTCTCCCAGCAAGCATGGGGTAATCAAGTACAGAATGTGCATGGGGAAGCTGGGGAAGAGTGTTCCACATCAGCAGGAGGCTTCTGGGAACCATCCCAGTACTCAGTGTGGCACTTGGACATGTGTTCTTGGGTAAAGAAATTTGTCACTGGTGCTGTAAATGGGCTCCTTTGTTCAGATTTGGGGAGCAGGGTGAGATGGGGTGGCTGAGGCAGATTTGGTTTTCTCCTGGTGTCTGGAGAATTTACCATTGTTCAGGAACAGAACCAGAGTTTGCTGAGGAACCTGATGCGAGTGTGACTCCCACTGCACTCCAGCCCTTTGATTCTCTCAGAAATCTCTCAAAGGCAGAGAGCTGAAAAAAGCATTCATTTTTCAGAGGAAGAGTCACCATTCAGAGATGTGAGTTCAAGCCATGTCCTGAGTTGATGCCCAAAGCGTTGCCTG